>NC_142797.1:64992835-65331536 GCF_049724085.1 Artemia sp. Qi Xiang Cuo | reverse complement strand
GGAGGAGCTTTTTCCTTCATTTTTTTCTGAACGCTTTATTTTCGAATACAAAAAAAAAAAAAACAGATTCAAAATTTCATAAAAGAGGTAAGAGTACAGAAACTAAAACGCACAACCTATTTTTTCCCCTTTTTTGCACTGCCTTCTGTTGGAACACAGATGTGATCAGCAACTACTTTTTTGACTCACTGCTGCTCGGCGGTTTCAATCTCAAGAGTAGCAGCTACCTTTTTGGTCATTACCGATCAACACAGTCTCATCTATCATGGCCTGCGGTAGCTGTATCTCGACCATATCCTTCTTTTCAATGCACTTTTTCAGCCAGTTATGAGCTTCCTTCAGCAACACCTCTGCAGCCTGTTCCTTGGAACCAAACGCTTTTTTTCGTTGAGACATTTTTCGAGTGTCTCTTTTGTTTGTCTTTTCAAAGAGGTTTCAGCGAACTGTAGATCTCTCAGCCGTTCTCTTGCCTCCAATTCCTGCTGCTCTTTCTCAGTTTTTTCTTTCAAGGCTTCTTCCGCTGTATGTACAAATCATATCTTTTTCTAGCGGATTTGGCTAGTTTTATCAAGTCTTCGGTGACAGCAACATTTTGAACACGTCCTCCAAATCTACCCAGCCCATCTATCACAAATATTTTTGCATTCAAAGTTCACTCATTCATCAAAGCTCTTTCTTTGCTGAGAACCCGCCCGGAAAGAGGGAAAACCACTCCATGCTGGCAGACCTCCGTGTAATGGTCAAAGCATTTTTTACGACTTCGGATATGTTTGGATATTTCCTCCCTGAATCACGTTGTTCTACTTTTCGTAGATCCTTCTTCCTAAAACTGGACTACCTTAAACTCGTCAGCTTGCATGTCCTTTTGCGTCACAATGGGTAACTTCTTGGCAGCATGTAATAAACTCTAAGCAAACACTGGCACTGAAATGTCATTGTGATGCAGAAAAGTTAACGCTTTCAACAACTGCAAGAATCTCCGCCGAGTATTTACTCAATGACATATCTTGCAGCAGCAAAATATGCTTCTGAACACACTGCATGAAAGAGCGTTTTAGAAACTCGTCTACTGACTCGAGAGAGTCGACAATTTTGTCACTCACAACTTTATGTAGCAGCGGCACAAAGTTCTTTTCATCTTCGAATGGCTTTGGGTTTTAAGACTCGTCCAGTCAATGTCGAGACCAGAAGATTCAGCTCCATATAGAGTTCATGCACTTTAGGCACTCCCCTTTAAACTTTTCTGTGAAAGGTGTGAAGAGATTCAAAATATAAACAACAAACTAAAACTCTGCTTTACAAACTAAAACTTTGATTTCATAAGACTAGGGTTTTTCTTTGGAATTTAGACAACGAAGTACTCAGACAGAGTACTTCGTACTCTGTCTGAACATTTTTCCAAATAAATCTGCTATTCTGTCTGCAGATTTCCCAGAATAGACTTCGCATCTGTTACTTTAGCCTCAAAGCGGCAGGTCCTATTGTTAACCAATTTGAGGGTACGTGTTTCAAAAAGCGGGACTTTGGAATGCCAGTTTTCTCTGGTATCTTCCCAAAGTCTTCTTGCCTAGTTGACCAGCCGCTAAAAAAGTACTACCCTTTGATAATCACAACAATTCTCGCCGATTTCCTGCAAACCCTTCCGAAAAACATTGGGTAGCAAAAGGATCTTCCAGGTAGGTACCAATATCAAGGAGACCTTCACTACCTGTCAATTCCCCTTTTTCACTGTCAATCAGTCAGAAAAGTTTTTGCTCACGTTCAGACTGCCACAAATTAACGCTAGTAGTTTAGAGGTATTTTAGACTATTTCTGACTTCAGTTGTGGCATGTCCAATAAATGCAGTTTTCAGATATTTTTCTACCACTCATTTCATCTTTTCATACCAGAATTGGGTCCTCATTTGAAGCTCTTTCTTACTTTCTGAGTTAGTGGCTTCCTCAAACTTGAAAAAATAATAACTGTTGCTGACTTTATCACGGGTAATATTCTGAAAATAAGGTCTAAGAGCTTCGATTAAAAAATAAGCAAACTTGGTTCTCCCAAAGGAGAAAGTTTTTGACTGCTGTATGTATCTATGAACATTTTTCCAAATAAATCTGCTATTCTGTCTGCAGATTTCCCAGAATAGTCAGACTCCATCATCTTCAGAACCAATGTAATTTTTGCAACTGTTTTTTTCATTCTAAACTAAATAAGGACCAAAGTGCATGGGCAGTTTTGCCGGTTTGCCACTCTCCATGGAAGATGCTGCTGAGAGACAAAGCTGAATTGGCGTTAGCTTTATGGTAACATTCTTCTTATGTTCAGCAATTCTGGCGTGCAGCAGTAAAGCATAGGATCCCTTATTGCAGACAAGTGATATATTGCAGATACAACAGTGGAAAGAGAACAGATCACTCTGAACAGCTATACATCACTCTTTCATTTGGTGTCCTCTCACATCTTTCTCTTCCAACCAAGTCTCCTTGAATTTGCACTTTCCCATTCTTATTCAAACCGAAAATTCAAAAAAGAAAAGAAGATAGTAGAAAAATGTATTGGCTATTACCAGAAATGCATTCAAATAAAAAAGGGCACTAGGAGGTAGTCTAAAAGTTTGAGAAAACAATATCATAGGCAGCGCAATAGCGCTGCCTAAGTAAAGAACGATGCTGGCACAATGTATTATTTATTATTTATTTTTTGGTTATATACCAGGGTCCTTCGTATCGAAGGAGTTGTGGTAGAAACTGCAACATTCGATTGGAAATTGATGTGGCTTTGCCATTTTTAATAGTCGAAAGTGATTAGAAGGCAACTAACACCCCTTCCACGTCCCCCATCTCCCCAAACACATCCGATCAAAATTTTGAGATAGCTATTTTGTTCAACGTAGTTGATTTCCAAATAGAAATTATTTTTGAGGAGGACACTCCCCCCAAGACCTCAGGGCAAGGGTTGTAAGTTATGCACTGGAGGCATATAAAATTTTTATTGAAAGCGTTCTCGTAGAAACTTCAAAAAAGGCTTGTTCGATTGGAAATTCAAAGGGCTGGTGCCCTTTTTAATAGTCGGAAGTGATTGGAGGGCAACTAATCCTCCTCTCACGCCCACCTTTTCCCCAAACCAATCCAATCAAAATTTTGAGAAAGTCATTTTGTTCAACGTAGTATAAAGTTCTGGAAATTAGGTCTTTGAGGATGACAACCCCTCCAGAGCCCTCATGACAAGGGTTGTAATGTATGCCCTGGGGGGCATATAAGGTTTTTATAGAAAGTGTTGTCATAGAAACTTAAAAAAGGGCTCATTCGATTGGAAATTGAAAGGGCTAGTGCCCTTTTTAATAGTCGGAAGTGATTAGAGGGCAACTAACACCCCTTCTCCGCCCACCATTTCCCCAAACACATCCAGTCAAAATTTTGATATAGCCAGTTTGTTCAACGCAATTGAAAGTTCTTGAAATTATATATTTGGTTTTTAAGGTTTTTATTGACAGCTTTGTCGTAGAAACTTGAAAAGGGGCTCACTCGATTGGAAAGTCAAAGGGCTAGTGCCCTTTTTAATAGTCAAAAGTGATTGGAAGGCAACTAACCCCTCACGCCCACCATTTTTCCAAACACATACAATCAAAATGTTGAAATAGCCATTTTGTTCAACGTAGTTGAAAGTTTTGGAAATTAGGTCTTTAAGTATGACAACCACTCCAGACCCCTCAGGGTAAGGGTTGTAAGTTATACCCTGGGGGCGTATAAGGTTTT
The DNA here is from genome assembly GCF_049724085.1 of Artemia sp. Qi Xiang Cuo. Taxonomy (NCBI): domain Eukaryota; kingdom Metazoa; phylum Arthropoda; class Branchiopoda; order Anostraca; family Artemiidae; genus Artemia; species Artemia sp. Qi Xiang Cuo. The sequence continues at coordinate 65,327,795 of NC_142797.1, read as the reverse complement.
AACAGAAAGTGTTTTCGTAGAGATTTCAAAAAGGGCTCATTCGATTGGAAATTGAAAGGGCTAGTGCCCTTTTTAATAGTCGAAAGTGATCGGACAGCAACTAACCCCCCTCTCCCACCCACCATTTCCCCAAACAAATCCAATCAAAATTTTGAGATAGGTATTTTGTTCAACGTAGTTTAAAATTCTGGAAATTATGTCATTGAGGATGAAACTCTCCCTACAGCCCTCAGGGCAAGGCTTGTAAGTTATGCCCTGGGGGCATACAAGTTTTTTTTTATAGAAAACGTTGTCGTAAAACTTTAATAAGGGCTCATTCGATTGGAAATTTAAAGGGCTACTGGCCTTTTTAATAGTTGAAATTTAATTGGAGGGCAAATAACCTCCTCTCACGCCCACCATTTCCCCAAACACATGCAATCAAAATTTTGAGATATTCATTTTGTTCAACACAATTAAAAGCCCTGGAAATTAGGTCTTTTAGGATGATAACCCCCACAGCCCTCAGGGCAAGGATTATAAGTTATGCCCTGGGGGCATATAAGGATTTTATAGAAAGCGTTTTCGTAGAGACTTCAAAAAGGGCTCTTTCAATTAGAAATTGAAAAGGCTAGTGCCCTTTTACATAGTCGAAAGTGATTGGAGGGCAACTAACCCTCCTCTCACGCCCACCATTTTCCCAAACACATCCAATCCAAATTTTGAGATTTTGAGCCATTTTGTTCAACGTAGCTGAAAGTTCTGGAAATTATGTTCTTGAGGATGACAACCACCCTCTCCCCCACAGCCTTCAAGGCAATGGCTGTAAGGTATGCCCTGGGGGCATATAAGTTTTTTTATATAGAAAATATTGTCGTAGAAACTTCAAAAAAGACTCATTCATTTGAAAATTGAAAGGGCTAATGCGCTTTTTAATAGGATAGTCGAAACTAATTGGAGGGCAACTAACCCCCCTCTCAGGCCCACCATTTCCCCAAACACATCTAATAAAAATTTTGAGACAGCCATTTTTTTCAAAGTGGTTGAAAGTTCTGGATATTATGTCTTTGAGGATGACACTCCCCCCCCCACAGCCCTCATTGCAAGGGTTTTAAGTTATGCCCTCAGGGCATATAACGTTTTATAGAGAGCGTTGTCGTAGAAATTTTAAAAAGGGCTCATTCGATTGGAAGCACTAGTGAACTATTTAATAGTCGAAAGTGATTGGAGGGCAACTAAAACCCCTTTCACGCCCACCATTTCCCCAAACACATCCAGTCAAAATTTTCAAACAGATATGTTGTTCAACGAAGTTGAAAGTTCTGGAAATTAGGTCTTTGCCAGCGTTGTCGTAGAAACTTAAGAAAGGAGTCATTCAATTGGGAAATGAGAGGTTAGTGCCCTTATTAATAGTCAAAAACGATCGAAGGACGAATGCCCCCCCCCCACACCAATCATTTCCCCAAACACTTCCAATCAACATTTTGATATAGCAGTTTTGTTGAACGTAGTTGAAGGGTCTGGAAATTATGTTTTTGGGTATGACAACCCCCCACAGCCCTCATGGCTAAGGTTGTAAGTTATGCCCTGGGGGCATATAATGTCATATATAAAGTTTTGTCGTAAAAACTTCAAAAAGGGCTCATTCGATTGAAAATTGAGACGGCTATAGCCCTTTTTAATAGTCGACAGTAATCAGAGGGAGAATCCCCTCCCCCAAACACTTCATATTACCAAAATTTCCGATAGACATTTTGATATGGCCATTTTGTTCAACGTAGTTGAAAGGTCTGGAAATTATGTCTTTGCGGATGACAACCATACCCATAGCCCTCAGGACAAGGGTCGTTATATGCCCTCGGGGCATATATTGTTTTTACAAAGTTGTGTCTTGGAAGCTTCAAAAAGGGCTTATTCGATTGGAAATTGAGAGGACTAGTGCCTTTTTATTAGTCGAAAGTAATCAGAAGGCAAATGTCTCCCTCCACGCCTATTATTTCCCCAAACACTTCCAATCAAAACCTTGATATAGCCACTTTGTTAATAAGCCTATCAGAAAGGTCTGGAAATTATGCCTTTTAGGGCTACAAATTCCCCCAGCCCTTTTGGCAAAGCCTGTAAGTTATGCCCTGAGGACGTAAAGGGTTTTTACCGAAAGTGTGGTCATATAAACTTCAAAGGGGGCTCATTGGATGGGTAATCATACACTCTAGAGCTCTTTTTAAGAGTCAAAGTGATCAGAGGGCAGCTACCTTTTCCCCCCACCACACACGTCATATTATCCCGAAATTCGTCTAATAGAAATTTTGAGATATCCATTCTATTCAAAATAGTCTAAATATCATATAAAAAGGATTTTGGGTTGAAACGAACCCCAGAGATTAGGGAAAGGGTTGTAAGTTACGTCCAGGGGGTATTAAAGGTTCTTATGGAAGGGATAGTTGTTTAAATTCAGAAGAGGCTTCAAATATAAAACGAACAGAAATTAAATAAAAAAATTTGCACAAAATAAGTTTTTTAAAAAAAAGTAAAGAACTCCATTAAACCAAAAATGAACAAAAATAGAATAAACTAATTTACCAAGCATACAACCACCACAAATCAGAATAAATAAATAAATGAAACCCAAAACAAACAAAAATTAAAATAAGACAAACTCAAAACAAGCAGAAATTAATCTGAGTAGGGTTCTAAACCCTATTCTTTCTAAAGCCAGAATATAATTTGTACTTTACTGAAAAAATTCTTTTAAATGTTTTCACTGTTATAACTTTAATAAACCAAAATCAATTCAGATTTTAAGGAATAAATATCGGCATATGTATTTTAAACTGACAATGCTCATTTTGTCAGTAAATTCATTCGAATTTTTTTCAGTAAAATACAAATTATATTCTGGATTTTAGAAAGCATAGGGTTTAGAACCCTACTCAGATTAACTTTTTTAATATAAGGTCCCCACTCTACTTTTTATATTTACCTTGCATTATTTTTCACTTGCACGGATTAATGATTTTTTAGTTATTGAACTTATTGACATCGGTATGAAATTGATGTGTAAATCTTGCATAAGTTTTTCAACCAGTGATAACTTAGTGACCAATTCTCTAGCTTTCTGAGTTTCCAATTGGGCAAAGATACAGATTAGCTCCCCTCCGATAAAAATAACTTATTTCTAACTGTAATTGTTCAGCAAATTACAGTCAATTGGTCTCTAAAGTTGCACAGATGCTGTCCAGTAGAAGCAGAATATAAACAAACTAACTTCTTACTGCATATTCCAGTTCTATTGACAGGGTCTCTGGACCCTTAACTACAGAGGGAACTAATCTTCATCTTTACTCTAATTGTTTTTAATTTATCACAAGTTCCGTCAGCTTTGTACGCCCTATTAATGTGGAAAGAACTTAAGAGTTTGATTCTCTACATCTTAAAGATGGCTCGAAATTTATTGAAAAGCAGACGATGCTTGTAAAAATGGTTGTGTTCAAATTGCGCTGTCAAAAACACCCCTTTATTACGACTGAAGATAGCCTTATCCTCCTCTTTCCAAAGAAGTTATTAAAAAAAAAAAAAAAATCTGAATCCATTTAGTTTTTACTTTCTTCGGAAATAAGTAGAAGGCTATCTTATACTCCGACGATTACCACGTGGTTTATGGTTTTCTCAGTGAGTATGAAAAAACATGAATTTTCTCACTTAAAAAAACATGAATTTTCTCACTTTTATGGATGTTTTCTTGGATGGTTATGTGTGTTGGTCAATTTATTTGATGTTTTTCATGGATGTCAACAGCAATTCATGTCTGTTTTATGGTTTTTTGTCAGTGAGAATGAAAAAACAGGAAATTTTTCAAATTTACGGATGTTAACAGAAATTTATGTCTGTTTTCTGGTTTTTGTCAGTGAGAATGGAAAAACAGGAACTTTCTAACTTTGATGGATGTTTTCTTGGATGGTTATGGGTGTTGGTCAATTTATTTGATGTTTTTCATGGATGTCAACAACAATTTATGTCTGTTTTTTGGTTTTTGTCAGTGAGAATGAAAAAACAGGAACTTCCTCATATTTAAGGACGTCAACAGCAATTTATGTCAGTTTTATGGTTTTTGTCAGTGAGAATTTGAAAAACAGGAACTTTCTCACTTTAAGAAACAAACATGGCTTCTTTGATCTTTAGGCTAACCTAACCTGAGAACTTGATTTACATAATCTGCGGGGAATTATTGATTCACGAAAGGGGAATTATGAAACATTATGGTTTCTTTGATCTTTAGGCTAACCTAACCTGAGAAATTGATTTACATAATCGGCGGGGAATTATTGATTCACGAAAGGGGAATTAAGAAACAATATGGCTTCTTTAATCTTAGGTCTGAGGGATAAAACTTCTTTAGGTCAGAGAGAAAAATTAATATTCTATTTTTAAATAGGGCTTCATTGATCTTTAGTGTCAGGAATTAGAAATGACATCACTTGTTATCTTGGAATTATGTGGGAGTCTAAAGAGATAGAAATTCTATTTTTAAATACGGCTTCACTGAGCTTTAAGTCGGAGAGATAAATTGATATTCTAACGAAACCTTAATAGTGTAGCTAGGAACATTTATGAGATGAAGAGATTAACGTAGGAAAGAGTTTCCTAGAAATTTGAAATGTGACAGCACAGAGATGCCAAAAACAAAAGGAACACGCTGAGATTACGTTTAGGGATTATTTGGGTGAAACGGACATTTGGGTAGACATTTTAGGGAATTATTTCGGCGAAACAGTTAGAGACATTTTAAAAGATGATTTTAGAAAAGGTTTTAGAAGAGGTTTTGAGTGTGGTCGTTATAGTAAACAAGTTCTATTTGAACAGTGTCGTGAGGTCCTCTACCCCAACCCCAAAGGGCCCCCCTCGCCCAACCCCCACCCCCAAGGGCGTCGATCCCCCCAAACCCAAACCCCGAAGGAAGCCCCCAGCCCCCAAAGGTCCCCCGGGCTCCCAAAGGACTCTCGGTACCCCTTCCCCCCATTTTTTTAAATAATTTTGAATTTTTTGACATGATATTTTTTAACTTTTTTACGTATCTTAAAATGACATGAAATATGCTTACGGCTCTACCAATCGTACTCTGTGCTTGTTCATAGGCACGACGCGGCTTTCCCATTGGTACTCTATGGCAAGTTATCGACACTACCTAGTTTAATGCGTGCATTAAATCAGTATTTTTTACGCAGTGGAAGGATCAACACACAATTCATATCTGTAAAAAGTGAAGATGAATTATTCGACGAAAATATGTGCACATGATAAAATCATCGTCGTGTTGAATGCTGACAAGGAGAAATGCCTCAACTATGAAACGAGTGCAAGTGGTAACACTATTGGAAATGTATGCATGCATTGTCATGACAGCGAGAAGTTAGATTCCTTTGGAGTACCCAAGAATTTCCATCATGCAAACGGTGGATATGCGAGAGTAACATTACCAGAGAAAGTAGTACTCAAAGAGAATACCAACGTAAAAATAATAGTTGATGTAGAGGGGCAACTTCTAGCTAATGGTTCTGGTAGCATGTTAGCCGTTGATAGATCTTATCGATATCTTTCCGGTGTTAGCATTCGAATGAAAGCAAAGGGAAAAAGAAGGCATGCATACAGCTGCACCAACATCATAAATCATATCTTGTCAATGTGTCAAAACTGCTATCTATGTAAAAATAATGTGACAATAGACAGTGAAATCGTAGGCAGAATAAAAAGGACATTAGCAGACAATATCATGAATGAATATAAAGATGAATTGACGGAAAGTGAAGCGCAAGGGTACTAATAATGTATAATAATGTATTTAACGTATTTTTATATTAATATTCTACATGTCATTATTTCATTAAAAATATCTTATGCATTATTTTGTTAAGTGTTCATTATTTTTAGGGTATGCTAGAACGTCAAACGTTCAGAATATCTATTAAAAGGGTCAGAGGAAAATATTCACAAGTATGGTATTACTTTTTCTATCTTCCACCGAAAAATTTAGAATTGAACTCTAAATTTCTTTATGTCTTTGTAAAATAAAGAACTTAAGTGGAAGATTTTTGTTTTCTCTGGAGAAATTAGAATTGAATTGTGTTCTTTGGTAAAATTCAGTAGAGAACTTGAACTTTTATTCACTTCGTTGAGAAAATTTTAAATTGAACTAGAACTTTTTATATTACGTGAAAATATTCACAAGTATGGTAATACTTTCTCTATCTTCCACCGAAAAATTTAGAATTAAACTTTAAATTTCTTTATGTCTTTTTGAAATATATAACTTAAGTGGAAGAGTTTTATTTTCTCTGGAGAAATTAGAATTGAATTGTGTTCTTTGGTAAAATTCAGAAGAGAACCTGAATTTTTCTTCACTTCATTGAGAAAATTTTAAATTGAACTAGAACTTTTTATGTTCCTTGAAAATATTCACAATTATGGTATTACTTTTTCTATCTTCCACCGAAAAATTTAGAATTGAACTTTAAATTTCTTTATGTCTTGGTGAAATAAAGAACTGAAGTGGAAGATTTTTATTTTCTCTGGTGAAATTAGAATTGAATTGTGTTCTTTGGTAAAATTCAGAAAAGAACTTGAATTCTTCTTCACTTCGTTGAGAAAATTTTAAATTGAACTAGAACTTTTTATCTTCCGGGAAAATATTATTATATTATTTGGAAAAATAGAAATGATCAATGACTAATTTCTTTTTCATTGAGAAAATTCAGAAAAGAACTTGAACTTTCCTTGACTTCGTTGAGAAAATTTTAAATTGAACTAGAACTTTTTATCTTCCGTGAAAATATTCACAAGTATGGTATTACTTTTTCTATCTTCCACCGAAAAATTTTGAATTAAACTTTAAATTTCTTTATGTCTTTGTGAAATAATGAGCTTAAGTGGAAGATTTTTATTTTCTCTGGAGAAATTAGAATTGAATGTGTTCTTTGGTAAAATTCAGTGGAGAACTTGAACTTTTCTTCACTTCGTTGAGAAAATTTTAAATTGAACTAGAACTTTTTATCTTCCGTGAAAATATTCACAAGTATCTTCCGTGAAAATATTCACAAGTATGGTATTACTTTTTCTATCTTCCACCGAAAAATTAGAATTGAACTTTAAATTTCTTTATGTCTTTGTGAAATAAAGAACTTCAGTGGAAGATTTTTATTTTCTCTGGAGAAATTAAAATTGAATTGTGTTCTTTTTTAAAATTCAGTAGAGAACTTGAACTTTTCTTAACTTCGTTGAGAAAATTTTAAATTGAACTAGAACTTTTTATCTTCCGTGAAAATATTCTCAAGTATGGTATTACTTTTTCTATCTTCCACTGAAAAATTTAGAATTGAACTTCAAATTTCTTTATGTCTTTGTGAAATAAAGAACTTAAGTGGAAGATTTTTATTTTTTCTCGTTAAATTAGAATTGAATTGTGTTCTTTGGTAAAATTCCGAAGAGAACTTGAACTTTTTTACCTTTTGTGAAAATTATGGAACAGTATTTAAAATTTTTCATCTCTTCGAGACAGATCTGAACTAAAGTGGAAAATTTTTAAATTATTTGGAAAAATAGAAATGATCAATAACTAATTTCTTTTTCATTGAGAAAATTCAGAAGAGAACTTGAACTTTCCTTGACTTCGTTGAGAAAATTTTAAATTGAACTAGAACTTTTTATCTTCTGTAAAAATATTCACAAGTATGGTATTACTTTTTCTATCTTCCACCGAAAAATTTAGAATTGAACCTTAAATTTCTTTATGTCTTTGTGAAATAATGAACTTAAGTGGAAGATTTTTATTTTCTCTGGAGAAATTAGAATTGAATATGTTCTTTGGTAAAATTCAGTAGAGAACTTGAACTTTTCTTCACTTCGTTGAGAAAATTTTAAATTGAACTAGAACTTTTTATATTCCGTGAAAACATTCATAAGTATGGTATTACTTTTTCTATCTTCCACCAAAAAATTTAGAATAGAACTTTAAATTTCTTTATGTCTTTGTGAAATAAAGAACAGAAGTGGAAGATTTTTGTTTTCTCTGTAGAAATTGGAATTGAATTCTGTTCTTTGGTAAAATTCAGAAGAGATCATGAACTTTTCTATCTTCTATGAAAAATTGAGTCTGCTAGTAGTATCTTTATCTCTAAAAATTCTTTTTCTTATATCTCTGACCCTTTTAATAGATATTCTGAACGTTTGACGTTCTAGTATTCTCTACTGAATTTTACCAAAGAACACAATTCAATTCTAATTTCACCAGAGAAAATCAAAATCTTCCACTTAAGTTCTTTATTTCACAAAGACATAAAGAAATTTAAAGTTCAATTCTAAATTTTTCGGTGGAAACAAGAAAAAGTAATACCAAACATGTGAATATTTTCCCGGAAGATAAAAAGTTCTAGTTCAATTTAAAATTTTCTCAACGAAGTGAAGAAAAATTCAAGTTCTCTTCTGAATTTTACCAAAGAACACAATTCAATTCTAATTTCACCAGAGAAAATAAAAATCTTCCACTAAGTGGAAGATTTTTATTTTCTCTGGAGAAATTAGAATTGAATGTGTTCTTTGGTAAAATTCAGTAGAGAACTTGAACTTTTCTTCACTTCGTTGAGAAAATTTTAAATTGAACTAGAACTTTTTATCTTCCGTGAAAATATTCACAAGTATCTTCCATGAAAATATTCACAATGATGGTATTACTTTTTCTATCTTCCACCGAAAAATTAGAATTGAACTTTAAATTTCTTTATGTCTTTGTGAAATAAAGAACTTAAGTGGAAGATTTTTATTTTCTCTGGAGAAATTAGAATTGAATTGTGTTCTTTTTTTAAAATTCAGTAGAGAACTTGAACTTTTCTTAACTTCGTTGAGAAAATTTTATATTGTACTAGAACTTTTATCTTCCGTGAAAATATTCACAAGTATGGTATTGCTTTTTCTATCTTCCACCGAAAAATTTAGAATTGAACTTTAAATTTCTTTATGTCTTTGTGAAATATAGAACTTAAGTGGAAGATTTTTGTTTTCTCTGGAGAAATTAGAATTGAATTGTGTTCTTTTTTAAAATTCAAAGGAGAACATGAGATTTTTTATCTTCTGTGAAAAATTTGGAACAATATTTTAAATTTTTCATATCTTCGAGACAGATCTGAACTAAAGTGGAAAATTTTTATATTATTTGGAAAAATAGAAATGATCAATGACTAATTTCTTTTTCATTGAGAAAATTCAGAAGAGAACTTGAACTTTCGTTGACTTCGTTGAGAAAATTTTAAATTGAACTAGAACTTTTTATCTTCCGTGAAAATATTCACAAGTATGGTATTACTTTTTCTATCTTCCACCGAAAAATTTAGAATTGAACTTTAAATTTCTTTATGTCTTTGTGAAATAATGAACTTAAGTGGAAGATTTTTATTTTCTCTGGAGAAATTAGAATTGAATGTGTTCTTTGGTAAAATTCAGTAGAGAACTTGAACTTTTCTTCACTTCGTTGAGAAAATTTTAAATTGAACTACAACTTTTTATATTCTGGGAAAATATTCACAAGTATGGTATTACTTTTTCTATCTTCCACCGAAAAATTTAGAATTGCACTTTAAATTTCTTTATGTCTTTGTGAAATAGATAATTGAAGTGGAAGATTTTTGTTTTCTCTGGAGAAATTAGAACTGAATTGTGTTCTTTGGTAAAATTCAGAAGAGATCATGAACTTATCTATCTTCTATGAAAAATTGAGCCTGCTAGTAGTATCTTTATCTCTAAAAATTCTTTTTCTTACATGTCTGACCCTTTTAATAGATATTCTGAACGTTTGACGTTCTAGCATACCCTAAAAATAATGAACACTTAACAAAATAATGCATAAGATATTTTTAATGAAATAATGACATGTAGAATATTAATATAAAAATACGTTAAATACATTATTATACATTATTAGAACCCTTGCGCTTCACTTTCCGTCAATTCATCTTTATATTCATTGATGATATTGTCTGCTAATGTCCTTTTTATTCTGCCTACGATTTCACTGTCTATTGTCACACTATTTTTACATAGATAGCAGTTTTGACACATTGACAAGATATGATTTATAATGTTGGTGCAGCTGTATGCATGCCTTCTTTTTCCCTTTGCTTTCATTCGAATGCTAACACCGGAAAGATATCGATAAGATCTATCAACGGCTAACATGCTACCAGAACCATTAGCTAGAAGTTGCCCCTCTACATCAACTATTATTTTTACGTTGGCATTCTCTTTGAGTACTACTTTCTCTGGTAATGTTACTCTCGCATATCCACCGTTTGCATGATGGAAATTCTTGGGTACTCCAAAGGAATCTAACTTTTCGCTGTCATGACAATGCATTCATACATTTCTAATAGTGTTACCACTTGCACTCGTTTCATAGTTCAGGTATTTCTCCTTGTCAGCATTCAACACGACGATGATTTTATCATGTGCACATATTTTCGTCGAATAATTCATCTTCACTTTTTACAGATATGAATTGTGTGTTGATCCTTCCAATGCGTAAAAAATACTGATTTAATGCACGTATTAAACTAGGTAGTGTCGATAACTTGCCATAGAGTACCAATGGGAAAGCCGCGTCGTGCCTATGATCAAGCACAGAGTACGATTGGTAGAGCCGTAAGCATATTTCATGTCATTTTAAGATACGTAAAAAAGTTCAAAAATATCATGTTAAAAAATTCAAAATTATTTTAAAAAATGGGGGGAAGGGGTACCGAGAGTCCTTTGGGAGCCCGGGGGACCTTTGGGGGCTGGGGGCTTCCTTCGGGGTTTGGGTTTGGGGGGATCGACGCCCTTTGGGGTTGGGGCAGGGCGATCGGGGCCCTTTGGGGTTGGGGTAGAGGACCTCACGACACTGTTCAAATAGAACTTGTTTACTATAACGACCACACTCAAAACATCTTCTAAAACCTTTTCTAAAATCATCTTTTAAAATGTATCTAACTGTTTCGCCGAAATAATTCCCAAAAATGTCTAAAACCTTTTCACCCAAATAATCCCTAAACGTAATCTCAGCGTGTTCCTTTTGTTTTTGGCATCTCTGTGCTTTCACATTTCAAATTTCTAGGAAACCCTATCCTACGTTAATCTCTTCATCTCATAAATGTTCCTAGCTACACTATTAAGGTTTCGTTAGAATATCAATTTATCTCTCCGACTTAAAGCTCAGTGAAGCCGTATTCAAAAATAGAATTTCTATCTCTTTAGACTCCCACATAATTCCAAGATAACAAGTGATGTCATTTCTAATTCATGACACTAAAGATCAATGAAGCCCTATTTAAAAATAAAATATTAATTTTTCTCTCTGACCTAAAGAACGTTTATCCCTCAGACCTAAGATTAAAGAAGCCATAATGTTTCTTAATTCCCCTTTCGTGAATCAATAATTCCCCGCCGATTATGTAAATCAATTTCTCAGGTTAGGTTAGCCTAAAGATCATCGAAACCATAATGTTTCTTAATTCCCCTTTCGTGAATCAATAATTCCCCGCAGATTATGTAAATCAAGTTCTCAGGTTAGGTTAGCCTAAAGATCAAAGAAGCCATGTTTGTTTCTTAAAGTGAGAAAGTTCCTGTTTTTCAAATTCTCACTGTCAAAAACCATGAAACAGACATAAATTGCTGTTGACATCCATCAAAGTGAGAAAGTTCCTGTTTTTTCATTCTCACTGACAAAAACCATAAAACAGACATAAATTGCTGTTGACATCCATGAAAAACATCAAATAAATTGACCAACACCCATAATCGTCCAAGAAAACATCCATCAAAGTGAGAAAGTTCCTGTTTTTTCCATTCTCACTGACAAAAACCATAAAATAGACATAAATTGCTGTTGACATCCATAAATGTGAAAAAGTTCCTGTTTTTTCATTCTCACTGACAAAAACCATAAAACAGACATGAATTGATGTTGACATCCATGAAAAACATCAAATAAATTGACCAACATACATAACCGTCCAAGAAAACATCCATCAAAGTGAGAAAATTCATGTTTTTTTAAGTGAGAAAATTCCTGTTTTTTTATTCTCACTGAGAAAACCATAAACCACGGTGTAATCGTCGGAGTATAAGATAGCCTTCTACTGAAATATGCTTTAAATCTCTAATAGGATTTAACTAAACGTTTCTATTGGCTAAACCAATATCTTGTCCACGATTGGTCGATACAAAACTTTCAAACAGTTCGCGGTAACGAACTGTAAGTAAGGAGCGACCCGGCTCAATGGTAACCGAAACTCTAAAAAACGGAATTTTGGTATCAATAGATACATCAAAAGAATCAGATTTTAACGCTGATTTCAAATATATAAGTTTCATCAAGTTTAATCTTACCCATCAAGTTAAGCGCCTGAGAAAATTTGCTTAATTTTCGAAAAAAGGGGGAAAGACCCCCTAAAAGTTACAGAACCTTAATGAAAATCACACAATCATATTCAGCATATCAGAGAAACCTACTGAAGAGGTTTCAAGCTCCTACCTATAAAAATGTGGAATTTTGTATTTTTTGCCAGAAAAAAGATCACGGGTGCGTGTTTATTTGTTTGTTTGTTTGCTTTTTTTCTTTTCCCCAGGGGTAATCGTATTGACCCAGTGGTCCTAGAATATCGTAGGAGGGCTCATTGGAACGGAAAATAAAAGTTCTAGTGTCCTTTTTAAGTGACCAAAAAAATGGAGGGCAACTAGGCCCCTCCCACGCTCATTTTTTTCTCAAAGTCACCCAATTAAAATTTTGAGATAGCCATTTTGTTCAGCATTGTCGAAAATCTAATAAATATGTCTTTTACGATGACTTAATCCCCCACAGTTCCCAGGGGAAGGGCTGCAAGTTATAAACTTTGCCCATTGCTTACATATTGTATTGGTTATTGGGAAGTATACAGGCATTTTCAGGAAGAATTTTTTTCTGGTGGGGGGGGATGGAGGAGGGGGTTACTCGGGAGAACCTTTCCGTGGAGGATGTCTCTTTGGGGTAAGGGACATTTCTATGAAGGGGGCGCCGGATTTCCAAGCATTATTTAAAAAACGATCAGAAATTAAATAAAAAAAAACAAGTTTTTTAATCTGAAAGTAAGAAGCAACATTAGAACTTAAAACGAACAGAAATTATTACGTATATGAGGGGGTTCTCCCCCAAGTCAATACTTCGCTCTTTACGCTACAGTTTTTTTTTTTAGTTCTTTAAAAAGAGCTATCTATTATAATTAAAGGGCCTTTGTGATTCAGGGGTTTGTGAATTATTTTTTTTTTTAACTTTTAACAAAAAGAGCGTGGTATTGACTAAGGGGAGAACCCCATCATATACGTAATAACATATACGTAATAAAAAAAACAATAAAAAACAAAAAAACAAGCGATACGGCTCAATAGTAATCGAAACTTTAAAAACGGAACTTTGATGTCAATAAATGTATCAAAAGAATGGGCTTATAATGCTGATTCTAAATATATGAATTTTATTCAGTTTAGTATTACTCATCAAAGGCTATGAGCCTGAGAAAATTTACCGGATTTTTTAAAGAGGGGGAAACATCCCCTAAAAGTGAAAGAATTTTAATGAAAATCAGACCGTCAGATTCAGCGTATCAGAAAACCCTATAACATAGGTTTCAAGCTCATAATTGCAAAAATCTTCAACTTTGTATTTTTGCCAGAAGAAAAATATACGAATATAGAAGTTTGTTACGTAAGTTAATTTGTAAATTACGTCAGAACCAAATTTAGAGACAGCCATTTAGCAAAAGAAAAGTAAAATTTTTATGCAAATTTTCTTTACTTATTCAATGACTGTGAGCCAAAATCAAAGCTGCATTAACTAAAAAACGATCAGAAATTAAATAAAAAAACAACAAGTTTTTTAAACTGAAAGTAAGTAGCGACATTAAAACTTAAAACAAACAGAAATTATTCCGTATATGAAAGGGGCTGTCCCCTCCTCAACGCCTCCCTCTTTACGCTCTGTGTCACAACTTTATTTTTTGAAACAATAAAAAACTTTAGCGTAAAGAGCGAGGCGTTGAGGAGGGGACAGCCCCTTTCATATACGGAATAATTTCTGTTCGTTTTAAGTTTTACTGTCGCTCCTTAGTTTCAGTTTAAAAAACTTGTTTATTTTTTTATTTAATTAGACAAAGAGATTGGTATACAATTAGGAAAAACAGTGCAACAATACCAGAGGCTTCGCTTTAGCCAAAAGTTTTTTTTTCTGATTTGCACAAAATTTATATTCTTTAGTTCTTGGTCACTGTAGACTGTAGCGTCTTCTTTTTCCAAACATGAAACACATTCGATACTCCGCGTACTAACCCTGGGAATACACGTAAGAACCTTAGTTTAGTTGCTAGTGGTCGGACAAAAAAAAAATTTGTTTTTTCAATAGGTTTCCCGTGATGTGCACATCGGTATCGGGTGTGCGCGAAGGCGGAGTAAGAATTTTGTGTGGTTTTAAATTTTTCACATTTTTTTAACGGAGAGTATAGCCTTTGTTAATACTGTATATCCTCTCTACTGTGGTTCTTGGTCCAAGGAGACAGGAAGGTAGGCATATTGACAAAAAAATTATTAGCTTCCCTCAAAACGAGACCCCCTTGCCACTTAGTATGGAAAGAGTGGTTGTAGAAACTTGAGAGCGGGCTCCTTCAAATGGAAATTGAAAGCTCTGCTGTCCTTTTCGAGTTCCGCAAATAATTGTAGGGTAAGCAGCATCCCTCTAATGCCCTTTTATGCAACTGGAACCCTCCATATCCTCCATGATATTGCATGAAAATTTTGAGAAGGTCATTTTGTTCAAAACCGAAAGGTCTAATAAGTAATCTTTTGGTGTTGACATCACCACCACAGTCTCGAAGACGATATATCTTTATTATGTAAACAACCCATTTTTCCCAGATAAGCTTTAGTGGAAAAGATGACAATGTTTGGTCCGATCAGCTAGGAGCACTTTACATCATTTGATTAGTCAAGATCCCCAGCCCCAGCGTTTCCCAGCAGTACACTCTGGACATGATGACGTGTACCTGAGTAGATAAAAAGACGCTATATGCATCCTAGTATTACTCGTAATTACTCAGGAATGACTTGCGGAATTGAGTGGAAATTTTCAGAAAATGTTGGAGGGAAGGGTCAAGTCTGTTTCAAATTTTGACTTTAAGCAAAGAAATGAGGTAGATTCAAAAAAACACTATACGTATCCAGCTCATCGAAATAACATAGTTTGCAATATATCGATATATCGGAGACATCTTGGGGGACAAAGTTGAAACTTTTGGGTACTGGGAAGGAAGATTTATTGTGGGGCAAGGGGTCTTCAATTTTCGTGTAGGGAGAGAAGGGAGAGGGTAAAAGGGGCTAAACAACTTGGGTGTCCAATCAACCAAGATGTTTTGCACTATAATCTGCTTCGAAACTTACAATCTATGCACAGTAAAGTAGAGCATTTAATCAAAAGACACTTGTTTTGCTGTGTATAATCAAAATAATGTATGTCGGTAAGGCTTGAGGTATCAAATCAAAACTTTCAGGGATCCTCTACGCAATGAGAGGGGGCAATATGACTTGGGGGAGAGTGTAAAACAAATCCAAAATAAACTAGGTGCACCCAGGTATCAAAGTACCGTACGTGCAATACCTTTGGAACGGCTTGAGGGGTTAGAGTTAAAACTTTCGGCCGTTGTAGGGGAATGAGAGGACAGGGTAAGGAAAGACGAGTTATCTAACTTGTGTTTAGGAAGGAGGAGAGGTTAAGCAAATTTTTTCTTTAATCCACAAAACCTTTTGCACTTTAAGTTCCTACTAAGGCTCTCTATTATTTCATCATTTACAGCTCTTGCCCCAGGGACTGTGGTAGTTAAGCCAATTGCGGAAGCGTATTTTTTTTTGGGGGGGGGGGGATTTCGACTATTTTCAGCACAATGTCTATCTCAAAATTTTGACTGAGTGTATTGGGGCCAAAGGGGGGGGGTGTGTGTCAAGAAAGAGCATGGGGGGCTGGTTACCTTCCAATAACTCGATCCTTACAAAGGGCACTAGGAATTTAAATTTTTCAATTGAGTGAGCCCCCTCGAAAGATTTCATGATCAACCATTCCATACAAAGTGGAGGGATGAAAAAAATACATGACAGGCGCATGGCCTTTACTTAGGCCGGGCGCACTGCATCTGATAGTGGTTTGAGATCGACTTCTCAAGTTCTTGCTTAATTTTCAGTATATTATTATTCTGGATAATATATACATTAAAAAGCATTTAAAAACATCACCTTATTAATAAGATGGATGTAATGATCCACTTAAAAAAAGTTAATATAATATATGAGACTATAAAAAATAGTCCCATAAATAGCAAAAGTCTCTAGCCAAATATCCATTTCATAGGACCTTTACAGTTTTTTGGCAAACTCGCTGAGCCAGTCTTTTTGACATTTGGCCCTTTAAATGACTTCTTCGTGTTTTTTTACGAGGTCCCACAAAATCTTATAAAAATGTCATCCTAATTTGTTTTCTTCTTTTAGATGACTATTGACTTTGATAGAAACACGAAATAAAGAGAAAATAGGGCTAGATGGAAAGTGTTATTTATGTGCTACCACTTGAAAAGGGTCAGCGTACTCATGAAAACTGAATAAGATTATCTTCTTCCGCAAAATAAAGATAAAACCAAATTTACAATACATTTGGTCAGAGTTTTCTTTAAAAGCGTAACAAGAATCGCATTTACGAAGCAATTTTAACATGTGGAAATACAGGGAATTTAGGTCTCAACTTGTATCACGATATTCTAAGTAGTACCAAAAACTTAGATTTGACGGAGGAGTCGAAGGTGATGAATAGGACTGCAAATTCTGTCGAGAGAAGGAAGGGAGAATGCGGCCTGAAAATGGGCCAGAAAATATTTGGCTCTAATCCGTTTAAAAGTTCGATTCCCAAGTCCATTGTCCGTGGGAACCCTGACAAAAAAAAAATTAGTTTGTCCTGGGGCCCAAACAAACTAATTTTATTATTATTATTTTTCTTCACAAATAACTTGAAATCTACATCCCAGGCCCAAGCCCCGTGGACAAAAGAACTTCTGAAAAAACTTACTGGTTGAAGCACCCCCCCCCCTATAAAACCAAAAAAAATCTCTAAAATGGATAAAATGACTTGTTTTTTGACTGGCTTGGTGATTATTTCTGCAGATCCTTTGGACAATGGGACTTCAACACATAAAAAATTGAATATGTGTTCGCTTGGGGCACAGAAATGGACTAAAACCTATTTTACAGACATCTTCAGACTTGTATCTGTATATCCCTGGGTGAAGGGAGCCTGAGTGCATATAACAAAGCCTGAAAAAAAAACAGTTCACCTAAAAATAAACCAAAAACGTTTTCATTCGGTTGACAAGGACATTCGATTATTTTCAATCTGTCCAGACAAAAAAGCGTCATAGGGCTTTGAATATGACCAAATGTTTTTGATCACCCCAAGGCAAAAGACTAAGACACCCTTGACGCACAAAACCCCAGTCGACATGAAAATTACACCGATAATTTCCTGGACCATGTAGAGCCCACTGTAGAAAAAACTTTGACTGTATGGATTCATGACACCGTGAAACTAATGGTGGCCGGCGTTTACCCCCCCCCCCCTGCCGAAAATACCCCAAACAGAACATTTTCCCTAAAAAAATACCCCCTCCACCAGAAATACATCCCTGCGGAAAATACCCCTCCAGAAACACCACCCTGGGAAAATTTTCCCTCGGAAAATACTCCTCTCTCCCACGGATGATTGGTCTCCAATAGCTTCGACTTTTAGAAAAAGCACTTGAATTTTCAACTTCTAATCTAATGAGCATCCTCCGAAGTTTCTGCAATAATGAGACGGAGGTATGGATGAGGAAAGGGCAGTCCCCCTCCTATACGAAATAAATTCTGCTCATTTTGGGGTTTGATATTACTCTTTACTTTCATAATAACGGCGTAGACCGGAAATGTTCCCAGAAATCAAAAGGGAGTAGATGTCAATTTTACACTTTGATACATTTTTTAAAGTTTTTTGTACCAAACCCCCTGAACAACCTCCCCCAGCAAAATCCTGGATACGGCCCCGGGGATCATGCATCCATTTCTAACTCAACACTCCCCTCGTCTCTCCCTTAGAAATAATTCTGTATTTATCTGATGCCTCAATGAGGACTGGGATGTTTTAGCATTAAAATGCACCCTTTGAGGTATCCTCCTCCCTACCTAACTATAAAACAATCAGAAAACCCAATTGCAGAAGTTTAAGTGCCTTTTTAAGTTTTGTAATTTGTCCATTGCTATCACATATTTTCTACCGTTAGGAAAAATGTGGGTATTTTTCACTTGGGAGTTTTCTGCAGGGGGGGGGGATTATCTTGGGGAATTTTCAGTGAGGAGCAAATTTTTGGGAATAATTTCCTTTCAGCGAGGATGTATTTTCTGTTGAATATTTTCTGCGAGGGGTATTTTTTGGTGGATATTTTCCGAGAGAGGTATTCTCCGAGGGGGATATTTCCGAGAGGGTATTTTCTGCGGGGAGTATTCTCCCGGGGGGCAGGGGGTAAACGCTTAGAGCCCCCTGAAAAAGGCCTGAAAAATATTTGCGACATCTTTGATCGAAGTAAAAACTTGGGCCATTTAGAGAGAGCTATATAGTCCCCAAAGAAGACAGGCATTTAAGAAACAGGTTATACAGATTTGTGAATCTGAAATCTAGGCCAAAAGTTTTTTCTCTAATTTTCTTGAACTTACAAGGCATTTATACTGAAGCAAAAGAAGTCCCCTTGGTGTAGTCAATAAACACAAAACGTTTAGAGAAAAAATTGCTGTAACAGTTCATGATGCAAGAATATACGGAAAAGTTTTCCCCTCGAATGGCTTGAATCTTACAAGGTATACAAACAGAGACAATGGAAACCTCAATAAAGATACAAATAGATAGATATTTATTCACATATAATCAACAAAGATGATACTTAATAAACAGTGAGAGCACATAAAATATCATATACCCTCCGAATGGCTCTTTGGCCAGAAGTACAGGGAGAAAAAAATTGGCTGTTTAAATTCGTGGTGGTTGAAGTAGGTTCCCAATTTATTTTGTTTCCGGTTGGCTTGCAACTTACTGGGCATGTAAATTAGCCAACACGGATTTAATAGAAAAAACAATTTGTAACGCAAAATGGGCCGATAATATTTTTCTACAGTTGGAATGAAACTCCCAGCGTATGTAGACTGGATTAAGATGCCATGCATGAGCAAATCAAATTTACAAATACAAATTTGGTTTCGTGACACAAACATCCGATTTTTATTTCGAGGAACGGCTTGAAACTTAGCGTGGAGTTAGACAGGGCAAGAGGCACCTCAATGAAGACAAATGTTTTGGAAACAAATTCGTTAGAACTGATTCGTAACATCGTCCGGGATGTTACTTTGAAGACAACAAAATAGAAATATTTCTTTATATGTGACACAAAATGGGCCAAAAACATTTTTCTCCAGTTGGCATGAAACTTCCAGCGTATTTAGCTTGGATTAAGATGCCATATAATATATATATATATATATATATATATATATATATATATATATATATATATATATATATATATATGGGCATATCAAATTTTGACAGACAAATTTGGTTTCATGACACAAAAATTTGATTTTTATTTCGAGGATCAGCTGGAAACTTAACGGGGAGTTAGACAGGGCCAGAGCTCAATGAAGATACACGTTTTGGAAACAAATTCGTTAGAATTGATTCGTAATGTCACCCGGGATGTCAAATATTTTTTTTATATGCGACACAAAATCGGCCAAAAATATTTTTCTCCAGTTGGCATGAAACTTCCAGCGTACGTAGACTGGATTAAGATGCCATGCATGAGCAGATCATATTTTAAAATACAAATTTGATTTCGTCACGCAAAAATTCGAGTTTTATTCCGAGGATCGGCTGAAAACTTAACGGGGAGTTAGACAGGGCCAGAGGCACCTCATTGAAGACAAACTTTTTTAAAGCAAATTTTTAGAATTGATTCGTAACGTCATCCTGGATGTTCTTTTGAAGACAACAAAACAGAATTTTTTTTATAAATGATCAAAATATGCACATCTTTAAACATATTAACAGTTACAATATAACAGAACGTGAAAACAGTCTTTAAATAAAATGATAACTTAAAATACGTCTATATTTTACGTCAATAATTAAGAATGTGAGCAGGATTTCACAACTTTCCAATATACATGATTGAAAATCTCCATCCCCATTTGCCATAAAAAGATCCACTACAGCTCCCCCTTATCCCATAGCTGGTGTGCAATAATACAATACTATAAAACCATGAGTAATGCTTTATATATGTTTATATAATAGCCCTTCATTTTGTACAGACTGTGCGCATGTTTAGGGCCATGTGCACATAAGAGCACGAAAGCTCCGTACAAGAGTTCTTAGATATACTGAATATAAACTTTGTAACTTTAATCGAGATCAGACCCCTTTTATGGGTTATTTCCCCCTTTTTCTTAAATTACGCAACTTTTCTCAAGCTCGTGACTGGTTATGGGTGAAACTAAAGTTATTGAATTTTAGTTAATTGGAATCACTGCAGAAAAGAGCTTTTGAAATATATTTTGTTAACAAAACTTCATATTTCCAGGGCTGCAGTTACCCTTGGTACGTGATAGCGTTGAATTAGTAGCGAAAATCCTACTTCTGTCTGCGCTAATTTTATTTTTTTTTTTAGTTTGACTTGATTACCCATTTTAGTATCTGTTCATTCTAGGATCCATTTATTCATTGATAGTCTTTAGTTTGAACTATTACATAACTTTATTTCTACGTGACTTAGGTTTAATGTGGCTCACTGCTTTGCTTGGAAAAACATCTTTTTGAAAAACTTTTCTAAAATTGATAGTGAAAGCACTGTTAATTTGAATTAATTAATTGTCTAATAACACAACTAATTTGACCAATTGAACATTTTTGATTGATGATAATAACTAATGTGATTACATTTTACAATAGTTTACTCAAAAGACAAATTATTACGTAGTAACATAAACAAGCAACATTTTTTACATTTACTAAGTGAATTCAAACTCCAGTGATACTGAAATGTTGCAGCCATTTCATTTACTATAAGGGAAGCAAAATTATAGATAGAATAGCACGAGCTGCCTTACCTAAACTAACTACCAGGCAAATATCCAAGAGCAGGGGCGTAGCCCCATCATTTTAATTTGGGAGGGGCAAGAGGGGTCTCCATCCGGAGAGTCAAGGGGCATGGGCTATATAATAATTTCTTCTCCAAATTATTGGCAGGGGGGCAACTGTCCCCTCCCCCCGAAACGACGCCCCTGTAGAAGAGGATAATCATTATCATTGCTCACCAGGAAGCAGCCAACCCGCGAAAAGCAAGTACGAAGCATAACCTTGATCTTCAGACAGATTGTCAGTAAAAAAAAAAAAAAGATTTTGGCTTAGTTCAGAAAAAACAATACAGAAAATAAATGAGCTTTTTGAGTTCTCTAAAAAAATGGTAATAATAAATAAGTAACTACTCGAAAGCTTGTTTTAAAATATCGCCTTAGTTTTTTATTCTGCCGTAAAATATAGTCTAAAATTCTACTACCAAATTGTATAAAAAAAATATAATTTTTAGTTATATATATTTTTTTGAATATATATAGAAATAGCTATTCCCATTTTGAATGGTTGTGAATACATGAATAATAGATTCAAATGAAGGATACCTTTCAAAAATTCTATCACCATCTTATCTGTCGTTGTCTCTTAATTTTATTGACTCTACTATTGACGAACAAATTTGCCAAAAGTATCAGTTTAGCTTCATTTTATTACTACCAAATCGTTTATAATAGCGAGCCAGTAAGTAATTAGTAGCCTTAGTCAACAGAATCTCTAAAACTGGAGTTTGATGGAAAAACAAAATAATAAGAATGTACTCTTAATGCTGATTCCAGATACTTAAGATTTGTCAAAATGTTTACTTGTCAAAATTTATTGGCATAGGAAAGCTTACATTAATTTGGAAAAGAGAGGGGGTACCCTTCTTAAAAAGGATTTAGGGGTAAACATGGCCGACATTACACCATCCGATTTAACATTTCTGGGGAATCTAAAGCGAAGGTTTCAAGCCTCTACGTGCAAAAATAAACTCTTTTACTGAGAAGGATGGTTATAATAATAGATACGTGCTTTTCGCACTAGTAAAGAACCTGTGACTCTGCAAAGAACGATATTCAGTTTCTTATTTTTAAACATGATTAACATACCACTAAAACAAATTAATCCTTATATAAAAGGGGATAGAATTGTAGGCATGTTTAGATGAGATGTTTTAAAAAAGGGTAAGAGACAGCAAGTTTAAAGTTCGCTCCTTTGGTTGTACCTTCGGCGGGGATGTTCATTCGAAGGGAAATTTACACTTCTCAGCAAACGATGATTTCAGCCATTGTATGGCATCAAATAAAGAGTTTTAGCCCAGTTGAGGACAAAATAACATTGAACACAAATTATGTGATAGCCAAAGGGTTAAAAACTATCAGTATGGAAGGAGACTTTACGACTTAGCCCCCCTTTATTTAAAATAATAAATCCGGACTAAGAATGCGATGTGACAAGATTATATTCTTATTCTCACCTGTAGAAATGGAAGAAATCGAAGCATCTTCCATGAGCAAGAGTTCTCCAAGAGGCATCCATAGAATGCTTACAGCCCCATTCCAAAAACATCCCCCAAAAATCTTTCATAAAATTTGTACTTTTTACGGGATGATCATCATTATTGTCGACTATCGATGTGGGCTATTGACCACTTTTTAAAAGTGGGCTTGAGGATAAAGAGCAGAGTTTTGAGTTGGCCGGGAGCTCTCTTCAAATTAAATAGCCCTTTATATTATATTAGACACAGATAAAAATTAAATAAAAAAAATCTTTTACATGTAAAAGTAAAGGAGCAGACATTAAAACTTAAACGAACATAAACAATCCTACATATGAGAGAGGCTGTCACCCCCTTCAATTCTACACTCTTTACGCTGAAGATTCAACAAATTATACACATTATGCCTGCTGTTAGTATAGCATAGTTTCAACTTTAATGTAAAGAAATAGAGCATGATATAAAATAATAAATAAATTGAGAAATAGAGAAATAGAGGATAATTTAAAGAGAATTAGAGCAAAATGTAAGAAGTAATTTCTGTACCTGTGCAAAATTTTTCGGAAATTCTCTTTCCTCTTCAATGACATGTGCAAAGCCGGATTCATTGCCAAAGTCACAAGAAAAATATGGGAGTGCTTTAGGTACAGCCCGTCTGACATCTCTTCCCCGCAATTCGATTAATTTTTTATTTTGAGTCCATTCACCTTCTGATTCCAAGATTGCTTTCTAAAAGCAGATTACTCATTACAAAAAAGAAAAGGTTAACCGGTCAGAGCAGCCAAAGTTACAAAAGTAATCTAATTAGACCACAGATAGAAAAAGGTTAAAGGTAAGGTCAAAGATTTCAATAAATTGGAGTTCAATATAGAAAAAAAAGTGGCGGTTAAAATATCCTTTGTAGATGGGATAATTAGTAGGCTAGTTAATATAAGCTGGAGGAAAACTGGACTTACTCTTGGTCACAAACCTATGATTTTTCTAACATACTAATAATAGCTCTTCACAGCTGGTAGTCAACAGCACTGAGTAAAGGAAGATCGTAACTCTTAGGAAAATTGGGCCAAAAAACTACAATAGGAAGATAATAAATATTCCAAAAAAAATAGTCAACCGGCATAAATGCGAGCGTGAAAGAGAGACGACACAGACAAAACTAGAGACAGAGGAAGAGCGAGGAGCGAGAGAGAGAGAGAGAGGGAGAGGGAGGTCCCGTTCAAACCTTTTTCAGAATATCCCTGTATCACGATTTTGAGAGGGAGTTATTTTAATCGTTTTGCAATGGCAATTTGTTGAAAGATTTTTGGAATTATTCAGTTTTGTCACACGAAATGTTGATTCCAAACTGTGACGATAGAGGATTTATTATGTTAGCTGACACATATTTGTTCTTACAAAAAAGCTTCAAAAGTAATGAAACCACGTCCTCTAAGCGATGGATACGTCTTCATCTTTGCATGTGAAAGTCATTTGATTTTATTATCTAGGAAAGTAAAGACAACGAACAAAACTTCTCTAAATTGAGCACTGAGAAGTAGTAGCATTTATGTTGGCTTATTTCTAAATGTAAATCCTGTAAATTTAGTTCATTTTAAAAGGGGTTTGATATTAGGATTTGAAATAAACTTTGAGAATAATGGTTCCGCACCACGAACTGGCTGAAACTAACTCAACTTGAAACCAAGTGTCAATAGGGGTATCAAGGGTCATAACGATTCCTTCCCCTAAGAAGCTTATATTCAAAATTTTCAGAGAGCAGATTTCACCTTGTCTCAATTCCTTTATGAGACGACTAAAAGAACTACACTCTTTCCTCCTTTATAAGCCTCATTATTACTGGATATTAATAATAATATAAAGAAAACATTCTCGAAGAAACATCAAGAAAAATAAGGGACTATATGATAATTCTAACTTAAAACAAAAAGAAATTACTATCAATTAATAGATGAAACCCAACACGATCAAAAATTAAAATAACTAATCACATTAAACATAAAGATAGCAGATACTGCCATAGATAAATAAGCGAATCCTATACATAAATTAAAATGAATAATCCTGTCGAACTTAGAACAAACAGAAATTACCACAACCGGAGTACGACTAACACTAACTAAACCTTAAACACTAATTTAAACCTTAAACCTTAAACACTAACTAACTAAACACTAATTTGCACCTTACACAAAACGAATTGTATTTCGAGCCAAAGGCGAATCTAGAGCAAAATCTTGGGGGGGGGGGGGGGCAATGTGACAAGGGTGCCAATAATTGACCAAAATGGCAAGTTTAATTAAAAGAAGGGTAAAATTTGAGAAAAGAGCAAATGAGAGTGCTAGAAAAATTTTGCCGCCCCACCCCCAGGATTCGCCCCTGTTTCGAGCAATGTGTTTTTCATTTGTCACACAACAAAAAAAAACAAAAAAACCATCAAATGGCTAATCAGGGTTGTAAAATAAGAGTGGTGATATTCCATCTCCCTTTAAAACCTCTAAACGGCTTGAGTTTCATTTGCGTTTTACTGAAAACAATATGTATTATGAACAGCGTAGTTTTATTTATCAAAGCATTCACAAAATAAATAAATAAAATAACTATAATAATCAAGATGACCGAAGAGAGTTTACGAAAGTAGACTGACTGATTAATATATAAAGATATTAATTCCTTAAAGTCTCAGCAATTTTTTAATTTTTTAAAGTATCAAACAGTTCGTGGTAACGAACTGTAAGTAAGGAGCGACCCGGCCAAATAATAATCGAAATTCCAAAGACAGAATCTTGACAATAATAGACACATCAAAAGAATTGGGTTTTAATGCTGATTCCAAATATTTAAGATCCATTAAGTTTAATGTTACCCATCAAAAGCTAAGAGCCTGATAAAATTTGCCTGATTTTCGAAAAAGAGAAGAAACATACCTTAAAAGGGAAGCAATATTATTGAAAATGACACCACCAGATTCAGAGTATCAGAAAACCCTACTGTAGAGGTTTCAAGTTCCCATCTGCGAAAATGTGGAATTTTTTTTTGCCAGAAAAAAGATAACGGATGCGTTTTTTTTCTTTATTCTTCCCAGGGGTGATCGTGTCGACCCAATGGCCCTAGAAGATTGGGAGAGGGCTCATTTCAACGAAAATTTAAAGTCTGGCGCCTTTTTTAAGTGACCAAACACATTGGGGGGCAACTAGCTCCCCTCCCACGCCCTTTTGTCCCCTAAAGTCGTCCGATCAAAATTTCGAGATAGCCATTTTGTCAAACATAGTTGAAAGGTCCAAAAACTGTACCTTTGTGGATGACAAGGCTCCGCAACAGCCTCAGTGGAGGGGCTGCAAGTTAAGACATTTGACCATTGTTTATATATGGTATTTGTTATTGGGAAGTATAAAGGCTTTTTTTTTGGGGGGGGGGGATGGGGAATGTCCAATGTGGGAATTATACATGGGATGAATTTTAGCCAGGAGGAACTATCCATTGAGGAATTTTTCGTTTTTCCCGTAATTTGGGGAAGGCGGATTTCATGGCATTATTTGAAATACGATTAGAAATTGAATAAAAAAAGTCTTTTTTCAACTGAAAGTAATGAGCAACATTAAAACTTAAAACGAACAAAATTTATCCCGTATATGAAAGGGATTGTCCCCTCCTCAATTCCCCACTCTACGCTAAAGTTTGACTTTTTGTCACAATTCTTTAGGAACAACTCTTGAAACACAAGGGCGTTTAACTAGAATAAGAAGCTTTTAAAGTAGTAAAAACTTTAGCATAAAGAGAAGGATATTGAGGAGGGACCAGCCCCTTTCATATACGGAATAATTTTTGTTATTTTAAGTTTTATTGTTGCACCTTACTTTCAGTTGAACTTTTTTTGTTTAATAAT
The DNA here is from genome assembly GCF_049724085.1 of Artemia sp. Qi Xiang Cuo. NCBI lineage: Eukaryota > Metazoa > Arthropoda > Branchiopoda > Anostraca > Artemiidae > Artemia > Artemia sp. Qi Xiang Cuo. The sequence goes on along the minus strand of NC_142797.1, from coordinate 65,301,161 downwards.
TATAATAGAGCAAATGTATAAAACATATTTAGTTTTCAGTAAAACCCAAACGATGCTATGACCTTTAGAAGATTTAGGGGGTGGTATTCCTACTCGAATTTCAGAGTTTCAGCCAAGACACGCTTGTTCAAGGGTAAGGTTCTTATCTCCAACAATCACGTCAGTATTTTTATAGTTTTTTAAGCTCTTTAGGAATGAGTCAGAAAATCTTAAGTTCATGTTTTTTTTCACCTACTCCTATACCCAATGGGTAAATCTGACTTCGCACCACAATGACGACTTCTAAGGTAACAGAGTTTGAGTATCCCCAACGGAACTGAATTTTTATAATGACTTTTTCCTTAAGTTTAATTGACATCTTGCATTATAGAGTAACGTATTGCGAGACATAAGACATTAAGAAGAAAATAACAAGAGGATGAAGATTCCATTACGATCCATTTGTCTAAGAAAACCCATCACTATCTACTTGCAATTTAGCTGCAACTAGATTCATTGACAAATCTTGTTTCTTTCATTGATGAATCGTTTTCTTAAAAACGATCTTGATTCGATCATTAACATTTTTTGGTGAGACCAAAGCCTTTTATTAGCAAAGTTCACAGCACCAGCAACAAGGCAAATTACAATAAATAACCGAGTCAAACTCAAAACGAGCAAGAATTAACATGCGTAGGGATGATAACCCAATACCTCCTGAAGACCAGAACATAATCTGCTCTATACTGAAAAAATTTAACATCTTTAACTTTAATCAATCAAAAATTAATAAGACTTTAAGGAATAAATATCAGGATATTTATATTCAGCTGTAAATCTACATTCATTTGTTTCTTTTTTCAGTAAAGTGCAAATTATGTTTTGGTCTTCAGAAGGCATGGGGTATCGTCCCTATTCTTCTCTGCTTGTTCTGAGTTTGACTCGGCTATTTATTGTGATATCTGTTCGTTTAGGGATTCATTTATTTAATGATGGTGATTCGTGGTAGTTTCACGCTTTTAGTTTAATGGAGTTCTTTACTTTTCTTTGGAAAACTTATTTTGTGGAAAAAGTTCTTTTTAATTAATTACGTACATACGACGGATTTGGTGTTTTATGGTGATGGTGATTTGTGGTAGCCCTTTCTAGTGGTATTTCTGCTCATTTTTGATTTAATGCAGCTCTCTACTTTTCTTCGAAAACGTTATTTTGTGTAAAAAGTTTTTAAAATCAATTTCTGTTACTTTATTATTGACATAGCCTTTTTATGGAAAAAGAAAATAGCATTTTAAATCCTTTAGTTCTTTTTATAGGAATTCATAGTTTGGCTTGCTATTTGTATGTTGGAGAAAACATTTCAACAATTTTTAAAAACATACACCCTTTTTAAAATCGGGACAAAAATAGTGTTGTTAAATGTAGTTTTATACCTTCTCAAGTTGACCTGAAAACTAAAACTTAATAACATTCCAACAAAAACTGTATGTATGCTCTTTGACAACTTGGATACACTTACACTCTTTTGATTTAGTTAAATTGCACAAGCGATGTAGTAACAGTAGTAGGCCTACAAGTTTCAACTTCGCACCTTCAGTCGTTATTGGGATATTGCTGAGATGTCTTATTGGCAACCAGCATACACAGTGTCTTTTGATTTAGTTTTAAAGCAACTTTTAGTTTTAAAGCATAATAGGCAAATTCTATAATTGTGGGGGTTGAAATACCCAATATCACTATAGACATAGTTACTGGACCGTTCAACTATGCTGAACAAAATGGCTATCTCAAAATTTTGATTGGATGTGTTTAGAAAAATAGTGGGCTTGGGAGGAGGGTTGCTTGCCTTCCAATAGCTTTAGATTCTTGGGAAGGACAGTAGAACTTTGAATTTTCAATCTAATTAGCTCCTTTAAAAGTTTATATGATATTGCTATCAATGATAGAGCTGTGCTGCCTATGAGATTGCTTATATGCCCTTTTGAAAACTGGCATACACATAGTTTTCTTGTTTAATTGCAACTCCCCCTAAACCTGATCTAAAAGTTTCACCTTAATACCCTTAGTGTCATTAGTTACAGCAATGGTAGGAGTAGTATTAATAGTACACAGATATTGCCTTCTGGCTAGTTTAAAATCCGCCAAAACTTACCCTTAAAGGTTTAACTTAATAATGTAAGCCGTTCTTGAGATATTGGTGTGTCACCCTTTTGATAGTCTACATGCTCGTAGTTCGTTCTGATTTAATTCAACATCCTACTAAATATTCCTCGAAAACTTCACCTTAATACCCTTAGTTTGTGTAGAAGCAATAGTTGTGGTAGCAGTAGCACCATTAGTAGCAGGATGCACATAGCACCTTTGGTTTTCTTCAACATCGCCCTCAAAACCAACTGAAAGTTTCAACTTAATACCATTATCCGTCCCAGAAGCATTGATGACACGCCCTCTTGACAACCTGTATGCGCATAGTGTGTTTCGATTTAATTCAGTACTGTTTCAATATTCCCCAAGATATACACCTGAATAACCTCAGCTTTAGTAGTAGTAGTAGTACTAATAGTAGTAATAATAGCAGTAGAAATAGTAGCAGTAAAATTAATAGTAATAGCGTTAACTTTAGTAGCAGTGTAATAGCAGTAGTAATAGTAGTATTAGTAGGAGTAGCGGCAGCAGCATTAGGATCCAAATATTTTCTTTTGGTTAGTTCAACATTCCCCACAATAATCCCTGTAAGTTCCAACTTCACAGACCAAAGTGTTCCTCAGATATTACTGATTATTCCTTTTGACAAACTGCATACAGATGACATGTTGGTATTCATTCCACCTTCCCCTTCAATATTCCCTGAAAATTTCGCTTTCATATCCTTAAACACTGTTGTAACAGGAATCACAACAATAGTATTAGTATTAGCAGCACCAGCAGTAGCATTAACAGTAATAGTACTAGTACTAGTAGCAGCAGTAGTATTAACATATTGCCTTTTGGTCAGTTGAACATCCTCCTCATTAAGTCCTGGGATTTTCGACTTAATACGATTAGCTTTTGCTAAGACATTGCCGATGTTCCCTTTTAATAATCTGTATATTCCTATGCTCCTGAAATTTTCATCTTAATACTTTTAGCCTTACAAGTAGTTACAATAGAATCAGCAGTTGGAATAATGGTAGTAGTAGTAGTAGTAGTAATATCAGTAGTGGTAGTAGTATTAGTAGTAGCGTGCACATAATGCCTTTTGGTCAATTGATCTTCCCCTTTAAGTTTTCTCTGAAAGTTTCAACTTAATACCCAAATCCATTGTTGAGATACGCCCTTTTGACAATCTGCATATGCAAAATGTGATTTGATTTAGTTCAATTTTCCCCTCAATATTTTCTCAAATTTTCATCTTCATAAACTTAGCCTTAATAGTACTAGTATCATTGTAGAAGTGGTAGTAGTAGGAGAAATAGTAGCAGTAGTAACAGTATTAGCAGCAGTATTAATAGCAGTAGTAGCATGTACATGTTGCCTTTTGGTTAGCTAAACATCCCCCTCCTGATATCTCAGACGTTTCATCTTAGTACAGTAAGCCGTTCCAAAAATATTGCTGATGCGCCATTTTGACCCCTTTTTGACGCCCTTTTCATCTTAATACTCTTAGCCCTACAAGTAGTTGCAATTGAAATACTAGTTGGAGTACTTTAGTAGTAGTAGTAGTAGTAATAGTAGAAGTAGGAGTAGCAGTAGTAGCAGTAGCAACAGTAAAAGTAACAATGGTAGTAGTATTAGCTGTTGCAAGCACATATTGCCTTTTGGTCAATTGAATTCCCCTTTCACCATTCCCTGAAAGTTCGAACTTAATATCCAAATCAATTACTGAGATACGCCCTTTTGATAATCTGCATGTACATAGTGTGCTCTGATTTATTCGGATTTCCCCTCAATATTCTGTCAAATTTTCACCTTCATACGTTTAGCCTTAATAGTACTAGCATCATAGTAGTAGCGGTAGTAGCAGAAACAGTAGTAGCAGTAACAGTGTTGAATTAGTATTAGTAGTAACAGTAGTAGCAGCAGTATTAATAGCAGTAGTAGCATGTACATGTTGCCTTTTGGTCAGTTGAACACCCCCCTCCAGATGCCCTGAGAGTTTCATCTTCATACTGCAAGCCATTCCAAAAACTTTGCTTATACGGCTCTTTGACAGTCCGTATGCACACAGTATGTTGTGATTTAGTTCAGCTTTCGCCTGAACATTTCCTCAAATGTTCATTTCAATATTCTAAACCTTAGTATTCTCTACAGAAGCAGTAATTTTAGTGATAGTAGTGGAATTAGCAGTAGTAGCAGTAATAATAGTAGTAGTAGCAGTAGTTGTAGTAGTAGCTCGCAAATATTGCCTTTTTTGTCAATTAATCATCTCCCTCATCATCTCCTGAAAGTTCGAAAGTAATATGCTCAGTAATTCCTGAGATACGCCCTTTTGACAACCTGTATGCACGTGTTTTGATTTAGTTCAACACTCCCCTAACATTCTCTGAAAGGCTCACCTGAAAGCCCTTCGTCTTTTTGGAAAGTAAAGGTCAAACATACCCATATTTATCAATAGCAAATATTATACGTAAACAATGGACAAATTGCCTAACTTACATCCCTTGCTCTGAGGGCAGTGGAGAGGGGGGGGGGTGACGTACCAGAAAAGAAAACAACTGAACCTTTCAATTATGATGAACAAAATAGATATCTCAAAGTTTGATTGGATGTTTTTTGGAAGTAACAGGCGTGGGGGGGGGGGGTTGGTTGCCCTCCAGTCACTTTTGACTCTTAAAAAGGGCTCTAGAGCTTTCAATTCCAAAAAAAAACTTTATATACCCCCAGTATATGACTTAGAACCCTTGCCCCAGGGCCCAGGGGTTGTTCCGACCCTGCAGGCATTGTTGTATGATCTTTGGACTGTTTTGAACAAAATAGCTGTGTCAAAATTTCGATCGGATACATTTGTGGAAAAGAGGGCATGGGGGGGCTAGTTACCCTCTGAATTTTTTGACTCTTAAAAAAATAGCTAGAACTTTCAATTTCCAATCAAATTAGCCTCCTCCAAAGCTTATACGACCATCCCTTCCGCCCCCGGGGGAACCATCCTTCCATCCCCCTTACATGCCCCCGGGGCATAACTTATAACCCTTCCCCCAGGCTCTGCGGGTTGTTCCAGCCCCAGAGGCACTGTTATATGATCATTGGACTATTTTGAAAAAAATGGCTACCTCAAAATTTTTTATCGGACACATTTTGGGAAAAGAGGGTGTGAGGGGCTAGTTGCCCTCTGATCACTTTTGACTCTTAAAAAGCACATTAGAACTTCCAATTTTCAATCAAATGAGCCCCCTCCGAAGTTTTTACGACAAACCTTTCCAAAAAAGCCTTATATGTTAACAATGGCCAACTAGCATAACCTATAGCCCTTGCCCTGAGGGTTGTAGGAGGGCGGTAACCCCCCGAAGAACATAATTACTGGACCTTTCAACTATGCTGAACAAAATATCTATGTCAAAATTGTGATTGGATGCGTCTGGGCAAATGATTGGCGTGGGGCGGGATGGCTGCCCTTCATCACTTTTGACTCTTAAAAAGAGCACTAAAATTTCAATTTTCAATCGAATGAGCTCTTTTTGAGGTTTCTACGACAACTCCTATACGATGTGCCTTGGCGAGAAAAAATATAATAAATTGCGCCCAAATCGCTCTCAACATAGGCAGCGTTATTGCGCTGCATATGATTTTTTAATCTTTACAATCACTTTCTAAGTACAACGTAAAGCCCCAATTTTCTGCTTTAACAATACTACTACTATTATTACAACTAATAACTCACTGCAGCACTAAGCCGCCTGGAGCCAACACAGCTACACACACTTTTCCTCCATCTCAATCTATTCATAGCCCCCCTCTTTACACCCTCCCAGGAATGACCTATTTCCCCTGAATCTTTCCTTACGACATCTTCCCACCCCATTCGAGGATGACCAGCTTTTCGTTTGGCCCTAGACGGTTTGCCGGCGAGGACAATCTTTGGCAATCTGTCATCCAACACTGCAACCATAAAAACGGAAGGACATAAAATAGCTCACTTTCGAGTAATTTTTATTATAATGGAGTAAATCTGCATATTTAAATACAGCCCAAATTGAATTATCAATACTTTGTTTATTTTTCTTTGCTTTGTTTTTATTATCATTGATAGCTTCTTCGTTTGTGTATATTTATTTATTAGAATTTATTCACTGACTTTTTCCTCTTTGTGATGTTTCTTACTTTTTAGTAGAGTTTTATTGATAAAAACTTTATTAAGTGTATGCCCGTTCCCCCAAGACAGATACTTTTTGTGGCTTTTGGGCATCGGTTTGTACTCCCATGACTTGTATACTTTTATTTTGGTGCTGCTTTTTAATGTTTTTTCTTGATGATCTAAATACTTCTAACATACAAAATTTTGACTAACAAATTTCAGAAATCGGATAGATCTGTGAACTATAACGAGAACAAAAAAGAAATAGAACAAACCTTAAAGTATATTGGTGCAACATCGCCAACTTCTCTTGGAAGGGGGACACATTCAATGACCATGTGTGGCCATTTTTTCAAGTTCATTGCCGATTCAAAAAAGACACAGTCTTCGTCTTCCTCGCTGAACAGGGACACAAGAGCTTTCCTAAATCGCTGAAAGGAGAGGATAAGTAGGAGCTTATTTCGGGCGGATAGGTGTCACATTTTAGAGGGATAAGCTCATGAAAATTATAACAAAAAAAAATCAAAAAATCCCTCCCAAATTTTTGAAATCTCTTCGAAACACGCTGTTAGTAGTAATCAACATTATACTTCTAAGGGGCCCCTGTACCAAACAGGTTTCTGGTAGGTATAATCTGGTTTGGTGGGTATAATCTGGTTTGGTGGGTATAGTCTGGTTTGATGGGTATAGTCTGGTTTGGTTTTTCAAAGAGAGTGACTATCCCCATTTATATAGGTAAACATTTCTACAGGGCATTACACCTTTTCAAAGAGATTCAGAGCTGCCTCACATTCCGGGCCAACCAGATATGTTTCTAGGCCAACCGGACATGGTCTTATACTTTGAGGACTTGTCTTTCACTTTGATGAAGGACAAGTTGTTCTGACGCAATTTACCAGATTTCTAATTCACGGTATACATGTCTTTTTAGGGTAAGCCCGTGTTAGAAAACCAGCGCGTCTTGTTTCGCTGTTAATAAAAGGAATTCAAATATTTTGTCTATGAAATAGAAGCTAACTCAATTTGCGAAAAGGTATTCCATTTGCACAACTCTGATCTGATTGAATTGTCGCCGACAATGAGATGTAATCACTGCTAAGCCTTTTGTTATTGCGAAAGGGTTACCAAATTGGTGATTAAGACGGGCTTTGTCTAATTCTAGCCGGAAACTCAGAATTGATAGGAGGCAAGATCAAAATAGGAGTAATTAATGATTGGATATTTTTTTAACGTGAAATCTCTGAATAAAATATTTTTGGAGAAATTATTTAAAAGGTATAGTTTATTTATTCTAAAGATAATGACGTATGCCTTTCCAGAGCATGTACTTGACAATGGAGAAAAAGCGTTAAAGTGATTAGCAGTTACGAGAGAGGAATCCCCTCTGGTCTCTGAATTGCCTTATGTTCCTAGGTACCTTTCCAGAGCATGTACTTGACGATGGAGAAAAAGGGTTAAAGTGATTACCAGTTACGAGCGAGGATTCCCCTCTGGTCTCTGAATTGCCTTATGTTCCTAGGTACCTTTCCAGAGCATGTACTTGCCGATAGAGAACAAGGGTTAAAGTGATTAGCAGTTAAGGTAACCTCAATGGCGTTTCAACAGTGTTGTCAGTTTAAAATAGAGTCTAATGTTATAGTATTGTCAATTTAAAATAGTTTAACGTTATGCTATACGAAGACGTTGATACTAAGAGGGATGTAGATGGCAAGAAAACTGTGTTTATCTCTTTGGGATGTTTATGTCTCTTTGGGCTGTTTGTGTTTATTTGGGCTGTGTGTGTCTCTTTGGGCTGTTTGTGTCTTTTGGTTGTGTGTGTGTTTTTTATCTGTTTTTTTTTCTTTGGGCTGTTTGAGTCTTTTTGGTCTGTGTTTGTGTCTTTGGGGTGTTTGTGTCTCTTTGGGCTGTTTGTGTTTCTTTGGGCTATGTGTGTCTCTTTGGGCTGTTTGTGTCATTTTGATCTGTGTGTCTTTCTTTTGGATGTTTGTGTCTCTTAGGGACCGTGTGTGTCTCTTTGGGCTGTTTGTCTTTCTTTTGGATGTTTGTGTCTCTTAGGGACCGTGTGTGTCTCTTTGGGCTATGTGTCTCTTTGGGGCGTTTGAATTTTTTGGTCTGTATGTGTCTGTATGGGCGTTTTTTGTCTCTTTGGGCTGTGTGTGTCTCTTTAGGCTATTTGTGTCTCTTTGGGCAGTTTGAATCTTTTTGGTCTGTGTGTGTCTCTTTTGGATTTTTGTGTCGTTTTGGGATTTGTGTGTCTCTGTTGGATGTGTGCGTCTCTTTGGGCCGTGTGCATCTCTTTGAGCTGTATGTGTCTCTTGGGCTGTTTGAGTCTCTTAGAGGCCATGTGTGTCTCTTTGGGCAATGTCTGTCTCTTTGGGGTGTTTGAATCTTTTTGGTATGTATGTGTCTGTATGGGCGTTTTTTGTCTCTTTGGGCTGTGTGTGTCTGTGTCTCATTGGGCTTTGTGTGTCTCTTAGGACTGTGTGTATGTCTCTTTAGCCTGTGTGTGTCTCTTTGGGATGTGTGTGTCTCTTTGGCCTGTGTGTGTCTCTTTGGACTGTGTGTCTTTTTTGGGGTGTCTGAGTCTTTTTGGTCTGTATGTGTCTCTTTGGGCTGTTTGAGTCTTTTAGGTCGGTGTTTGTCTCTTTGGTTTGTGATTTTCTTTGGACTGTCTGTGTCTCTTTGAGCTGTTGTGTCTCTTGAGGCTGTGTGTGTCCCTTTGGGATGTGTGTCTCTTTGGGCTGTTTGAGTCTTTTTGGTCTGTTTGTGTGTCTCTTTGGGATGTTTGAGTCTTTTTGGTCTGTGTTTTGGATGTTTGTGTCTCTTATGGACCGTGTGTGTCTCTTTGGGCTATGTGTGTCTCTTTGGGCTTTTTGTGTCATTTTGATCTGTGTGTCTTTCTTTTGGATGTTTGTGTCTCTTAGGGACCGTGTGTGTCTCTTTGGGCTATGTGTGTCTCTTTGGGGCGTTTGAATCTCTTGGTCTGTATGTGTCTGTATGGGCGTTTTTTGTCTCTTTATGCTGTGTGTGTGTCTCTTTGGGCTTTGTGTGTCTCTTCGGGCTGTGTGTGTCTCTTTAGCCTGTGTGTGTGTCTCTTTAGGCTGTGTGTGTCTCTTTGGGCAGTTTGAATCTTTTTGGTCTATGTGTGTCTCTTTTGGCTTTTTGTGTCGTTTTGGGCTTTGTGTGTCTCTGTTGGATGTGTGCGTCTCTTTGGGCCGTGTGCATCTCTTTGAGCTGTATGTGTCTCTTGGGCTGTTTGAGTAATTTTGGTCTGTGTGTGTTTCTTTTGGCTGTTTGTGTCTCTTAGAGGCCATGTGTGTCTCTTTGGGCAATGTGTGTCTTTTTGGGGACGTTTGAATCTTTTTGGTATGTATGTGTCTGTATGGGCGTTTTTTTTGTCATTGGGGGGTGTGTGTGTGTCTGTTGACTTTTTGTTTCTAGTAGGACAGTGTGTATTTCTCTTTATCCAGTTTGTGTCTCATTTGGCTGTGTTTGTCTATTTTGGCTGTGTGTCTCTTTGGGCAGTTTGAATCTTTATGGTCTGTGTGTGAGTCTTTTGACTGTTAGTGCCGTTTTGGGCTTTGTGTTTCTCTGTTGGATGTGTGAATCTATTTTTGCCGTGTTACTATCTTTTAGCTGTTTGTATCTTTTTGAGATGTGGGGTTATCTTTATTACGTGTATCGATTTTGGCTGTGTGTGTCTCTTTAGACTGTGTGTGTCTCGTTGGACTGTGTGTCTTTTTTGGGGTGTCTGAGTCTTTTTGGTCTGTATGTGTCTCTTTGGGCTATTTGAGTCTTTTAGGTCGGTGTTTGTCTCTTTGGGTTGTGTTTCTCTTTGGGCTGTCTGTGTCTCTTTGAGGTGTTTGTGTCTCTTGAGGCTGTGTGTGTCCCTTTGGGCTGTGTGTCTCTTTGGGTTGTTTGAGTCTTTTTGGTCTGTTTGTGTGTCTCTTTGGGATGTTTGAGTCTTTTTGGTCTGTGTTTGTCTCTTTGGGCTGTGTGTGTCTCTTTGGTCTGTGTGTGTTTCTTTGGGCTTTGTGCGTCTCTTTGGGCTGTTGGATGTGTGCGTCTCTTTGGGCCGTGTGCATCTCTTTGCGCTGTATGTGTCTCTTGGACTGTTTGAGTTATTTTGGTCTGTGTTTGTTTCTTGTGGCTGTTTGTGTCTCTTAGAGGTCATGTGTGTCTCTTTGGGCAATGTGTGTCTCTTTGGGGTGTTTGAATCTTTTTGGTAGGTATGTGTCTGTATAGGCGTTTTTTGTCTCTTTGGGCAGTGTGTCTCTTTGGGCTGTTTGTGTCTTTTTGGTCTGTTTGTGTCTCTTTGGGCTGTTTGAGTCTTTTTGGTCTGTGTTTGTCTCTTTGGGCTGTTTGTGTCTCTTTGGGCTGTGTGTATTTCTTTGGGCCTTGTGCGTCTCTTTGGGCTGTGCGTCTCGTTGGACTGTTTGAGTCTTTTTGATCTGTTTGTGTCTCTTTGGGCTGTTTGAGTCTTTTTGGGCTGTTTGTGTCTCTTAGAGGCCATGTGTGTCTCTTTGGGCAATGTGTGTCTCTTTGGGGCGTTTGAATCTTTTTGCTCTGTATGTGTTTGCATGGACGTTTTTTGTCACGTTGGGCTGTGTGTGTCTCTTTTGGCGTTGTATGTCTATTCAAGCGGTGTGTATGTCCATTTATCCTGTGTTTGTCTCTTTGGGCTGTGTCTGTCTTGTTAGACTGTGTGTTTCTTTGGTCTGTTTGAGTCTTTTTGGTCTGTGTGTGCCTCTTTTGGCTGTTTGTGTCGTTTTGGGCTTTGTGTCTCTCTGTTGGATGTGTGCGTCTCTTTGGGCCGTGTACGTCTCTTTGAGCTGTATGTGTCTCTTTGAGCTGTGGGAGTCTCTTTGTGATGCGTGTCTCTTTAGGCTGTGTGTGTCTCGTTGGACTGTGTGTCTTTTTGGGGTGTCTGAGTCTTTTTGGTCTGTATGTGTCTCTTTGGGCTGTTTGAGTCTTTTAGGTCTGTGTTTGTCTCTTTGAGTTGTGTTTCTCTTTGGGCTGTCTGTGTCTCTTTGAGCTGTTTGTGTCTCTTGAGGCTGTGCGTGTCTCTTTGGGCTGTGTGTCTCTTTGGGCTGTTTGAGTCTTTTTGGTCTGTTTGTGTGTCTCTTTGGGCTGTTTGAGTCTTTTTGTCTTTTTGGCCTGTATGTGTCTGTATGAGCGTTTTTTTGTCTCTTTGGGCTGTGTGTGTGTCTCTTTGGGCTTTGTGTGTCTCTTTGGGCTATGTGTGTCTCGTTGGACTGTGTGTGTGTCTCTTTGGGCTGTGTGTCTCTTTGGTCAGTTTGAATTTTTTTGGTATGTGTGTGTCTCCTTTGACTGTTTCTGTGTCGTTTTGGGCTTTGTGTGTCTTTTTGTTGGATGTGTGTTTCTCTTTGGGCCATGTGCGTCTCTTTGAGCTGTATGTGTCTTTTTGGGCTGTGGGTGTCTCTTTGTGATGTGTGTCTCTTTAGGCTGTGTGTGTCTCGTTAGACGATGTGTCTTTTTGGAGTGTTTGAGTCTTTTTGGTCTGTATGTGTCTCTTTGGGATATGTGTGTCTCTTTGGTCTGTTTTGAGTCGTTTTGGAATGTGTATGTCTCTTTCGGCTTTTTGTGTTTCTTTGGACTGTGGGTGTCTCTTTGGGCTGCGGGTTGATTGACAGAAGTATGTATTAGCAAAAGTAAAGTGGAGGGAGAGTTGCGAGAGAAAAATCTAAGTTAATAAGGGTTTTTGACCGTAAACTTTTGTAAGAAAATTATGGAAAATACAATTCGTCGGTTCATAGGTGAAACTTAAGTCCAGGTATGGATCGAAAAATAAACTATTTCTGTAGAATCTGAGCTAATAAGGGTTTTTGACCATAAACTCTAGTTTCCTATAAGAAAATTATGGAAAATACAATTCTATCGTTCAAATGTGAAACTTAGATCCATTCTCTGGTTCAAATGTATAAAAACCCGTGTGGGATGCGTTTGAATAAGAGAAATTTTAACCAGAAATGACTGAAAAGTGTTTTGGGGGAGATTGCTTGATTCACAGATGGATGTATTAGTGCATTTATAGTGGAGGGCGACAATATGTTCAAAGTCAGGTCTATAAGAAAAAAAAAAGATCTGGATTTTTTTGTGAGTTCGTAGTTTACGCATAATATCATATCAGTAACAATTCTATTTGAACTTTCTCCAAGTTGATCAATCAAATGTGAAACTTAGGTCCATTCTCTGGTTCAAATGTAGAAAAACCCGTGTGGGTGAGTTGAAATAAAAAATTTTTTTAACAAGAAATGACTGAAAAGTGTTTTGGAGGAGATGGCTTGATTGACAGAAGGATGTATTAGCGAAGTTATAGTGGAGGGCGACAATGTCTTCAAAGTCAAGGCTATAAGAAAAAAAAGTTCCGGATATTTTTGTCGGTTTGTAGTTTACGCACTAATATCAATATCAGTAATGATTCAATTTGAACTTTCTCCAAGTTGATTAAATTGGTCTCGAAACGGTTCATGATAAAAAAATAGTTTGGGACAAGAAAAAAAAACTAAAATAATGTCATGAAATCACTTTCAACACTCAGAGAAGTTTTTTCTTTTTTTTGTGTTAGTTTTTGTCTGTGTTTTTGTAAGTTGGGTGTGTGTATGTGTAAGTTTTTTTTTGTGTGTGTAAGTTTGTTTTGTGTGTGTAAATTTTTTTTGTGTGTGTGTGTGTGAGTTTTTATGGGTGTGTAAGTTTTTTTTTGTGTGTGTAAGTTTTTGTGTGTGTGTGTAAGTTTTTATGCGTGTGTAAGTTTTTGTGGGCGTGTAAATTTTTGTGTGTGTGTGTTTTTGTGTGTGTAAGTTTTTGTGTGTGTGTTTTGTGTTTGTGTAAGTTTTTGTGTGTGTGTGTGTGTGTATGTGTGTGTGTAGTTTCTGTGTGTGTGTGTAAGTTTTTGCGTGTGTGTGTAAGTTTTTGTGTGTGTGTAAGATTTTGTTTGTGTGAAAAAACTAAAATAATGTCGTGAAATCCTTTTCAACACTCAGAGCAGGGGGGGGGGGGGGGTTTTGGGATTTAATAAAATGGAGAAAACGAATTTAATTTTTAAAAAGTGTGACTCAATGACGTTTTGTTCTTTTAACTGATTTAAAATTTTATAAAAACGGGGCCAATAAAGTGTTACAATCCTTTTTCTTTCTCTAAAGTGTTCATGTGTCTGCCTTTGGATTATTCTTGTGTTTCTGTTTAAGTTGGTATGAGAGTGTAAGTTTGTGTGTTTGTATGTGTACTTTTTTCTCTGTGTGTGTAAGTTTTTTTTAGAAGCTTACTTCTCTTTGTTTGTTTAAGTTTTTGTGTGTGTGTAATTTCATGATAAAAAAAAAAGATATTATCATTTTTAAGGTTATTTTATATGAGGTTATGTGCGCGCACATAAAATCATCTAAAATAAGCTTAAAAATTAAACTATCTTTTTTTTTTATCATGAACTTACACACACACAAAAACTTAAACACACACAAAAACTTACAAACATACAAAAAACTTACACACACACAGAAAAACTTGCACACACACACACAAACTTACACACACACACAAACTTATACATACACAAAAAACTAACGCACACACGGAAACTTACACAATTTTGAGCAAACAAAAGGATTGTAACACCTGATTGGCCCGTTTGTATGCAATTTTAAGCCAGTGAAAAGAACGAAACGTCATTGAGTCACACTTTCTAAAAAAGTAAATTCGTTGTTTCTTTATGATTAAATCCCAACACCCCCCCTGTTCTGATTGTTGAAAATGATTTCACGACATTATTTTAGTTTTTTCACACACACAAAATCTTACACACACACAAAAACTTACACACACACGCAATAACTTACACACACACACATAAAAACACACACACACACACACACACACACACAAAAACTTACACACACACACAAAAACTTACACAAACACAAAAACTTACACACACACAAAAACTTACACACACACACAAAAAAAATTACCCGCACACAAAAACTTACACAAACACAAAAAATTACACACACACACAAAAACTTACAAAAAAAAAAAAAAAAACATACACAAAAAAACAAAAAAAACTTACAATCCCATAAAAACACACACCACAAAAAAAAATTTACACACACAAAAAAACTAAAACAAACAAAAAAAAATAACACACACACACACACAAATAACAAATACACACAAAACAACTTACACACAAAAAAAAACTTCTCTGAGTGTTGAAAGTGATTTCATGACATTATTTTAGTTTTTTTTTCTTGTCCCAAACTATTTTTTTATCATGAACCGTTTAGAGACCAATTTGATCAACTTGGAGAAAGTTCAAATAGAATCATTACTGATATTGATATTAGTGCGTAAACTACAAACCGACAAAAATATCCGGAACTTTTTTTTCTTATAGCCTTGACTTTGAAGACATTGTCGCCCTCCACTATAACTTCGCTAATACATCCTTCTGTCAATCAAGCCATCTCCTCCAAAACACTTTTGAGTCCTTTCTTGTTAAAAATTTTTTTTTATTTCAAATCACTCACACGGGTTTTTCTACATTTGAACCAGAGAATGGACCTAAGTTTCACATTTGATTGATCAACTTGGAGAAAGTTCAAATAGAATCGTTACTAATAAGATATTAGTGCGTAAACTACAAACTTACAAAAATATCCAGAAATTTTTTTTTTCTTATACCCTTGACTTTGAAGACATATTTGCCCTACGCTAGAACTTCACTAATATATCCGTCTGAGTATCCAACAATCTCCCCCACAACTTTCTTAATTCTTGTACAGTTAAAATTTTTTTATTCCAACTAACTAACACGGGTTTTTCCACATTTGAATCAGAGAATGGACCTACGTTACACATTTGAGTGATAGAACTAAAATTTCTATAATGTTCTTGTAGAAATCTAGAGTTTATGGTCAAAAACCCTTGTTAGCTCAGATTCTACAGAAACAGTTTATTTTTCGATCCATACCTGGACTTAAGTTTCACCTATGAACCGACGAATTGTATTTTCCATAATTTTCTTACAAAAGTTTACGGTCAAAAACCCTTATTAACTTAGATTTTTCTCTAGCAACTCGCCCTCCACTATAACTTCGCTAATACATACTTCTGTCAATCAACACGCAGCCCAAAGAGACACCCACAGTCCAAAGAAGCACAAACAGCCGAAAGAGACGTACACAGCCCAAAAAGACTCAAAACAGCCCAAAGAGACACACATATCCCAAAGAGACACATACAGACCAAAAACACTCAAACATCCCAAAAAGACACACAGTTTAACGAGACACACACTGCCTAAAGGGATATACATCATAAAGAGACACCCACAGCCCAAAAAGACACATATAGCTAAAATAGACGCACGTGGCCCAAAGAGACGCAAACATCCAACAAAAAGACACACGAAGCCCAAAACGACACAAAAACAGTCAAAAGAGACACACACATACCAAAAAGATTCAAACTGACCAAAGAGACACACAGCCCAAAGAGACACACACACAGGCTAAAGAGACACACAAAGCCCAAAGAGACACACACATAGCCCAAAGAGACAAAAAAACGCTCATACAGACACATACAAGCCAAAAAGACAAAAAGACTCAAACAGCCCAAAGACACACACAAAAAGACCAAAAAGACTCAAACAGCCCAAAGAGACACACAGCCCAAAGAGAAACACAACTCAAAGAGACAAACACAGACCTAAAAGACTCAAACAGCCCAAAGAGACACATACAGACCAAAAAGACTCAGACACCCTAAAAGACACACAGTCCAACGAGACACACACAGCCTAAAGAGACACACATCACAAAGAGACACCCACAGCTCAAAGAGACACATACAGCTCAAAGAGACGTATACGGCCCAAAGAGACGCACACATCCAACAGAGGAACACAAAGCCAAAAACGACACAAACAGCCAAAAGAGAGACATACACAGAAAATAAAGATTCAAGCTTCTCAAAGAGACACACAGCCTAAGGAGACACCCACATCCCAAAGAGACAGATATTGAAGAAAGAAACATATACACAGCCTGACGAGAAACAAACGGCTAAAAGAGACACACACACAGCCCAAAGAGACAAAAACGCCCATAGTCCATACAGACACATACAGGCGAAAAATATTCAAACACCCCAAAGAGACACACATAGCCCAAAGAGACACACATGGCCTCTAAGAGACACAAACAGCCCAAAGAGACATAAACAGCCCAAAGAGACAAACACAGCCCAAAAAAGACTCAAACAGCCCAAAGAGACACAAACAGATCAAAAAGACTCAAACAGTCCAACGAGACACACAGCCCAAAGAGATGCACAAAGCCCAAAGAAACACACACAGCCCAAAGAGACACAAACAGCCCAAAGAGACAAACACAGACCAAAAAGAATCAAACAGTCAAAAGAGACACACAAACAGACCAAACAGACTCAAACAGCTCAAAGAGACTTACAGCCCAAAGAGACACACACAGCTTCAAGAGACACAAACAGCTCAAAGAGACACAGACAGCCCAAAGAGAAACACAACCCCAAGAGACAAACACAGACCTAAAAGACTCAAACAGCCCAAAGAGACACATATAGACCAAAAAGACTCAGACACCCCAAAAAACACGGTCCAACGAGACACACACAGCCTAAAGAGACACACATCACAAAGAGACACCCAAAGCTCAAAGAGACACATACAGCTCAAAGAGACGTACACGGCCCAAATATACGCACACATCCAACAGAGAGACACAAAGCCCAAAACGACACAAACAGCCAAAAGAGACACACACACAGACCATAAAGATTCAAACTGCCAAAAGAGACACACAGCACAAAGACACACACACAGCCAAAATAGACAAACACTGGATAAAGAGACATAAACACAGACGGAAGAGACAAAAAAACCAAAAAGAGACACACACACAGCCAAACGTGAAAAAAAACACCCATACAGACACATACATACCAAAAAGATTCAAACCCCCCAAAGAGACACACATGGCCTCTAAGAGACACAAATAACCAAAAGAAACACACACAGACCAAAATGACTCAAACAGCCCAAGAGACACATACAGCTCAAAGAGATGCACACGGCCCAAAGAGACGCACACATCCAACAGCCCAAAGAGACGAACATAGCCCAAAGAAACACACACAGCCCAAAGAGACACAAACAGCCCAAAGAGACAAACACAGACCAAAAAGACTCAAACATCCCAAAGAGACACACAAACAGACCAAAAAGACTCAAACAACCCAAAGAGACACACAGCCCAAAGGGACACACACAGCCTCAAGAGACACAAACACCTCAAAGAAACACAGACAGCCCAAACAGAAACACAACCCAAAGAGACAAACACCGACCTAAAAGACTCAAACAGCCCAAAGAGACACATACAGACAAAAAAGACTCAGACACCCCAAAAAAGACACACAGTCCGACGAGAGACACACAGCCTAAAGAGATACACATCACAAAGAGAAACCCATAGCCCAAAGAGACACATACAGCTGAAAGAGAGGTATACGGCCCAAAGAGATTCATACATCCAACAGAGAGGCACAAAGCCCAAAACGACACAAACAGTCAAAAGAGACACACACAAACCAGAAAGATTCAAACTGCCCAAAGAGACACACAGCCTAAAGAGACACACACAGGCCAAAGAGACACACACAGGCTAAAGATACATACACACAGTCCGAAGAGACACACAACGCCCAAAGAGACAAACACCCCGCCCAAAGCGATAAAACACGCCCATACAGACACATACATTCCAAAAAGATTCAAACATCCCCAAAGAGACACACATTACCCAAAGAGACACACATGGCCTCTAAGAGACACAAACAGCCAAAAGAAACACACACAGACCAAAATGACTCAAACAGCTCAAGAGACATTTACAGCTCAAAGAGATGCACACGGCCCAAAGAGACGCACACATCCAACAGAGACCCACAAAGCCCAAAACGACACAAAAAGCCAAAAGAGACACACACAGACCAAAAAGATTCAAACTTCCCAAAGATAAATAAAGAATAAAGACACACACACACCCAAAATATACACAGACACTGGATATATAGAAACACACACCCCTAATACAAAAAAAAAGCCAAACCAGACACCCACACACCCAAAATAGAAAAAACACGCCCATACAGACACATACAGACCAAAAGATTCAAACTCCCCAAAGAGACACACATAGCCCACAGAGACACACACGGTCCCTAAGAGACACAAACATCCAAAAGAAAGATACGCAGATCAAAATGATACAAACATCCCAAAGAGACACACAAAGCCCAAAGAGACACGCACCGACCCTAACAGACCCAAACATCCAAAACACAGACCAAAAAGACTCAAACATCCCAAAGAGACACACAAACAGACCAAAAAGACTCAAACAGCCCAAAGAGACACACAGCCCAAAGGGACACACAAAGCCTCAAGAGACACAACAGCTCAAAGAAACACAGACAGCCCAAAGAGAAACACACCCCAAAGAGACAAACACAGATCTAAAAGACTTAAACAGCCCAAAGAGACACACACAGACCAAAAAGACTCAGACACCCCAAAAAAGACACACAGTCCGACGAGAGACACAGAGCCTAAAGAGACACACGTCACAAAGATACACCCATAGCCCAAAGAGACACATATAGCTCAAAGAGACGTATACGGCCCAAAGAGATGCACACATCCAACACAGACACACAAAGCCCAAAACGGCACAAACAGTCAAAAGAGGCACACACAGACCATAAAGATTCAAACTGCCCAAAGAGACACACAGCCCAAAGAGACACACACAGCCCAAAGAGACACGCACAGGCTAAAGAGACACACAAACAGTTCGAAGAGACACACAAAACCCAAAGAGACACACATACAGCCCAAAGAGACAAAAAACGCCCATACAGACACATACATACCAAAAAGATTCAAACGTCCCCAAAGAGACACACATGGCCCAAAGAGACACACATGGCCTCTAAGTGACACAAACAGCCAAAAGAAACACACACAGACCAAAATGACTCAAACAGCCCAAGAGACACATACAGCTCAAAGAGATGCACACGACCCAAAGAGACGCAAACATCCAACAGAGACACACAAAGCCCAACCAGAACCAAACAGCAAACGGAGACACACACAGACCAAACACACACAAACAGCCCAACGAGACACACAGCACAAAGAGACCCACAGTGCCAAAACACACACACACAGAGGCTAAAGAAAGACACACACCCCGAAAAAACACACAAAGCAAAAAGAGACACACACACAGCCAAAAGAGAAAAAAAACGCCCATACAGACACATACAGACCAAAAGATTCAAACGCCCCAAAGAGACACACATAGCCCAAAGAGACACACACGGTCCCTCAGATAAACAAACATCCAAAAGAAAGACACACAGATCAAAATTACACAAACATCCCAAAGAGGCACACATATCCCAAAGAGACACAGACGGTCCCTAAGAGCCACAAACATCCAAAAGAAATACAAACAGATCAAAAAGACTCACTCACCCCAAAGAGACACAGAGCCCAAAGAAACAAAAACAGCCTAAAGAGACACACAGACCCCAAAGAGACGAACACAGACCAAAAAGACTCAAACACCCCAATGAAACATAAACCGATCAAAAAGACTCAAACACCCCAAAGGAACACACAGCCCAAAGAGACACAAACAGCCCAAAGAAACACAAACAGCCCAAGGAGACATAAACATCCCAAAGAGATAAACACAGTTTTCTTGCCCTCTACATCCCTCTTAGTATCAACGTTTTCGTATAGCATAACGTTAAACTGTTTTAAATTGACAACACTGTTCAAGCACCACTTGCGTTTTATACAGAACACGTCGGAGAGGTATAGCTATCCATTATTAAAATTCTTTTCTTGCCATCTACATCTCTCTTATTATCTACTTTCTAGTATACTATAACATTAGACTCTATTTTAAACTGACAACACTGTTCAAATGCCATTGGGGTTACCTTAACTGCTAATCACTTTAACCCTTTTTCTCTATCGTCAAGTACATGCTCTGGAAAGGTACCTAGGAACATAAGGCAATTCAGTGACCAGAGGGGAATCCTCGCTCGTAACTGGTAATCACTTTAATCCTTTTTTCTCCATCGTCAAGTACATGCTCTGGAAAGGTACCTAGGAACATAAGGCAATTCAGAGACCAGAGGGGAATCCTCGCTCGTAACTGCTAATCACTTTAACCCTTTTTCTCCATCGTCAAGTACATGCTCTGGAAAGGTATACGTCATTATCTTTCGAATAAATAAACTATACCTTTTAAATAATTTCTCCAAAAATATTTTATTCAGAGATTTCACGTTAAAAAATTATCCAATCACTAATTACCCCTTTTTTTATCTTGCCTCCTATCAATTCTGAGTTTCCGGCTAGAATTCGACAAAGCCCATCTTAATCACCAATTTGGTACCCCTTTCACAATAAAAAAAGGCTGAGCAGTGATTACATTTCATTGTCGGCGACAATTCAATCAGATCAGAGTTGTGCAAATGAAATACCTTTTCGCAAATTGAGTTAGCTTCTATTTCATAGACAAAATATTTGAATTCCTTTTATTAACAGCGAAACAAGACGCGCTGGTTTTCTAACACGGGTTTACCCTAAAAAGACATGCATACTGTGAATTAGAAATCTGATAAATTGCGTCAGAACAACTTGTCCTTCATCAAAGTGAAAGACAAGTCCTCAAAGTATAAGACCATGTCCGGTTGGCCTAGAAACATATCTGGTTGGCCCGGAATGTGGGGGAGCTCTGAATCTCTTTGAAAAGGTGTAATGCCCTGTAGAAATGTTTACCTATATAAATGGGGATAGTCACTCTCTTTGAAAAACCAAACCAGACTATACCCATCAAACCAGACTATACCCACCAAACCAGATTGTACTCACCAAACCAGATTATACCTACCAGAAACCTGTTTGGTACAGGGGCCCCTTAGAAGTATAATGTTGATTACTACTGCTGTTTTCTAAACTTGACCCCTTCCCCTCCAGGGAGTATGGGAGAGGTACTGCCTGAAAAACCCAGGACAATTTCCAAGTTTATAGGACAATATTTTGTCTGCACTTAGGGTAACTGGTCGACCTATTTTGTTGTGCAGTTTAGTAACTATAGGGATATTTGATAATCTAGGAATCAATTTCTGAAACCTAATAGAAACTCATTATGCTTCATACATTTAGTTACACGGAGTTACTCTATAGTTTAGTTACTCTATACCTTTTATTAAGTTAACCGTAATCTATATAGCCCTTGTACTTTGAGTCAACCAATAGAGCTTTAATATTCGCCACTCTTGCTAAGCGTTTTTGACTCACGCAAGAGCTTTCCAGTGGAGGGGGAGAATTTCTTAAAATAACTGACAAAATCTCGGTAAAAGCACTTAAATGGTGGTTAAGCTACTTGACTATGTTTTCTTCAAGAAAGGAAGAGTGTTTATCAAACAGTTCGTGGTAACGAACTGTAAGTAAGAAGCGACCCGGCCCAATAGTAACCAAAACTCTAAAAAATGGAATTTTGATACCAATAGATACATCAAATGAATCAGATTCTTATGCTGATTTCAAATATATAAGTTTCATCAGTTGTAGTCTTACCCATCAAAAGTTACGCCTTACCCTGAGAAAATTTGCCTTATTTTCGAAAAAAGGAGGAAACACCCCCTTATAATGAAAATCACACCATCAGATTTAGCGCATCACAGAACCCTACAGTAGAGGTTTCAAGCTCCTATTTGCCAAAATTTGGATTTTTTTTTATTTTTTGCCAGAAGAAATATCACGGATACGTGTTTATTTTTTTTTCTTCTTTTTCCCAGGGGTGATCGTACCGACCCAATGGTCCTAGAATATAGCAGGAGGACTCATTCGAACGGAAATTAAAAGTTCTAGTGTCATTTTTAAGCACTGTATAAAGATAATAGCAGTAAGTTTACCAAAGATAATTTCTGGCTCTTCATTCTCGGTGCGAACAAACGGCTCCTCCCACTTCTTCTTGCATTAGCGGGTTAGTATGTATCCGTCAATCAATGAGAAATGGTTCAAAATTGTATTATTCGTAATTGCGAAAGCAGAAAGAAACTTGGTGATATGGCCAAGTGGTTTGCAACTGTCCCATCTCACAGGTATGACTTAATTTATATACAAATTATGACTTAATCTATTATTTATATACAGTGGACCTTACTGATTGGTATATGTAGGATTTCTAAAAAGGGGGGCGGGGGGCTTGATGAAATTCGTAAAAATAAGGAAATTTCTAGTGTTAACTTCTAATCAATACTGCAACAGGGAAATACCCGAAATTTTATAGTGGAGAGGGATCCACGAAGTGGCGGGAGTATTTGAAATTTGTCACAAAATTGTTTACCGCAAAGGGGCAACCTAACAGTTTTAGCACAGATTATCTATTAGGTTTCACAATAGTCTGTGGTTTTAAATAGTAATATTGTGCCATGGAGCATCAAAACTTTTTTTTATTATTTTTTTTTTTGGCAAGGAAAAATGTTCCCTTTAATTTCCATTTATTTTATTTTCCTTTTAATTTCCTTTAATTTTCATTTAATTTTTCCTCGTTTATGCTCTTTTTTTGGGCCATAGAAATGTCATTTGAAATTTGATAGAGGATCTTTTACTTGGGAGGATCTTTCCATGGAGAAAGCTTTGATGAAGGAAGGGGCATTGCTATGAAGGGGGCACCGGATTTCCTAGTCAATACCTCGCACTTTACGCTAAAGTTTTTTTAAGTTGTTCGTTACGTAACTTAATTCGTAAGTTACATATATTTATTACTAATAAAATCGTTCGTAAATAAAATTAAACAACTTTCGAGAAAACGATTTAACCAAAAAAAGTAAAATTAATATGCAAATTTCGTTTGAATTATTCATGGACGGTGAGCCAAAATCAAAACCCGCATTAATTCAAAAACGTCCAGAAATAAAAAAAAAACAAGTTTTTTAACTGAAAGTAAGGAGCGACATTAAAACTTAAAACGAACAGAAATTATTTCGCATATGAAAGGGGCTGTCCCCTCCTCAACGCCTCGCTCTTTAGGCTAACAGCCCTATTCATATACGGAATAATTTCTGTTCGTTTTAAGTTTTAATGTCGCTCCTTACTTTCAGTTAGAAAAAACTTGTTTTTATTTTATTTTATGAAAATAAAAGCAGGACTGGAAATTGGTGAGCAGCAGGATATTTTCTCTTCTAGAAAAAATGGTGAACAAGAAAATTTTTCCAGACCAATAAACCGTCTTTAAGACCCGTCTTAATTGGGAGTTCTGCTACTTTACTGTATTCTTCATGAAAAGGAAGAGTCTTTATGCAAATAAAAGTAGGACTGGAAAATGGTGCATAGCAGAGCATTATCTCTGCAAGAAAAAAAAGGTCATAAATAATGTTCTCCAGACCACAAAACCGTCTTTAAGACCTGTCTTAAATGGTGTTTCTACTGCATTCCTATTTCTTCTTCAGGAAAGGAAGAGTCCTTATGCAAATATATACAGGACTGGAAAATAGTGAGCAGCAGAACATTTTCCCTGTAATAAAAAATGCCGAGAAATAATATTTTCCCGTCTGAAATGGGGGTTCTTCTTCTTTACTACATCATCTCCAAGAAAAGAATAGTCTTTATGCAAATAAAATCAGGACTGGAAATTGAAGAGCAGCAGGATATTTTCGAAGACTTCAAAGACAGGATATAAAAACGAAGACTTGCCCTAGGAAGTACAAGCTTTAAGAGGCTACTCCCCCTCTTTAAAAATAAACACATATCTATGCAAGTGAAACTTCGACTTTTCGGCTCTCTAATCATACCTGTCGCCATGTACACCTACGAAACGTGGACACCGAAGGTCGAAGATGAACGCAGAATTTTGGCTTTCGAGACAAAATGCCTCCGACGCATTGCCGGAATCACATACCAAGACAGAGTCTCAAATGAAGACCTTCGGAAGCAGCTGAAGCGGGAAACTACTATTCTCCAAAAAGTGCGCCTGCAGCAACTTAGGTGGCTGGACCACTTACAGCGAATGGAGAACTCGCGCCTGCCAAAAGTTGTCTTCGAAGAAAGGGTCCACGGTAGACACCCACCTGGAAGACCTAGGAAGAGATGGCGTGACAACTTCGTAAGTGACCTCTTATGCCTTCTGAGACAAGCTGACGACCGGGCTTTGTACAGGAAAACTGATGCAGGAACGTGTTAAGGAGATAGCCCCAACGCGACCCTTGAGGACGTCCGGGACATAAGTCAAGTCGAGTCAAGGATATTTTCTCCTCTAGACAAAAAAAGGCGTACAATGATATTTTTCCAGGCCAAAAAACCGTCTTTAAGACCCGTCCTAATTGGGGGTTCTGCTGCCTTACTATGTCTTCATCAAGAAAGGAAGAGTCATTATGCAAATATAAACAGGACTGGAAAATGGTGAACAGCAGAATATTTTTTTTATAAGAAACAGAGGTGAGAAATAACATTTCTAGGCCAAGTAACCACTTTAAGACCCGTCTTAAACGGGGTTCCTGCTGTTTTCCTATGTCATCTCCAAGAAAGGAAGAATCTTTATGCAAATAAAGGCATGATAGGAAATTGGTGAGCAGCAGGATGTTTCCTCTTCTAGGGAAAAAAGGCGAACAATGATATTTTTCCAGGTCAAGAAACCGTCTTTAAGACCCGTCCTAATTGGGGGTTCTGCTGCTTTGCTATGTCTTCTTCAAGAAAGGAAGAGATCTTATGCAAATATATACAGGACTGGAAAATGGTCTGCAGCACAAGCGAAAAAAGGCTAGAAGTAATATTTTCCAACCCAAGTATTAGTCTTTAAGGCCCGTCTTAAATGGGGGTTCTGCTACTTTAGTATTTCATGAAAGGAAGAGTCTTTATGAAAGGAAGAGTCTTTATGCAAATAAAGCGTGATAGAAAATTGGTGAGCAGCAGGATATTTTCTCTTTTAGAAAAAATTGACGAGCAACGATATTTTTCGAGGTCAAGAACCCTTCTTTAGAACCGTCTTAATTGGTAGTTCTGCTGCTTTACTATGTCTTCTGCAACAAAAGAAGACTCTTTATGCAAATAAAAGCAGGACTAGATATTGGTGAGCAGCAGGACATTTTCTCTGTAAGAAAAAAGGCGAGAGATAATGTTTTTTCAGGCCAAGTAAACGTCTTTAAGACCAGTCTTAAATGGGCGTCCTAATACTTTACTCTATCATCTCCAAGAAAGGAAGAGGATTTTTATGCAAATAAAAGCATGATAGGAAATTGATGAACAGCAGGATATTTTCTCTTCTAAAAAAAAAGGCGAGCAACGATATTATTCGAGAGCAAGAAACCGTCTTTAGAACCGTCTTAAATGGTAGTTCTGCTGCTTTACTATGTCTTCTCCAAGAAAAGATGAGTATTTATGCAAACAATAGCAGGACTGAAATTGGTGAGCAGCAAGGCATTTTCTCTGAAAGAAAAAAAGGCGGGAGATAATATTTTTCAGGCCAAGTAACTGTCCTAAAGACAAGTCTTAAATGGGGGTTCGGCTACTTTGCTATCTCATCTCCAAGAAAGGAAGAGTCTTTATGCAAATAAAAGAATTATAGGAATTTGGAGAGCACCAGGATATTTTCTCTTCTAAAAAAAGGCGAGCAACGATAGTTTTCTTGGCTAAGAAACCGTCTTTATGAACGTCTAAATTGGTAGTTCTGTTGTTTTACTATGTCTTCTTCAGGAAAGAACGAGTTCTTTTGCAAATATAAACAGTACTGGAAAAGAGTGAGCAGCAGAACATTTTCTCTGAAAGAAAAAAAGGCGAGAGATAATGTTTTTCAGGCCAAGTCACCGTCTTTAAGACCAGTCTTAAATGGAGGTTCTGCTATTTTACTATGCATTCTTCAAGAAAGGAAGAGTCCTTATGCAAATAATAGAACTATGGCTGGAATATGGTGAGCAGCAGAACATTTTCTCTTCTAAGAAAAAAGGCGAGCAGATAATAGTTGTTCTTGGCCAAGTAACCGTCTCTTATGACCAGTCTTAAATTGGGGGTTCTGCTACTTTACTATGCATTCTTCAAGAAAGGAAGAGTCCTTATGAAAATATAAATAGAACTGAAAAATCTCAAATAATTTTGAGACAAGTAGCTATGATTAACCGTGTGAATTATTTTCTTCCTCCTGACATCCTAGTTACCCTCTATTATTCCTTTATTTTCCCTTACCTTTCTTATTGCGGATCAGTTTGGGGAAATACAAAACGGTCCTTCATTACAGGACTCAAATTTGCCCAAACCGTGCTTTAAAACCAGTCTTAAATGGACGTTCTGCTATTTTACTATGCATTCTTCAAGAAAGGAAGAGTCCTTATGCAAATATAAACATGGCTGGAATATGGTGAGCAGCAGAACATTTTCTCTGTAAGAAAAAAAGGCGAGAGATAATGTTGTTCTTGCCAAGTAACCTTTCTTAAGACCAGTCTTAAATGGGGGTTCTGCTACTTTACTATACATTCTTCAAGAAAGGAAGAGTCCTTATGCAAATATAAATAGGACTGAAAAATGGTGAGCAGCAAAACGTTTTCTCTGTAAGAAAAAAAAGGAGAGAGATAATATTGTTCATGCCAAGTAACCGTCCTTAAGACCAGTCTTAAATGGGGGTTCTGCTACTTTGCTATGACATCTCCAAGAAAGGAAAAGACTTTATGTAAATAAAAGCATGATAGCAAATTGGTGAGCAGCAGGACATTTTTCTTCTACGAAAAAAGGCTAAGAATGATATTTTTCTAGACCAAGAAAAGCTCTTTGACCCATCTCAATAGGTAGTTCTGCTGCTTTACTATGTCTTCTTCAAGAAAGGACGAGTCCTTATGCAAATATAAATAGGACTGGAAAATGGTGAGCAGCAAAACGTTATTTTTTCATGCGAAGTAACCATCTATAAGACCTGTCTTAAATGGTGTAGTCGTTTGCCATAATGGGACAATAACAATAATAAGGATCCCTCATTTTCTGGCAATAGCGTAAATAAGGACAATTAAAGATAATAATGCTAAAATAGAACACCGTTCTAGTTTTCTTATTCATCCTAGTATTGAAGCAATACCAAGTTATAGGTTCAGAAGGAGAGATCCGTGGTCTTTTCTAATCTTCTCGTTCCTATTAATAAGGAGACAGGTAAAGCAGAGCATGACGAGTTCTCCTCCAATCGTCTTAAACATGAATTAACACTAGGCAAAACCTGTTCTTCGCAGTTTTTATATAAGCATCATAAGGTGCATTTTCCTGTGTCCGATGTGCCATTGAGATTCAGTCAAAACAATAAAATTTATATATAACTCAACACACAATAAATCTTCCTCATCTTTTCAGAATTATTTTCCAAATGGAACACAAAGAGATATTTTTACCAAAAGCATTAGTGCCCTCTTATACCTAATAAGTTCATAGATGTAAAAGAGTTCATTTAACAAATCGTTTCCGCAAGGAAAAAAAAGAAAGAGATTTATTCAACCGTTGTTGATGATACTTATATCAGCCTTTCCACTTCACTGAGAGAAGGGAAATAGAGATACAGACTAGCCCTTTAAAGGAATATCATACTAAGCCTTGTAGACAGAATAAATCTACAATATTTAGGGATGGAGCAATTATAAAGATTTATAGAACTTCTGAGCGTCTGTTACTAAATTTCCTTTTCGTTATGGAATAGTTAATATAGACTTAAGAAGTCAGTCTCGGTGGAAAATAAATTTTCCTAAATGATAAAGAAGGAAAGGATCATCTGATGAGACACATCATCTCTTCTGAGACTTTTTTTTTATTTATAATCTATTTTCTTTTTACAGACATAATTACATGTTCACACATATGGAGAGGCAAACTCTGAAGAAGAACTAAAGATTACCCATTTTCTAGAATAAACCGGTCATTGTAGGATAAAAGTAAAGAGAGACCCTTGCCCACAGTAACTGAAGATCCAAAATATTAATTTTAACAATAATATAGATGGAACAAAGAGGTATAATTTTTTAGCTGATTCCAAATATGTAAAATAAATTAGGTTTGAAGATATCCATCAGATGATGTTAGCATGAAAACATTTCCATCTAATAATAAAAAGATGGAAAACCTCAAAAGCATTACAATCTTTTTTTTAAAGTAAATTATGCCGTCAAACTTAACATATTTTGCTAAACTTATACTGCAAAGCGCAAGTGTGAGCCAAATAGGGCAAAATTTCAAAAGACCAAAATTACTATTTAACTATTTCGCTTTAAGGAATTGAAAAGCCTTAAGAAAACCATGAGGTTTCCAAGAGCAAATTACTGAACAGTCTGTAATTCATTTACCATAAAAAACAAAAATAGAAAGAAATCAAATGAAAAAAAAACAAAGTTGTTGTTAAAAGAAACAAGAGAGCAACGTCAGAACTAAAACAAACAGAAAATAAAGTAAATGTGGAAGAACTGCTCATGCTCTTTACGCAGAAGTTCAATTTAGTGTACTGATCTCTAAGTAGAATTTTTAATACATTATGTTCCATTGTCTTTCAAAAGAATTTGCAATTTCTAATGATGTAGTTTTGCTCAATGCGCTATTTAAACTTTAGTCCAAAGAGTGGGAGTTTGGAGGGACCGGCAGCACAATTTAAAATTACAATAATTTGAATTATACTGTTGATCTTTGCTTTCATACGAAAGACTTATCTAGTATTTAATTACAAAAAGTAGATGAATATATTGCAAGGAAGGTTTGGTAGTCTGATGCAAAAAGAGAATATATAGGGCATTGTTGATTAGGAAAATGTTTAGGCTAATCTTTTCTGAATAGCAATACGTTAGTAAACACGGATTTGAGACCCGAGTAACAAGAATCAAGAAAAACAAATACCTGAAAAAGAAACAAGATCAAAATAATTGAGAAACAAACAATTCCTAAAACTTGTTCGTATTTTAGATTGAACAGCTAGCCAACATAAAGAAAACAAAATCGGTAGCCCGAGGCTAAATAAGCAAAAATAGGGCACCATTATTTACCAAAATATTTAGAAGAATTTGTTTTGAATAACAACCCGCTGTAGGTATGCTAGTATAAAAAAAAAAAAAAAAAAAAACTGTTAAGTTACCACAAACAAGAATAGTAAATTTGAGACATCTGGAGTAAGTTAGAACTCAATGTTCTCATATAATTAGTAATATTTTAGAGAGTTGTAGACTGGGAAGAGAGTTGAAATGAAGCGATTTGCAAAGTAGCAGTAGTTTAAACAATTGCTTCTCAGAGAGTTTTTCTCTGCGTTTAATAAAACTAGTTGAGCTAGGCCAGCGAAACTCAAATTTTCAGGATTAGAAACCTGAGCTGATTTCTGAAAGTGTGTCCAAAAAGCCACCGTTCACCCCTCTTAAATAAACATAGAAAACGTTTAGAGCGACCGAGGAATCCAAACGTGAGATAGAACAAAAAAAGTGGTGGAATCCCTGAAAATCTATTATCGGTCTTAAGAGACTTGGTGAAAATCAATTATTTTAAAGATAATTTAAAGAGGTAAGTTTTAAGATGGGTTATTGAATTATTTGATTGCCTCTCGAGAAAAAAGAAACCAACTGGAAAAACAAAAGGGACAAGGTGGATATTCGTAGCCAATTTGTGTCGGCCCAAAAATGAAAGCATAGCTTTTTTTATGTGTGAAATATAGATGGGTCTGACAAAATGAAATCGGGTGTGAAGTATGGTGGAAAGTGGGATTTCAAAGTGAATGCTATGATACTATTAAGCAGATGGAGTGATTCGTCAGGGTAAGTATGGAACATACGGAGAGGTGCAAAGAGGTGGTGTATACGCTTGTAGAGGTGGTATGTACATGTTTATTTTTCTATTTTTGTTATTATTTTGCTTGTTATCGTAGTCCAATAACAGTTCTGCATCAAATGTCATAGCATATTATATTCACATTAATCTTACATTGATCATATTATGTATCAATCTTAAACTTATATTATTTGATTGCAATAAATAGTGTTCATCTGTTGTATGAAGGTCACCGATAAATACATATACTTTAGCATAAAGATGGAGATGCTATAGTTCCTTAAAATGAGAATCGTACACGGATAGAGCTGAAGGATACCGACGTCTTTTGGAGAAACAGTGAGCACGCACTATCTTCCGGAAATCATAACCATACAAAGCTTAATAATCTGTATAATGAAAGGAAACAAGGAACTAGATTTTCCTCCTTCAACCTTTTTAGTAGAAAGGTCTTCTTCTACTACTACTACTACTACTAACAACTCACCGCAGCACCAACTCACCTCCATCCCAATCTATTCAAAGCCTCCCTTTTTACACCCACCAATGAGGTTCCCATTTCCTTCAAATCTTTCTTTATGACGTCCTCCCACCCCAGACGAGGACGACCTGCTTTCCATTTAGCCATAGACGGTTGGCCGAAAAGAACAATCTTTGGCAATGCGTCATCCTTCATCTAAACGACGTGCCCTTGCCATCTCTACCTTTTTTCCGTTATATCCCTAGAGAGCAGTATTAGACCACATTTTTCGCACAGTCTATTCTTTAACATACGGTCAGTCAGCCGGGTACCCAGGACAATCCTTAAGCAATTTCTCTGGAAAACATCTAGCAAATATTCATCCGCTTTTCTCAGCGCCCATGCTTCAGAGCCATATTTGACCGCTGTCATCACTGTAGCTTCTAATATTCTAGTCTTGGGTTGCAGACTTATCTTCCTATTCTTCCAAACTTTTTTTAACTGTGAAAAAACACCCTGAGCCTTGGCTATTCTACTTTTGACATCTTCACTGCTCCCACCATCTTTACTAATAATACTACCGAGGTAAGTGAAGCTGTCCACCTGAAAAATCTTTTCATTACCCAACTTCACCTTTTCATCTTCACTTATTCCTAGCCTTAGTGACTTAGTCTTCTTAACATTAATTTTAAACTCTATGCTAGCACCCTGAACTTGCAAAACCTTAAAACTTCATTCATTTTGCTCACACTTTCATCTAGGATGCTTAAATCATCAGCATAATCTAAGTCCAGGGGACCTTTTTCCCCATTTGATTCCGTGGTCTCCCATTGCCTTTCCTGTGCTCCTTAAGACAAAGTCCATCAAAATAATCCATGTAAAAGGGGATAGAAAATAACCCTGCTTAACTCCTGATTTAATACAAAACCAGCTGCTAACCTCATTTCCTACCTTAACCGAAGCAGTGCTATTCTCGTACATAGCAATAATCACTTTAACGTATTTTTCTGGTGTATCATACAAGGATAAAACCTTTACTAAAGCTCTTCTATGAACAGAATCGAACGCTTGCTCATAATCTATAAAACTGAGGACCAAAGGTGTTTGAAAATTCAGGCACTTCTCAATTATTAACCTAAGAGTGGAGTATTTGTATTTCAGTGTCTGAATGGTCTTGAACCCGATTTTTTTATGAATATTTTTAAGCCTAATTCGTTTTATCACACTTATTCGACTAGGAGTGCGGATAGTCTTGTATCTGAGCCACAGAGCACAAAGAAAAGAAGTCAAGTGACCAGTCACATGGGCCCGTCAGTTTGGAATTCGTTCCCAGATTCTGTTCATCAAGCTGAAAGTGTGCCTCAACTTAAAACCCGTAATAAAAATCATTCCTTTGCAGGAATTTGGTAGTGTTAAAGGTTCGAGAGAAGGCTTTTTTTTTTTTTTTTTTTTTTTTTTTTTTTTTGTGCCATTATATATTTATCATTAATTTCAGTTATTATTATTGTTATCCCCCTTTTTCATTTTATTTGGTATGTTGAATTGGCATGCATGATATCCAACCGGTCGCTTTTTCAAGCATCTTATTTCTTTAGTGCGACTTGTTGTCACAATGAGTTTTTTTTTTGTTAATAAAAATGTGTGAACCTGAAACCTGAACCTGAAAATTTGGTCGACACATCCTCTACCTTTTCTAAAACCGCACTGTTCTTCTCTTAAAGCTTTGTCAACGGCATCTCTCTGTCTAAAAAGTATCATATTACTAAGTAATTTACTACCTACAGAGACCAGACTAATCCCTCGATAATTAGCACACTTACTTTTATCACCTTTCTTATAAAGTGGCTTAATTAAGGTTTTGCTAAAATCATTAGGTACTTCCCCTTTTTCAAAAATCATATTCATAATCTTCTACAAAAAGGGTCTTCTACACTTCTTGAAACCGGAGTCATTCAAAAATATAGACGATTGATGACTAACATTATGATTCAGAAAATGATATCAGGATAGTTTCGATTGAAAAGAGGTTTAATGTTTCTACAAATACGAGGTTAGCGGAGTATTCCTGGACCACAGGTCCACGCCAATTGTACAGGTTGTAAATACTTATATGATTCTGATTTCAACCCAGTATAACATGACCCCTTTATGACACAAAATATGCATCTACAGGTGGCTTAAAAACAGATTAAAAAAGAAAAGAGGACCCTTATTTACCTGAATTTCCTCCCATACATCTTCATCAGTTTGCACAGAACAGGATATATGTTGAGCTGGAATAATGAGACAGTGTCCAGATGTTAGAGGAGTGTGAGCGGGTAAGGCAAGATAGGCCTGAAAGAATAAGCAAATGGCATGGACACCCAATGAACCTATTGTAACTTTCAAAGTAAAACAGTTTTTTGTTATTACCAATTTGAAAGGAGTGTTAAGCTTTGATTAGGAAAAACTGAATTCTGAAAACTGAAAAACTAATTAGGAGGAACTGAATTAAGCTTCGATTAGAAAAAACTGATTTCTGAAAAAAACTGATTAGGAGAAACTGAATTCTGAAAACTGAAAAACTGATTAGGAGAAACAGAATTAAGCCTCGTTTAGGAAAATTGAATTATAAAAACTGAAAAACTGATTAGGAGAAACTAAATTAATTTTCGATGAGGAAAACTGAATACTGAAAACTGAACAACTGATTAGGAGAAACTGAATTAAGCTTCGATTAAGAAAAACACAAAGGAAAAACTGAATAAAGGGTGCCAATAATTTCGGAAGGGACACGTTGATTCTAGAAAAAGATTTTTTTTTTTTAAGTAGCTATCAGTAGTCTCCTATCAGTTACTAGAACTGCGAAAGCTTTTACTTAGAATAAAAAAATA
Source organism: Artemia sp. Qi Xiang Cuo (assembly GCF_049724085.1). Lineage (NCBI taxonomy): Eukaryota > Metazoa > Arthropoda > Branchiopoda > Anostraca > Artemiidae > Artemia > Artemia sp. Qi Xiang Cuo. The sequence continues at coordinate 65,267,673 of NC_142797.1, read as the reverse complement.
GTGTGACGTCCTTTAAATTGTAAAACCTAGTGAAACCCATTGGCAAATTCCCATGAAACAATGGGGCAATTCTAATTTCGCAACCACAAACATTACAGAGAAATGTTTGACATGGGATAAAAAAAAAACTAACGCCCAAGGTTTGTAAAAGTATAAAACTTATGATTTAATATCTTATGATTGGGATTGTGATGTGAATCACAACCTTATGGTATTTATAGTTGTGATGTGAAATCGACACGTTTTTTATTAGTTGATGATTTATGCCTTCGAAGATTTCTTGCAATCTTCCTTTTCGCACAAAATTATATTCTTCCCTTTTTATGCCTCATATTCTTGCTCTTTCTCCTTTTTGACCTCTGCTATTGGATAAAAATAAATGTACACTCCGGTCTTGTTTTTATCGTTTTTTTAAAGTTTCTGCTATGTTTGCCCCCCTTGGAAAAGCAAGTCCACGATTAGTGTAAAGTATTGCAGTCCTGATCCGTATCTGAATATAGGTAAATCTAGATGTTAATAAGGCGTGATTCATTAAGATGTGAGTTTTATTAATTTGTTTGTAGTTTTTTTTCTTTTTCTTTATACGTAGCGGTTAATTTAATTTCCCTTTAATTTTTATTTTCCTTTGATATAGGCTTCCCCAAACGGGAAGCCGAAATATTCAGATTGATATTATTTAAAGTTTATTGTTGCTGTTTTTGTTTTGTTCCACTGTTTTGTTTAAATTATACCCGTTTATCTCTCTCTTAAATTCTGTATTTGGCTATACAGAAAAGAATTCAGAAAGTTTGGCATAGTTGGGTTAAGGAATCACCTTCTAATATTTTTCTTTATTAATATTTTTCTTTAATAGTGTTTTTTTTTATTAATGTTTATCTTTAGTGTTTTTATTGTGTTTTTTTTCCATTTTTTTTTCTTCGCTACTTCGCTTATGATTTTGTATCATTAAAGTGGGCAATAAAGTCATTCATTCAATAGTGCCTATCTAGACTCTACACTTTGAAGCAAGGTAAATTCTCATTCTGCATGAATTATATTCTAATTTCTTAGCCTCAAAACAACACTTCTGATACATTTTTGGCGCAGAATAACCAAAATTGACATCTTCGGGCTTGTTAAACGTTCATAAAACCTACAATTGAATAGTGAGTATCAAATCGCTGAAACCAGATAGATGAGCATAGTACAAGAGGCAACAAGGAAGATGTAAATGATTCAAGAAGGATGTCAAATTGATATAAAAGTACTGAGTAAAAATGACACCAAGAGAACAACTCAAAGCGTGACCCTTATAGAAACTGATATGATCGAGCCCACTTTTTTCATTTTTAACCATAATAATTCATAAATAAAATGAAAATATATACATATTCAAGCAGCGAGAAAAAAATTTAATAGTTACAACATATTTATTTAGACAGACTCCTTGATTAGCTTTTTTGAGTTGAGTGTGAGTTGAACAACTAAGCTTGCTTGAGTTTGTTAGAGAATTAATATCGTGTAGAAATATTACTGGTTTCATGGCGGGTAACAGACTATTGATACCTTTATATATTACTCTTAAATTTTCTGCAGGCCGCTTTATGATATTTATACTTGTAATCCTGTTATTTTAGAGGCGAATGGAGTTCGTCCGGAATGAGGCAGACTATGTCTGCTGACCACGTGCCTCTGGATATGGGGTTTCCACTAACTAAACACTCCATGTTAATGGGCATCCTAAACATGATGAGGTGGATTGAGCCCACCCCAGGGACTTTCAGTATCTAGGCAAGTCCTTACTCTAACTGCATCCCAGGCCTAGAGATTGTTGGGCCTGCAACCCTCCAGCCGAAAATTTTACCGCAACCATAAACGATGATACTGCCTCGGATGACCGAGGCATACTGCCTCGGATGACCTTTACCTTCCACGACCCCAGCATGTCCCTGGAACGATTTAAGACAATCGAATGAACCTTATTGACCAAGGTGGAATACGACTCACCACCTGGAACGTACTCACACTCAACTTTCCTGGAGTTAAATCAATGCTTGCCTATGAGCTAAAACGCTTCAATATAGCTGTGGCTGGCTTAAAGGAAACCCGCCTTGTCGGAAGAGAGTCCGAGGATATTGGTGAAGGATATCACCTGATCTGGTGACCCAAAAAGCAAGGCAAATGGTGTAGGCCTCGCGCTGAACGCTAGAGCCAAGAGATGCCTTCTCTCCTATAAACAAATTTCAGTTAGAATACTGATGGCTCAGCTCCAGCACAGGCATGGAAAGTGGACAATTATTGTATGCTATGCTCCCACCAATCCTAGCCCTGCGGAAGTGAAGGATCGGTTCTATGCGGAGCTCTCAGTGACCCTGTCTAGAGTCCCAACCCACGACATCGTCACTCTTCTGGGAGACCATAACGCGACGGTAAATGACAGGGAGGGCGTGTGGAGAAGTGTTCTCGGCCCTGTGACTCCAGATTCACTGAATGACAACGGGCAAAGACTCCTCCAGCTCTGCAATATGCATAATCTGGTTATTTCAAACACGCTCTTTCAAAGAAGAGATATACACAAATACACTTGGTATAGTAACGACGGCCAGACAAAGAAGATGATAGATTATGTTATGATCTCGGGTCGCTGGCGCTCGTCGATAACAAATTGCCGGACTTATAGGTCGGCCGAGCTTGGAAACACAGACCATAGGATGGTAGTCACCACACTCAGGCTACGCCTGAGAGCACAAGGACAAGAAAGACTGCCTCCCAAGCTCGATCTGAGTAGTCTGGCTAGATCTCAGATGCACCAGAAGTATGCTCTCGATATCTCTAACCGGTTTAGCTGCCTCCAAGTTCTGGACGACCCTGAAGTAGCCTGGAAGTCTTTCAAAGATAATATACTCAATTCTGCTGGCAGTACCATTGGCCGCAGCAGACATAAGAATAAACCCTGGATATCCCAGGAGACTCTGTCGGTGATCGAGCTGTGCCGGAAGGCCAGCTTAGCAAAGAATATGCCATAGTACAGACGACTCAATTGTCTGCGCAATAGCCGACTGCACAGTGATAGGAAGACCTTTGTCGACAAGAAAGCCAGCGATCTTGAAGATGCCTCGAGAAAAGGAGACACCTGCTCCCTCTACAAACCCCTCCGCGAGCTGACGGAAGGGAAGACTTCCACCATGAGCCGTGTTTTTTCTGCTGACGGAAGCATGCTGGATGACGATGCAGGCCAATTCTTTGCCTGGAGTAGTGACTTCTCAACGCTTCTGAATGCCAAGGCAGTTGCTCATCCCGACCCCGATCTGATTCAAGCAGCAAAGACCACACCCGAAGCTATTTCCGACCTCGTATCGCAACAGTTTACCAACTTTGAGATCCAAAATGCTGTAAAACGGTTAAATAATAATCGAGCTCCCGGCGTCTGTGGTATTTCTGCAGAAATCCTCAAGTTCGGAGGTGCAGCGATGATTCTGTGGCTCCAGCTAATCTTCCCAACTGTATGGACGACGGAAAGGATACCGAATGACTGGTGTGCTGGCATGATATTGCCACTCTGGAAAAGTAAGGGCAGCCGTCAAATCTGCTCCAACTATCGTGGGATCACGCTTCTCTCCGTTCCTGGTAAACTCTTCGCCATGTCACTCTTGGACAGGTGTTCCACCTTTTTGCGTAGAAAGAGAAGAGTCCAGCAAGCCGGGTTCACGCCCGGCAGGTCGACGACGGATCAAATTTTCACTATGCGCCAGTTGATCGAGAAGACGCGAGAGTTCCACCGAAAAGCGTACATCGCATTCATGGACTTTAAGGCTGCCTTCGATTCTGTTGATCGCCGTTCACTTTGGCTGATACTAAGAACTACGGGTCTACACAAGAAATATTGCTCACTTTTTGAAAAGCTGTATGAGGATACGGAAAGCTGCGTGCAAGTCAATGGAAGACGCAGTCCCACATTCCCGGTGAAGACTGGCGTCCGCCAGGGTTGTGCCGCCGCTCCCGAGCTTTTCAACTGCGTCATAGACCATGTTATGGCCAGCACGATGAATCGCGTTCAATTCGGTCTTCAGTTCGGAGACCGGGTACTCTCTGATGCTGACTTCGCCGACGACATAGCGCTAGTTGCGAACACCGTCGAAAAGGTTACCAAAGCTCTCCAGGTGCTCTCAGAAGAAACCTCGAAAGTTCGACTGAAGATCAACTGGCAGAAAACCAAAGTTATGCTCCTTGAGCCTCCCACGTCCCGTTCTACTGTAAAGGAAGTCAACATCGGAAGCAACCGAGTAGATGTGGTTGAAGACTTCACTTACCTGGGATCTATTCTGTCGAAGGATGGCTTGATCACAAAAGAGCTTACATCTCGAATAGCCAAAGCATCGGCACTGGTTGGGAGGCTTATCAGCATTTGGCGAAAGCCAAACATACGGCGCTTTTCCAAAATGCGCATCTACAATGCGTTCAGTCAGCACCGTCCTGCTGTATGGAGCGGAGACGTGGCCAGCTGCCAAATCTATCCTCAGCGCTGTCGATGTCGCTTAGACGAAACATCTCCGAAGAATCGAAAGACTTCACTGGACTGACTTCATTAGCAACCAGACTCTCCTATCATGTTCAGCTCAAACTCCTTTCTCAACGCAGCTCGCCCAACGTAGTGTTCGGTGGTACGGCCACCTCCTTCGTATGCCACGCGACGCCCCAGCATGGGTCGCATTTGACTTTGACCCCACCCTACACGGATGGAAACGACCCAGAGGATGCCCACACACTAGGTGGAAAGACAAAGCCGATGAATTCCTCACCCAAGCCCACATCCCGGTGGAAGAAGCTGCGATCCTGGCAAGCGATAGGTCAACCTGGAGGCGCCTAGTCTCATCGTTCTCTACGCCGAACCCTCGGCAAGTAAGTAAGTCAATCCTGTTATTTTGCGTAGGTTTTGCGTTTTCAGCAAAGCGCTAGTTTTTCTGAATTCTAGGAATATAGGGAAACATGATGAGACAGTTACGTTGAAACACTGTTTCAAAACCATGTTGGATAAACTGCAAAGCGGTAGCTTTTGTTCGTTTTAAGTTTCAACTTTACTCTTCATTTTCATCATGCAACTTTGTGTGTGTTTCTTTTAATTATTTGCAAACTAAGTGACGTCATTTTGTGCAACCTCAATTTTTTTCCAATGAGCGTAGAAAGAACCATTTATATCTGTTTTATTTCAGATAATACTTATATTTCCTGCCAAAACTTAAAACAAATTGTCTGTCGTTTTAAAACACGAATCACGCAATCTATCATCTAATATAATTACTAGGAAATGGCATTTGCTTCTTGGACTGAAAAATTGTCCAATACAATCTAGTTCCATTTAATCCACTTAGGACATTATTTCGTATCAGGTGAGGTGGGAAACACTTCAGTGACCATAATTTCACAGCCATTTAATTTATGATGAATGCTCCGATGAACAATTATTGATCACCAGCATAAATTGTATCCTAGCTTTTGAATAATTAAAGACGTGTCCTATTAGGTACTTAGAATTTTTAGTTTATTTTTAGTAGGTTAGTGTAACAGTTTTTAACCACCTTTTGCCAAAATTCATATCTGTTCATGCAAAAGGCGTCGGTTTGCGTCAACAATTGTTTTAAACTCGCCTGGAGATGATATTATGCAGAAACAGAGGTAAAGCCTGTTTTATTTGGGTAGCTAAGGGTAAAAGTGGCATGTGTGTGGTATGTGCTTCTTCTTTTGTGCTATTTTTACCTTAAGTTACGGTTTAAAAAAAAAATAAGAGAACATTAAAATTTCGGATAAAACTCGTATCTGCCAAACATTTCAAAAAAAAAAACTCAAAGAAAGGAGCGACTCGGTCCAATAGTAACTAATCGAAACTCTAAAAAAAACGGAAAATTGACAATTCATACATAAAAAGAATTGCCTTTTTATGCTGATCCCAAATATATAAAAATTTATTAAGTTTAATATTACTCATCAAAAGCTACAAACAACAGAAAATTTACATGATTTTCGAAAGGCAGGGAAGAGCCTGCCCAAAAAGTCAAGCAATCTTAATGAAAATCACACCATAAGATTAAGCATATCTGAGAGCCCGACTGTAAAGGTTCCAGGCTCCTATCTACAAAAATGCGGAATTTCGTAAATTTGCCAGAAGAAAGATCTCAGATGCGTGTTTATCTTTTTTTTTTCCATGGGTGATCGTGTCGAACCACTGGTCCAAGGAGATCGGGAGACAGCTCATTCGAATAGGAATCAACAGTTCTAGTTCCCTTTTTAAGAAACCAAAAGGAATAGAGGGCACTAGCCCTCCTCATATGCCCCTTTTTCCACATAGGCATAAAACCGAAATATTGACATAGCCATTCGATTTAGCATAGTGGGAATGCCCAATAATAACACATTATCAATTTCCTGGTATGATTTGGAAAACGGTCAGAAATTAAGAAAAAAAAAATTGACTGAAAGTAAAAAGTAGCGTTAAAAACTAAAACGAGCAGAAATTATTCGGTATATGAAGGGGACTACCCCTACCCTGACCCTCGTTCTTGATACTAAAGTTTGACTTTGAAATGACAAAAATTAAATAAAAAATACAAGTTTCTTTTAACTGAAAGTAAGGAACGACGTCAAAACTTAAAACGAACAGAAATTATTCCGTATATGGAGGGGCTGCCCCCCCCCCCACTCAACGCCTCGCTCTTTACGCAAAAGTTTTTTATTGTTTAAAAAAACAGAGTTGTGAGAAAGTAAAACTTTAGCAGAGCGAGGCGTTGAGGAGGGGGCAGCCCCTTCCATATACGGAATAATTTCTGTTCGTTTTAAGTTTTAACGTCGTTCCTTACTTTCAGTTAAAAAAAACTTGTTTTTTTCTTTAATTTTTGAACGTTTTTGAATTAATTCAGATTTTGATTTTGGCTCACCGTACATGAATAATTAAAACTAAATTCTCATATTAATTTTACTTTTATTTGGTTAAATGACTTTCTCGAAACTTGTTTAATTTTATTTACGAACGTTTTTATTAGTAATAAATATACGTAACTTACGAAATAACTTACTTAACAAACTTCTATATTTACATATTTTTAATACGCATAGTAGGGGATCTGCCCCCTAGTCAAGACCTCGCTCTTTACGCTAAAGTTCGAATTTTGTTCCAACTCTTTAAAAATGACTCCTTAATCACAAAGGCCGTTATTTAGAATAAATAGCTCTTATGGAAGTACTAAAAAATCTTTGGCTTAAAGAGCGAGGTATTGACTAGGGGGTGAGCCCAATCATATAAGTAATATTTTTTGTTCGATTCAAGTTTCGATGTTGCTGCTTACTTTCAGTTGAAAAACTTGTTTTTTTTATATTTAATTTCTGATCTTTTTTTAAAATAATGCTGGCAAGTCCGGCGTCCCCCTCATAGCAGTGTCCCTTACCCCATGAAAACTTCCTTCATGGAAAGATCCTCCAAAATAACCCCCGACCCCCCCACTACCAGAAAAAATCCCTCCTGAAAAGTTCTATATACTTCCAAGTAACCAATACTATATGTTAACATCAGGTGAAGTTCATAACTTTCAGCCCTCCCCCCGGAGACTTCGGGGGACTAAGTCCTCCTAAAAGACATAGTTATCATATTTTCGACCATGCTGAACAAAATCGCAATCTCAAAATTTTGATAGGGTGACTTTGGGAATAAAATTAGCGTGGGAGGGGGCCTAGTTGCCCTCCATTTTTTTCTGGTCACTTAAAAAGGGCACTAGAACTTTTAATTTCCTTTCCAATGAGCCCTCCCATGATATTCTAGGACCACTGGGTCGATATGATCACCCCTGAAAAAAAACAAAAAACAAACACCGTGATCTTTCTTCTGGCAAAAAATTCAAAATTCCACATTGTTGTAGATAGGAGTTTGAAACCTCTACAGTAGGGTTCTCTGGTACGCTGAATACGATGGTGTGATTTTCATTAAGGTTCTTTAACTTTTAGGGGGTCTTTCCCCCTTTTTTCAAAAATCAGCCAAATTTTCTCAGGCGCGTAACTTTTGATGGGTATGATTAAACTCGATGAAACTTATATATATAAAATCATCATTAAAATCTGATTCCTTGTATGTATCTATTGGTATCAAAATCCCGTTTTCTAGGGTTTCGGTTACCATTGAGCCGGCTCGCTCCTTACTTACAGTTCGTTACCATCAACTGTTTGATTCTTCAAGAAATACTGCTCAAACACCAGGAGCGTGGAATTAGCGAGAGAAGCGTTTTTAAAGAACTAAGACTTTAGCGTGAAGAGTGATGGTTGAGGGACGGTAGTCCCCCTCATATACAGAATAATTTCTGTTTGTTTTAAGTTTTAATGATGCTCCTTATTATCAGTCAAAATAACTTCCTTTTTTTTATTTAATTCATACAAAAAACGTCTGTGGATGCCAAGCGCGTAAATTCTGAATCTGAAAATAAACAATAGTTGTTTGCAATCCGTCTAAAGACAAGTTGATGTAGAATTAAAAAAATAAATACTGTTTCATTTGGGTAGCTGAAGTATAAAAGTAGTGTTCGTGTGGTATATGCTTTTTTAAACTATTTTTACGTTGAGATCTATATCAAATGAAATAAATAGTTTACTGTTGACCTTTTAAATTTTTGTGACTTGACTCTTATAAAAATAAAAATAATAAGAAATAAAAAAAATAAATATAATATAATAAATATAATATATAATAATAAATATAATATAATAAATAAATATAAATATAATAAATACTAAGGTCCTTTTGTAAGAGTAAGTTGCAAGTGACTATAAACCAGTTTTGCACGATAAAAAAAAGACTCATCGTCTAATCTATTCATCCTCTGTCAACTTCTTTTTTGAGTTTCCACACCGCCAACAAGTTAGCAATGCATTGGAAAATTAATCAACATCAAAGAGAATTTATTTCAAGTTCGTAAAAAAACTCAAAAATACCAAAAGAAAAATTTCTCAGCCCTCCCTCATGTTTTAGAGCCAAGTTTCAACAATTTAGTTCTTGTTCTTTTTTTTTAGCTTCCATATCGTGACGTTACTTCCTACTGCAGAACAACACTTTTTTTTTTTACTCAACTACTTCTTTTTTTCTTTTCTTTATCGGGTTCATCCGTCTGTATCTCAGTAACGGTAAGCAAAGATAAATCAAAACTTTGATTGGGATTGTGAGACAGAGAAAAACAAATCCTCTGAATTTTAAAAAATTTCCACATGCTTCTGAAAAAAAAAACATAATTTTTTTTTCTACCTTACTAAACAGTAGACAGAACGAGCAGGTCTTCACTGTGAAGGAGTATTTATTAGAGATAATTTAGTGTCGGAACCACGTAAAGTAGAATATGGAGCTATCTTTTCAACATCTGAGACCCCATAAATTTGAGACATATTTTTAAGAAGTAATTCTGAAGAGATCTTTTAGGAAATCCCAAATTTCGATTTTTTATTGCATTTTTATGAAATTTTCGATTAAAATCAGACTTCCTGAGATTTCGTATGCAAAAACTTGACCTAGAAGTTTACTAAAACAAGTCCAGCTTCATTCGGCTTACAGGTAAGGGAAAGGGAGGGAGTTTTGCAGAATATTGGCATTTAACCGAAATGGTTTGTCGGATCTAAAGCGAACTTGATGAGCTGTAAAACCTAGTATCGTTTAGATACTAGACCTAGCCTAGTTTAGACCTAGTCTTTTAGATATGAACTAAAAATGACCTCCGTTGGCAGGGGGAGATCTTGCCCTGTAATTAGAACACCCACCAGAATGAAATGCCCGATCAGAATCAAACTTACTGAGAAATGAAACCTATTGTCCTATTATCCCTTTTAGGGTCAGCAGCCTGACCACTGTTGGGGGTAGAAAGGTAACGAAGTTTGTATACAATTTGTATACTCTAGTCATTCTACACGGTAATAGCTAGATTGCAGCACACATGTCATATTTTTAGAGGCGTAACTGGTAAAACACGGACGGGAGCGGTTGACATCAAGAGTAAGTGTTCTGTTCTTGCCTTTTGGAAGTTCGTAACCAATTCAACTTTTGAGTAAAGGATACATCCCCTTTTGTTTGTCGCGACACCTACATGAATAAGTTTTCAGTGTCTGTTTAATTAATTTATATAAAAAATATTTATTCACAAATAAATCATAAACCAAAATTTGGTGGGAAGCAAGAACTGATGTCACATTTATGCTATTCCGATGATCAGGGTCAATTCCGTCTCTGTTGGTAAGGGGGGAGGGTGATTACATTCTATTATCAGATCAAATATAAGAACGATTACTCAGATATCAACCAAATTTGGCGGCAAGTGAAGACTGAAAAGTGTTATTGTGCAAAACTGAACGTTATATAGACCAAAAATAGTTAAACTTTTTAAATCAGCCAAAATCCTGAACATTCCTTTTGCTAAGAAACCTAAGACTGAACAACCTGACTATTATTGCGTAGAAAAACCGAAATATCAAAGCTAAATTACCTTAGATCCAACTGAAACAATTAAATGCTTAATCGTTTCTCTGTTATCAAGACAACGATTACAACCTTCCAGTGCACGACTTTGCTGTTTATACTCTTTTATTGCGTGTTGTTTATCTTTTTCGGCTTGTCTAGCATCACTTTCGTCCATCTGGGCCCTTGAAATGAAAACCTCATCAACAGTGTAGTCCTCATCGGTCTTGTCCAGACCCTAAAACAATAGTGGTAAGTTCATGCACTCAGAAATAACAGCATCAGAGCTGTTTGAAAAGCACAAAAAGAAAACTACAGGTCAGCCATGGTTTCGAATTGTTATTATATTTATATTTGATTGGTTCGATTTTTTTTGTCTCTTCTTAAATTACAATTTTTTTAATGTTGTCGCTGTTTTGCAAGTGTAAATTTTCTTTTGTTTTTCGTTTTTTCTCCCATTTGACGTTACATTGTTTGCCCACGACTACGTTTATACCTTCAGATACAGTGCATCTGGACTTACCACAGTTGCCGAATCATACACAAACGGTTCAGTTAATAAACTGGTTAAGCAGGTAGAATAAATAATGATCTTTAAATATAGCTTTAAATATTCAAATGGTTTCTTTATTCACTTCCAAAATTTTTGTAAATTGAAGATTCTCAGCATACTGTGTTGTTCAGCAATAGAATAATATTTTAGATTAAGTTCGTCTTTATAGTGTGAACTCTACACTGTTCTTCTATGAATATTTCTACTGGTCGAAAACTGTTTTACAACACTGTCTGAATTTGGCATTAATCTGGAGACTAAACTGTAAATTGTTCAGAAGTCAAGACTGTCAAAAACATAAAATCTAATAAAAAACAAAATTTCGATGTGATTGTGTACATTTTCATGATTTTATGGTCCCTGTTGTGATTTCATTACATAAAAGGTTCTAAACATATTCTGTTATCCAGCTAGTAGATGATTTTTTTTTGTATTTCACAAAAAAAAGTCATTATAGTGTCAACACTACACCGTTCCTCGAAAACTATTTTCACATCTCGAAAAACTTATATTTACATAATCCTATGATTGATTATGTGACTATATTACATACAAAATTCAAAGGATAAGTTTGGTTTTCATTTGTTTCATAAAAATTCCGTCACTATAGTATGAACAAAAAAATTTTTTTCAAAACAGTTTTTACAAGTAAAAAACTAATTTGCCTGGGCTTGCCTTTATTCTGAGGACGCCATTATAAATAGTTGACTTGCCCATGCCCAGCTTCATAAAAATACTTGTCGGAATAGTTGAAGACTACACAATTTTTCCACGACTGTATTTGCAGATCGTAAAACTTATAGCTAGAATTCTTTCACCGATACTTCAAGAATAAAGGCCATAAAAAAGTTATTTTAAAAAATTTCGCGCATTAAGCATATTCATGCGTAATTGCTTTTAAAAAATGTAATTTTCATTTTAATTGTTTTACAACACAATAAGTAAGTAAAACAGAATTACCAGCTATGTAGCGCTCAGAAAAGCTTTAGGAACAGCGCTGCATAACGTCAGATACTGTGCTGAAAAGCAATTGGCAACATAGTCTGCTATCCTGCCTACTTGGAAAGCAGCATATTTTTGGTACTTGAATTTTGAATTATACAAGAAATTGAGGAAAATGCAGAATAAATTTTAATTTCATTAGAGATTAAGAAGACAATTAAGAAAAAAGATACTTGTTAAAAAAGGAAGGAGGTAAATGGAGATGGTAAAAAATATATAAGCAAAAAAAAAACATTTTGATAAATCACCATTAATTAAATCACCATTCATACTATGGCTCAGCATTGTTCCCTTTTTTTTTTGCTTCTAGTATGTCCAATTATCGTCCAAAATAAAAAAGTATGCGGATTCTTTTTTGTACGGAAGTAAAGTTTGAGTTAAGTCTTTGCGACAGCATTTTGAGTATTTCAGTCAACTTTAATTGGTGTTATGATTATCTTAAAAGCCAGAATGCAGAAACCTCTTTTTTTCCTTGGTCAGTGATGAAGATTTATGCCAAACTCAGTATTCCCATTAGTACTTTCCATCTTGATTCAGTTTACTTGGAATCTTCCTTCAAATTGATAGAAGATTAGAAAACGAGGCTTGGTAGCAGAAAACTGGAAAGGCAATTTGCTTGAAGAGAACCAATGAAAATAGTAGCTGAATAGGGAAGGGGGTAAATTTTCTATTACAAAAAAGTGAAGAAAAATTTTAAAAGCATTTATTTCATTTCAATATTATAAAAAAAACAGAAACCATCACAAAAAAGGCCAACAGGTCACTTACAAAGAGTAAAAAAACAACACTATAACAACATATCAACAGGAACCTAAACGCAACAACCACAACATATTTACTGCATACACACCCTAAGGTCTCTAGACAAGATTGGACACATTGAGTCAAGCGAAGAAAACAAGGCTTGTCTACATTTGACAAGATTTTGTCTACATTTGTATTTCAGTTTTGGGTTCTTGCACGAGTTTTGCGAAAGGCTCGTATCAATGTAGAAAAACTGGCATTTCAATGCTACAATTTTGCAAGGCTGAGTTATACTGAGAACTTCTGAGTTCTCAGTAGGGGCCACCCCCAGGCCAGTCAGCGCGTCCCCAGTTGGCGGATAGGGGAACGCCCTGCAGATATGTAGGGTACCTCATGGGTAGTGAGGCGCAGACCAAGGGGGGGCCATTCTCTGGGGGTCTTGAAATACAGCTGAAGTAACCTTGTCTGGGGGCCTTAAATCAAGACAGAGGATGGGGATGACTCCGTTAATGTACACTGGGCAGGGCCCATCGGCGTATGAATACGTCCCGTCAGTCACAAACCTTCCCCCAGCAATGGGTTAAATTGCTGGTGTGGCAGGACACCAAAAGGGCACACTATCGGTAATAGATACAGTCGGCCCCTGCTATGGACAGAGAGAAGTGGCTTACCGCTGTCCCGAAGCCAGCCAAGAAACCCCTTCTTTAATTTTAATGATGAATATGAATACGAATAAGACATCAAATATGAGAACCAGTGCTACCGCGTCCGGGGTAACCGACGATAATGCGTTAAGAGATATCGCGTCCGGGGCAGCCGACAAATTTACAATTGTGAATCACCTGACTATATCTACGTTGACATCCCCAACCCTGGAGGCTATGTTCTATCTAAAAGTAACTATATCAATTGGTAACCTTAACACTAGAACCCTCGCTAAACAAGGAAAAACAGACCTACTCCTAAGAGAGATAAAACGGTACAGCTGGGACGTTATCGGTCTCGCCGAAACCCATCTTCCAGTTACTGGCGAAGATAAACATGGAGATGTTACCCTTCTACTTTCGGGACGTAATGATAAGAAACATCGACAAGGTGTAGGTTTCCTACTGTCTAATAAATCCAGAAAATCCTTAATCTCCGTAACCCCCTCACGGAATGGATCATCATGATCCGCCTGAAAGGTTCACCAACCAACCTCACAATTATCCAAGTATACGCTCCGGATTCCAGCAGAGACGACAAAGAGTCTGAACACTTCTATCTCCAGCTTCAAAGTCTGGTTGATTCTGTCCCTAAAAAGGACATAATCTTTGTCATTGGTGACTTCACCGCCATCGTCGGAAACAACCACACAGGACACGAAGATGTAATGGGCAAATTTGGACATGGAAAAATGAACAGAAGAGGAGAACGCCTTATCGAATTCTGCAGTGACAGCGATTTAGTCATTACAAACACACTGTTCAAGCACAGACCTCGCCGTAAGACATCCTGGACCTCACCGGATGGAAAAACTAAAAACTTAATAGACAACATCCACGTGTCTAGACGTTGGAAAACGTCTGTCCTAAACAGTCACGCTAGCTGGTGGCGACTTTGACAGCGACCACTCGCTTGTCATGTCTAGGTTCAAAACAAGACTTAAAACAGCATCAAAGTTATCTCAGAAAACCCCAAGTTTCGAGTAGATCTACTGAACGACGAAAACACACGTTTGACATATATCACCATTCTATCCGAGAAAAATTTGGAGCTCACGTTGAATTCTCCACCTATCCTGTCTAAGGAAGATATTGACAACCTGGTGACTAGCAGCACAAATATCATATGTGATGTCGCTCATTCCACACTGGTTACCCAAAAAAATATTCAGAAACCGTGGAAAACAAACGAGATCATTTCACTCTGCGACGAAAAGCGCCAACTCACGAAGAAGCAAGATAAAGAAAGTAGGGACCGGTACAAGCAACTCAAACGAGCTGTTGAGAAATCCATCAGACGTGCTCATCGTGTTTTTATTAAAGAAACGTGTGATCAATGTGAATCGGCCTTCAAAAAAGGAGACCCCCACTACATGTATAGAAGAGTGCGGGAATTGGCCAAAAAGAAGGACATCAAAGCGTTCTCCCTTCTCGACGAACATGGAAACCAAATACAATCCACAGACGGAATCCGCTCTCGATGGAAAAACCATTTTAAAAATAAACTGAATCTGGACATCCACCCAGACCCAACGATTCTCAACACTTTCCCTATAACCTCTACAGATCCAAGTCCTCCCCCTCTTCACTCTGAAATAGAAGCAGCTATCAGAGACTTGAGAACAAACAAAGCTGCCAGCCCCCATGGAATCCAGCCCGAACAACTGAAAGCAAACTGCAAACCACTCCTTGTCCTTTACCACAAAATTGCCACAGCTGCTTGGAAAAAATGTCACTTCCCCTCACCTTGGTGCGAAGCCACGATAATCCCCCTGCATAAGAAAGGCTCTAAAGCTGTCTGCAACAACTACCGCCCAATAAGTCTTACCAGCCACGCAGGAAAATCCTCACAAGAGTCATGCTCGGGCGTATACGAGCCATTTCCTAACTAGTCATTCCGGAATACCAAGCCGGCTTCCGACCTAATAGATCAACAATCGATCAGATATTCACTATTCGGCAGATCATGGAAAAGTATAGCGAACTTGGCCGCAGCATCTACCACCTTTTCATAGACTTTAAACAAGCTTTTGATCGGATATGGAGAGAAGGTCTATGGCACATCTTTCTTCACTTTGGCATCTCAACCAACCTGATCTCGCTGATCAAAGACATGTATAAGAAGTTCAGTAGCCGCGTCATGACTGGAGAAGGACTTACCGAGAGCTTCAAAACCTCTACCGGAGTACTTCAAGGTTGCCTAATATCACCGGAGCTGTTCAATCCCTTCCTAGCTGCAGTCCTTTCACTCACAGATAACCAGCCCGGCGCCCATGTCGGAGGAGTGGTGATAGACAAACTGGCATATGCTGATGACATAGTCCTAATAGCCGAGTCCCTTCAAGATCTACAATCTCAGGCTAACAGCGTTCACTCGTCCACCAACCTCTTCGGGATGGCAATCAACACCTCAAAAACGAAAGCCATGCGCTGTTCACGCAAATTCGATTCACAGGTAAATCTCAGCTTTCAGCTTGGTGAAGGTACCATTGAGTGGGTGGAAGGCTTCGCCTACCTTGGGAGCTTACTTACTTATGATAACAACCAACTCAAAGACATCAAGAGACGCCTGACACTCGCGAACTCCAGTTTTAAAGCTCTGATGCCCATCTAGAGGAATAAGAACTTAAGAACAATTCTCAAAATGAAACTCTTCTACTCATTATTCCAATTGCCATTTATGCCTGTGAATCCTGAACGCTTAAAACAGACGATCAACGCCGCTTAGCTGCCTTTGAAACTAAATCACTACGACGCATCGCTGGTATCACCTACCACGACAGAATCCCCAACTTCAAACTTCTCCATAATCTAAAAGTCAGGTACCCAATACTGGACAGAATTAAACGGCAGCATCGCAAATGGCTTGGACATACACGACGCAAGGCTAGCTCTCGCCTCCCAATGATAATCTTCGATGGACGAGTACACGGTTCTCAACCCAGAGGTCGCCCTCCGAAAAGATGGAAAGAAAACTTCTCACCTTACAATCTGCCACAACTCTGCCGCCTGGCCGACAAAAGAAGCACCTACAGGAGGCACAGCAATGAACTGGTTAAAGAAGAGGCCCCAAAACGACCTTCAAGGACGGATGGGACATAAGTAAGTAAGTAAGTAAGTACGAGAGTTTTTCAGTGTGTCTGTGTGTGCAATCTGGATCAATCCTCACTTTGTTGATGCTTGAAAATCAGGCGTTCTTCAGACGGTATGACAGTTTTTCCAGTGTGTCTGTGCGTGCAACCTGGACCAGTCCTTAGTTTGTTGGTTCTTGAAAAGTAGCTGTTTCTCAAACTGTATGACAGTTTTTTCACTGTGTTTGTGCGTGCAACCTGGACCAATCCTTAGTTTGTTGGTGCTTGAAAAGCACCTGTTTTCGATTTATATGACAGTTTTTTTACAGTTTGTCTGTACGTGTAACTAGGACCAATCCTTTGTCTGTGATACTCTCAGTTTATTTCAAAGGAGATATAGATATTTTACAAAGGAGTAAGGTAGAACATTTGCTTCTTTTACCTAATATGCAAGAACCCAAAACTGAAATACAAATGTAGACAAAATCTTGCCAAATGTAGACAAGCCTTGTTTTCTTCGCTTGACTCAATGTTGGTGAAGGTTGCACACACCGACACAGTGGAAAAACTGTTATGAAGCTTTAAAAATAGTTACTTTTCAAGCACCAACAAAGTAAGGATTGGTCCAGATTGCACACACAGACACACTGAAAAAACTGTATTACAGTTTGAGAAACAGCTGCTTTTCAAGCACCAACAAACTAAGGATTGGTGAAGGTTGCACACACCGACACAGTGGAAAAACTGTCATACGGCCTAAAAACAGTTACTTTTCAAACATGAACAAACTAAGGATTGGTCCAGGTTGCACGCACAGACACACTGAAAAAACTGTCATACAGTTTGAGAACAGCTGCTTTTCAAGCACCAACAAACTAAGGACTGGTCCAGGTTGCACGCAAAGACACACAGGAAAAACTGTCATACCGTCTGAAGAACGCCTGTTTTTCAAGCATCAACAAACTAAGGATTGGTCCAGATTGCACACACAGACACACTGAAAAACTTCCGTACAGCCTTAAAAACAGTTACTTTTCAAGCACCAATAAACTAAAGATTAGTCCAGGTTGCACGCACAGACACACTGAAAAAACTGTCATACAGTTTGAGAAAAAGCTGATTTTCAAGCACCAACAAACTAAGGATTGGTGAAAGTTGCACACACCGACACAGTAGAAAAACTGTCGTACGGCCTAAAAACAGTTACTTTTCAAACACGAACAAAGTATGGACTGGTCCAGGTTGCACGCACAGACACACTGAAAAAACTGTCATACAGTTTGAGAAGAGCTGCTTTTTAAGCACCAACAAACTAAGGACTGGTCCAGGTTGCACGCACAGACACACTGAAAAAATTGTCATACAGTCTGAAAAACGCCTGTTTTTCAAGCACCAACAAAGTAAGGATTGGTCCAGATTGCACACACAGACACACTGAAAAAACTGTATTACAGTTTGAGAAACAGCTGCTTTTCAAGCACCAACAAACTAAGGATTGGTGAAGGATGCACACACCGACACAGTGGAAAAACTGTCTTACAGCCTTAAAAATAGTTACTTTTCAAGCACCAACAAACTAAAGATTGGTTCAGGTTGCACGCACAGACACACTGAAAAAACTGTATTACAGTTTGAGAAACAGCTGCTTCTCAAGCACCAACAAACTAAGGATTGGTGAAGGTTGCACACACCGACACAGTGGAAAAACTGTCGTACGGCCTAAAAACAGTTACTTTTCGAACACGAACAAACTAAGGATTTGTCCAGGTTGAACGCACAGACACACTGAAAAAACTGTCATACTGTTTGAGAAACAGCTGCTTTTAAATATCAACAAAGCAAGGACTGGTCCAGGTTGCACACACCGACACAGTGGAAAAACTGTCGTACGGCCTAAAAACAGTTATTTTTCAAACACGAACAAACTAAGGATTGGTCCAGGTTGCACGCACAGACACACTGCTAAAACTGTCATACAGTTTGAGAAACAGCTGCTTTTCAAGCACCAATAAACTAAGGATTGGTGAAGGTTGCACACACCGACACACTGGAAAAACTGTCGTACGGTCTAAAAACAGTTATTGGTCAAACATGAACAAACTAAGGATTGGTCCAGGTTGCATGCACAGACACACTGAAAAAACTGTCGTACAGTTTGAGAAACAGCTGCTCTTCAAGCACCAACAAACTAAGGATTGGTGAAGGTTGCACACACCGACACAGTGGAAAAACTGTCGTACGGCCTAAAAACAGTTATTGGTCAAACACGAACAAACTAAGGATTGGTCCAGGTTGCACGCACAGACACACTGAAAAACTGTCGTACAGTTTGAGAAACAGCTGCTCTTCAAGCACCAACAAACTAAGGATTGGTGAAGGTTGCACGCACAGACACACTGAAAAACTGTCGTACGGCCTAAAAACAGTTATTGTTCAAACACGAACAAACTAAGGATTGGTCCAGGTTGCACGCACAGACACACTGTCGACGTTGAGAAACAGCTGCTCTTCAAGCACCAACAAACTAAGGATTGGTCCAGGTTGCACGCACAGACACACTGAAAAACTGTCGTACAGTTTGAGAAACAGCTGCTCTTCAAGCACCAACAAACTAAGGATTGGTGAAGGTTGCACACACCGACACAGTGGAAAAACTGTCGTACGGCCTAAAAACAGTTATTTGTCAAACACGAACAAACTAAGGATTGGTACAGGTTGCACGCACAGACACACTGAAAAAACTGTATTACAGTTTGAGAAACAACTGCTTTTTAAGCACCAACAAACTAAGGATTGGTCCAGGTTGCACGCACCGGAATACTGGAAAAACTGTCATACAGTCTGAAAAACAGCAGACGAAATATATAAGAGTTCCAAATAGGGACGAATCCTTTTATTAGACAGTGTAACAAAATTATAAACAAAGGCTCTAAATATTTCGATGATACAGTCGGTCATAGTTAATAACATATCAAAATTAAAACAAACTATATTTACACTTAAGAAAATATTCACTTCAGGGTCGAAGCAAGTTATCGGTCCATTGACTTAAAAGTTCATTATCTGTTCTTCAATCTCGTTATACTGCGTTGAATAAAGGTGGTACAATTTTCTTCAAAATTGTAGGTCAAAGCATGTTACCGGTCCATTGACTTAAAAAATTCACTAATTATTCTTGAATTTTGTAATACTGCGTCGAATATTCTTCTAATTATTAACTTTGGATCGGTCCAGGTTTCACGCACAAACCCACTGGAAAAACTCTCGTACAGCCTGAAAAACAGTTACTTTTCAAGCACCAACAAACTAAGGATTGGTCCAGGTTGCACGCACAGACCCACCGGAAAGTGTCTTACATTCTGAAAAACAGTTGCTTGGCGTGTCGAGGCATCTTTGTTGACCTCTTATTACATTCATGTCAACCACTATATTATTGTTTATCATTAAGTTGAGCAGCAGCACTACTGCTTTCGGAAATTTCTTTTCTCTTGACCAGCAGTTATAAGCAGTTTGAAGTTTTCTGATGTAGTCATCGAGACACAAAGACAAAACAAAACTGTGGTAGCTCCGAAATAAAACTTTTTACCCTTGGTTCCCACTGATACGATTTTTTTTACGCAAAACAGATAGCCGATACAGGAAAATCGCAAAAAAATTTCACACAGAAACGGTTCACTGCTGCCATTGAAGCGAAAAAAATATTACGAGATATTTAAACAGAGAAACATAATATTTTATCTCATAAAAATATTATGAGATATTTAAACAGCCAATGCATAGGAATAGGGTAAATCAAGCGGGAAATCGCATCAGTGAGAACCCAGGGTTAAGGTTTATCTGCCGCTGCGCTGCCTATTCACAGAAAAATTATTTTAAAACAACACAGGAATTCACTGGACACTTACAGATTG
Organism: Artemia sp. Qi Xiang Cuo; assembly: GCF_049724085.1. NCBI lineage: Eukaryota > Metazoa > Arthropoda > Branchiopoda > Anostraca > Artemiidae > Artemia > Artemia sp. Qi Xiang Cuo. The sequence goes on along the minus strand of NC_142797.1, from coordinate 65,247,238 downwards.
TCAGATGTCTCCCAAGAATGGCATCTGAGAGTTCTGTATCACCTCTATCTTTTATTACTTGTGGCTCATCAGTTGCGTTCTGATCGTTGCTTCCATTATTCCCGAATTTTCGGGGGTTTCCCCGAAAAACAAGCAAAATGGAGGGGCGAAAACGCTTGGGCCTAGAAGTGTCAAAGCTTTAAATCTGACCCTGGTCCTAAGCTTTTAATATTTGAATGTAAGACGACAATTTCGATATCATTTGATAGCTGAGATTCAGCTTTTTTCCATCTACAAAATTACATTTTTGGTGTTTGCTGTGCATTTTCAAAGATTGAAAAATACGTTGAAAATATGCAAGAAAAATGCAAAAATATGAAAATTCTTACTGTTTTTAAAAAAAGTTCAGATCACTTTCTAAGAAAATACCTAAGTAATGCCATAATTCTGGCTAGGTGAATAGATAGGACTGAAATTAATGAATCCATTTGTATACGTATCTTGTCATTTTGGTGCAAATTACAGCTCCAGGCTTGTCGCAAAATCGTAGTTTTAACAGAGAACACAAATTTAAATAATCCAGTAATGGAAGAATCGTGGACAAAACAGAATTTTCTTTTCCAGAAATTAATCAAGAAAACTTTTTCCACAAAACAAGTTTTTCAAAGAAAAGTAAAGAACTCCATTAAACCAAAAATGAGGTAAAATAAAATCAAATAATCTACCAAGCGTGAAACTACCACAAATCAGCATCGAGAAAAAAATGAAACCCAAATCAAACAGAAATTACAATAAATAACCGAGTCAAAATCAAAACGAGCAGAATTAACACGAGTAGGGCTCATAACCCCTATGCCTTCCCAAGGCCAGAACATAATTTGCACTTTACTGGAAAAATACAAATGTTTTTACTTTTACTACTACTACTACTACTACTACTAACAACTCACCGCAGCACCAAGCCGCCCGAGGCCAACACAGCTACGCACGCTCCTCCTCCATCCCAATCTATTCAAAGCCTCCCTTTTTACACCCGCCAACAAAGTTCCCATTTCCTTCTTCTGATCAATCTTTTCATTACCCAACTTCCCCTTTTCATCTTCACTTATTCCTAGCCTTAGTGACTTAGTCTTCTTGACATTAATTTTCAAACCTATTCTAGCACCCTGAACTCGCGAAACCTCTAAAACTTCATTCATTTTGCTCATACTTTCATCTAGGATGCTTAAATCATCACCATAATCTAAGTCCAGGAGACTTTTCCCTCCCCATTTAATTGCGTGGTCTCCCATTGCCTTTCCTATGCTCCTTAAGACAAAGTCCATCAAAATATTCCAAATAAAGGGGGATAGAACACAACCCTGCTTAACTCCTGATTTAATACAAAACCAGCTGCTAACCTCATTTCTTACCTTAACCGCAGCAGTGTTATTCGCGTACATAGCACTAATCAGTTTAATGTATTTGTCTGATATATCATACAAGGATAAGATCTTTACTAAATCTCTTCTATCAACAGAATCGAACGCTTGCTCATAATCTATAAAACTGAGGACCAAAGGTGTTTGAAAACTCAGGCACGTCTCAATTATTAGCCTAAGAGTGAAAATTTGGTCGACACATCCTCTACCTTTCCTAAAACCGCACTGTTCTTCTCTTAATGCTTTGTCTACGGCATCTCTTAGTCTAAAAATTATCATATTACTAAGTAATTTACTACCTACAGAGACCAGACTAGTGCCTCGATAATTACCACAACTCAATTTTGTTACCTTTCTTATAAAGTGGCTTAATTAAGGTTTTCCTAAAATCGTTAGGTACTTCCCTTTTTTGAAAAATCAATTTTTTTTTACTTTTATAACTTTAATAAATCATATAATATTAACATTTGATTACTAAATATCAGCATATGCATATTAAACTGACAATGCACATTCATTTGTATTGGGGTAAAGCTTTCTAATTTAGTTAATTATTAATTTAGTAAAAATATGTAAGACGCAAATACGAAGTTTGCATATGTGCCTCTTTATTAAGATAAGGAATATATTGAGCAAAGTATCTGCTTAACAGGAAACTGAGAAATGACAACTACTGAATAATTGCGTCGATTGGATAAAGGACGGTGGGGTTGATAAAATTTATAAAAGATAATTTTTAGGGGAAGGGGCAAATTTAGACTGATACTAACTTTATGCCGGACTGACCTCTGGTCCGTTGTTTTTAGAAATATCTTTGAATATTGTCGAATCATTGTAAGTGTCTAAATATCCTATTATATGTTATTGTATTTTCCCGAGACTTGTGGTCTACTTGGTACAGCCAGTCTCAGTAGAAAATATATATGTGTTATTATTATATGTTAACTGAATAAAAGTATTTTGTTATGGACAACCTCTATACAATCTACCTTTAGCCCCTCGAACATACCCAGCTGGTACACCTGATTAGTCCGGTCATGGCCTAAGGCACGCTACCAAAGTTGAATTAACTTAGGACCAGATTGTATCCTTCTTTGAAAGGGAAAATTTAAGAATCTACGACTACATCACCTTAAGACCAGTAAAGACACTTCACAACAGCTGGTGGCCATTGGAAAAACTGGGTTAAGAAGACTAGATACAAATAGTAGATTGAAATAAAATGGCTTTACCAGAGGAAAAAAATGACTTCCCTATCAACAATACTTGAAATTGCAAAAAATTATGCTAGAATACGCGGGAAATTAAGACGTAGATGAGTTTATCGAAAAATTAAAAATTTTCGACGAATTAACTGAAGCGTTTGAGGATAAGGTCAAAGAGCAATGCGTTGCAGACAGATTAAAGGGAAGCGCCCTTAAAAATTTTGAGGCAATTAAGGAAAAAGAGCCCAAGGACATCAGTACTCTAATTGAATCTTAAAACAAAATTCATAGAGACAACCATCTCCGAAAGGCTAAGAAAAGAGGTAGTCAAATTCAATACCTCAGCTAGTATCAGAGAATATGCAGACACAATTTGTTCTGTGTGCTTACAATTAGAGAAAGGCGGAAATGACGAGACAGTACAGAAAGTACAACTACATACTTTTACCCAAGGGTTAAGACTAATATTATCACGGAAACCTGAAAATTTAGAGCAGGCTACAATACTAGTCGAAACAGAGGTAAAAATTGACGAAGCTATGAAAAAGTTTGACCAGATGTCAATAAATAACACTGGAGCCCAAGAAAGTATAAAATATGAAAGGGGACAGAAAAGGGTGAGCTTTCAGGAGCCAAATCATGAACCAAAAAGGCGCGACGGAGGCCAAGGGTTGCCGTCTAGGGAAATAGCTGACATATTCCACGACCTTGAGAGATTAGCAGCTAATAACTATAGGAAATATGGGCAACCTCCCCCACCAAAGACAAATAGTTGGGGAATGAACAATGACGGATCAAAAATATTTAGAAGTAACCAGGAAACAAACAAACAATTTAAGAGAAAATTTTATTGCCATTATTGTAGCAAACCAAACCACTATGCAGCAGATTGCTGGCATAGAATACGCAAAGAAGGCCAGAAGTACAAGATAAACACCCAGTTTAGAACGAAGGGGGGGCATAACTTTAGGAAGGCAGAGAACACATAATGCTTGGCAATAACCTAGTAATATTCCTAAATGTAGACATAGTAGGCAAACGGTTAACAACACCCAGAGTCAAAGTAGGAGCACTGAAGAAAATTGGGATAATCCCAGAAATTTTTGACCAAACAGTGGGCATTTAAACGGAGAAACCAGCCTGTAAGGGTCGACAGAGCTGTTTCCTTACAAAGACCCCTATATAGTTTAGAATGTTGTGATACAAATGCAAATAATAATAGTCTACCGATTCTGCGTTGTTTTAAAATTAAGTATTTTCAAAATTTACAATGTTTACTAGATACAGGTGCATCTAAATCATTAATTCGAGAGGAAGTTTTTAAGAGGTTTCCTCCTAGTGTCAAAAATCGCGTAAGCAGATGCCAGAATACCCTGACATCAGTGACAGGGCACAGGCTGACAATCTTGGGAGAATGTCCATTAAAATTTAGTACAGGAGATAAAGAAATAACAGTAACAGTAATAATATGCAAACAGCTACAATTTCCTTGTATTCTAGGAGTAGATGCCATCAGAAAATATGGGATCGTATGGGAACCCATATCCGATACAATAACCATAAACCAGGCAAATGAAAATAATAGGCGAATTTGCGTAACAACAGATAACGAAAGTGCCGATTCGAATTATAACCTAAAAATAAGCGGAAAAATCACAATAAAAGGGGGAACAACAGCTCAAGTTCTAGCGACATTAAATGCAAAAAAAAGAAAGGTTAAAACAATGGATGCCATGATAGGAGGATACACCATAAAAGAATACCCAATGATTTTCGTGGAAAATCAAGTTATAAAAATTGAGAATGGTATAACATACTTAAAACTATCAAATCTAAGTAGTAATAAAGTCCAGTGTAACCAGGTAAAAAATTGATTAATGGAGAATATTTAGAAATTTTAAATAAAATCTCTAAACAGTCCGGAATTAAGCATAAACTTCATAAGTCACGAATAATTATACGTATCGAAATTAACAACAAAAGAAGCGGATGGAATGTCGAAAACGGATTTTTTGCAACAATTTGATTTAAGACATTTACCGGAAAACGTAAAAACTCGGGTGGAAAATATTCTTTGGGATTTCAAATGGACTTTTGCAAGACACAAGCGGATTACGGATTAATCACGCACAAGATATCAACAGAGGGCCCTCCAATCAAAAAGTCACCGTATAAAACACCTCATCATTTAAAACCATGGCTAGAAAGCCAAACAAAAGAAATGGAATATCAGGGAGTAATTAAAGAAAGTGTTAGTGATTGGTGTTTCCTACTAGTGATAGTCAGGAAAAAAGATAACACCTGGAGATTATGTATAGACTTTAGAGCACTAAATGCCGTCACGGTTAAAGACGTGATGAAGTTACCAAGAATCTATACGATTTTTCAGTCGCTAAGAGGTACAAAATATTACACTAGATTTGAAATAATTGCACGACATTGGAAAGTCGCTTTAGAAGAAGAAACAAAGAATAAGGCAACAATAATCGTAAACGACGGAAGAACGTTCACATTTGAACTTATGTCTTTCGGCATATCATTTAGTCCAAATTATTTTAGTCGACTAATGAATTTGGTGTTAAGAGATAACGAACCAGGAAGGAAAAAAGATACCTTGGCTTATTTAGATGATGTAATTTTGTTTAATGAAAACTTGGAAGACCACTTGGTAGGACTTAGAAAAATACTGGAAAAGTTTGAAAAAGCAGGCTTAAAATTAAAACCAGAAGAGTTAAAAATAGAAGTACCAAACTTAGTTTTTCTTGGACACCTGATAAACCAAGGTACTATTTCACCAAATCCAGAAAAATTTACTGTCATAGAAAATTTACAGCCTCCTAAAGATCAAAAAAGCTGCAGATCAGTTTGTGGTTTGTTAAGCTATTTCAGACGATATATTAAAAATTAAGCAACAATAGCGCAACCTTTGACAAACCTTTTGAAAAAATTCGAATGTCCAGTGGACGCAAAACAAGCGCTAAATGAAAGAAAAAGGCAAGTATTACTGGCACCAATACTTAAACTACCAGATTTGTCACAAGATTTCTGTTTGCAAAAAGATGCTTCGGGGTACGGTATAGGAACCATATTATTAAACATAAATTCTGAAGGAGTAGAATCAAAAGTTCTAGACGCCAGAAGATCACTGTCGGAGGCAGAAAGAAAATATTCAACAGTTGAGAAGGATTATTTAGCAGTTGTAGTTTTTACAGAATATTTTCGACAATTTTTACTTGGAAAAAAATTCATTTTACGCGTAGACCAAAAATGATTAATTTGGCTACATACGATGCAACGGTGACACGGCTGACACGGTGGATACTGCGTCTGCAAGCATATTCATATACCCCAATATATATGAAGGGCCGTACAAACATTTTACCAGACTATTTGTCACGAAATCCAGATACGGAAGGAAATTTGATAGTAACCATTCTGAACGAACTGGAAGGGCTAGAAATACTGTTTAATGAAAATATTTCAAATCATCAAGATAAAGACGATTTTTGTTTAGAGATGAAATTTTTTTTATCAAAAGGAACGAAATTGCCAGAGCACTTTAAACATTTTTTAAAGAACTTAGATAATTTTGATCTGGACAAAAGGAAAAATCTTTTGGTAAGATATCATAGACCATCGCAAGAATATAGAAAAAATGACTTAAAAATTATGCCAGTAATTCCAAAATCTCTGGAAGGAGAAATTTTACAGATGGCACAAGCAACGATTGGCTGTCACATGGGAGAAGCAAAAACTATGGGGAGGCTGAAAGGAAATTTTTATTTTCCAAAAATGTACTCAAAGGTAAAAGCTTTCATACAAAAAGCTTGGCAGCTGCCAAGAGTGTGCCAAATAAAAGTCGCCACCAAGGAACCCTAGTGCTCAATTAGTTCAACAGCCCACCGCTTCAAGGTTAGGAGGATTTATGTCAATAGACATTTGGGGAACAGGAGGAAGTTTACCAGTTTCCTAGAAAGGAAACAGGTTTGTCCTAACCATAGTCGACCATTTTAACTCGTATTTATACGCTTTTCCAATTATAGATGAAACGACAAAAACCATTGCGAAAGTTTTCGGTAAATCGCATATTTCTGGAACACGGAATCTTTCCTAGAGTTTTACTTAGCGACAATGGGCCATGTCTTAGAGCCAAATATTAGACGAAATTACAGAATATCTGGATGTTCAACGATGGTTTACCTAGTCTTATATGGCCGCAGCTAATGGGAAGGTTGAACGTAAGCATAGGGAATTAGCTTACATGCTGGGAATACATGCAAGAGAGGAAAATGAAAATTGGGATGAACATTTACCATTTGTAGTCTTTGCAATAAATACGGCTTTTTCACGTTCCTTAAAAGAAACGCCAATTTTTTGCAACATATAAGAGATCCCAGAATTTGTTTAGATGAAATACAAAATGATAGAACATATTACAACCTAGACCAATATAAGCAAGAGATGGTGATGCGAATGAAAAAAGGTATGGAACAAGTTAAAGACAACCTGGAAGATGCGAAAACAGATCAAAAAGAAAAATATGACCGAACAAGCAAAAATAAAACAAGTTACTGTTTAGTAGACTTGGTTTATGTGTACAAAACTAACCTGGAAGGAACAAAAAAGTTAAAACCGAAATGGGATGGACCCTACAGGATTATAAAGATTCTACCAAATAACTTAACATATGTTCTAAAGCATCAGTATAAGGAGAAGGAAGAAGTAGTACACCACAATAGAATGAAAAAGGGATATTTTTCAAAACCGTGGAAAACAGAACCTATTCTTTCAGACGAAGAAATAGAGCAAACAGTTTCACCAGTATATATCAGAAGACCATATGAATTTTATGACCTTTTTAATTACCACAAAAGTTGGGAGGAGTGGAAGGAGTATTTAGCCCGGTCTTGGCTACAAAATCTCCACAACAAACAAAAGAAAAGGGGAAATATTCAATACTCATCCGATACTACATACGAAGACCATCAAACAAAGAATACGTGTTTAGGACGTGATGAAACAGTTATCGAATTAACAGAGAAACACATATTTCAAAAAACCAACGAACTATAGAATCTATATGCATTAATCTCGTATAAAATCTCGACGCCAAATTGACCCTTGAAACAGATGTCTTCCTCAAGAAGCAAGTTAACAGAATGTGACCGTGATAATTCTTCTACAGAAACAAATATCACTAAACCAGGGCCATCGTTAAGAAAACCCTCTTTAAAAGAAAAATTATGGAGAAAAGTTACGAAACCAGAGGGGCAGCAACATGTTCGTTTGTCAGCAGCACAAGTAGCTAAATCCCTTTTGAAAAAGCCCAAACATTAGGAGAAGCAAAGATGAAAGACATTTGACATGGCAACATAATTGCGATCGAATTCAGAGCCTTGTTAACCATACTATAAAGACCACGGAAAAACTTGCAAATATTATAAAGAAGAAAAGCAAAAATTTGGGGTCCAAAACTCGGACGGAGAAAGGCAGAACAAGCGTAGCCCCCAGCAGATTAATATTTGAATAAAACGACTGTAACGAAAAAAATAATAAATAAAAATAAAACGAGTAAAAAGCCTCTAAAGAACTATCTATATTTTCTTTCTTTTAATCGGTATTTAAATAACATCAAAGTTTTCATTTCAATATATGTCACCAGTTAAAAAAAATTATTAAAAGAAATTCAAAAATTTTTTAGCCTAAATACTCGTAAGATTCCCAGAAAAGAAATAAGCTCCAATCTGAAGTGACATCATAGCTTCCTGCAAAAATTTTGTTTCCGAGACGAGATAAAACTTCGCGAATGGTGTAATGACGAGACTTGTCAAAACGAATTAGTCTCCGTACCATAAAAGAAATTAATAAGGCCACGTAACTTATTAATAGGTGTTGTGAAACTAATTAAATTATACATATTTAGAATCAGCATTAAAAGGCAATTCTTTTGATATGTATATTGAAAAAATATATTTTGGGGGGATAATTAAAAAAAAATTGTTTTTGAAGAATTTTAAAATAATTATAATAGGAAAAACAGCAAGAGTTTACATTAATTGCACAATACATGTACAAGCTAGCTGTAGTCTTATTAAAATTAGTTATAGTAAAATATAATAATTTTTTTTATTAGTTAAACTAGGTGAAAAAGAACAAAAAAAAATTTAAAGAAAATAATTAAGCGCTATAAAGATCTCAGCAAAAATTAGAATAAGCTTAGAAGGAAAAAAATGGTTGCTAAGTAAAAGGAAAAAAATATAAAAATATGTTATAGCCTAAAAACTTACCAGGAGGAGTAAGCCAACGACAAAATCCATTAAAAATAAGCCGAAAAAAAATTAACCCCATCATCACAAGCAAACCACAGTTCATAGTTCAAGATAATCATTTTAACTCTAGCGATTTTTTGGATCTGAGAAAACGAACTGGCACAGGAGAATCATAGTATAACAATTGGTTTTCACCTGTGCCAACCCAAGCACCCAAATCCGAAGCCCCCTAACAGAAACTAAACGTATCCACTTTTTCTTTGAAAATAAAATGTAACATTACACAACAAAAGAACTTGCAGTAATGAACAGAAATTCATTCATACAACGTTCCCAGATTTAAGCTTATCAATAAACCAGATAGTGGAAATCGCATTCAAAGCTATGTAGCCTTGCCAGGGGAATTATTGTCTCTCTTTCTTTGGCAAATAAAATAGTAATTAAAGCTGGGATAAAATTGGCAACCAGTATATCGTAAAAATTGTTTTTTAAGGAAGAAATGAGAAATAGCAAATGCGGGGCAAAACTTAATTAAGTGTTCTAAAAAAAAATTAGCTGAAAACTACAGTACTTTTCTAACACAAAGACTTTCGGAAGAAAAAATTTAATAATTTAAAAAATTACAGGCTAAAAATATTGGACACCAACCCCCACCTTTTAAAAATAAGGAGAAAATAGGAGGTGCCATGTAAGTGCAATTAGCATAAATATGTTGTAAGGGTTTTTGAAAACTACATAAAACAAATAAATATGGGAATAGGAAAGACATTTTCTACTGCAAAATCGGAAAAGACTGGAAAAAACCCTAAGTATTCAATGAAATAAAGAATCAAAAAAAAAGAGAGGGGTTAAAGTGTAAAAAATATAAAAACGAGATTAACAAGGAAAATCAACTGAATGGACTCAGTTAAACTCTGTTATACGCATATATTGAACTGACCGAACGAGACTAGTATGAAAATTGTACTAAATAGGTACAAAATAAGTAGCATTAGTTCTACGGAGCCACCGTTACGGTGGTTAACGCAGGCCAAAACTTATAAAAATATTGGGGAAATGCTTCAAGTGGACAGGAAAAAATTTTGCTCTCTTTTATGGGAGTCGTGTTCATAAAAATTTCAGAAATTGCCTGAAAAAGTAAAAGAAGGCACGGCATTTTGCTGCAGAAGGGCCACTTTTCTGATAAAATAATAGCCCAAGAAGTAAATGTGGCCACACAAAAAAGTGTGGCAATACTATAGATAATCAATTATTGTGTGTGCAGGTTCAGAATAGTCCTTTTAGATGTAGCCCATGGCAAAAGGACCTGGAAATGTTATAAGGAGCTACCAGAAGGCAGTCCTGGTAAGCAAACCTTCAGAGTACAGGCAAGAGCCATTTGATAATGGTATAAAAGGTAAAAGGTGAACAGCAAAAAAAAATTTTTAGCTTATCAGATCTAAACTGTAAAGGGAGCCTTATACCAAATGGACATTAAAGTTGAAAAAAAGAGAGATTACAGACAAAAACGTTATAAAACTGTCTCAAGTACCAAAAATTCGAAAAGAATTAGAAAGCTCAAAAGTCTGAAAAGTTTGAGCAAAGTCATGTTATATGAACTATTGCTAAGCCCTATATAGAGGCTAATCACAGTTATCAGTTATAGTGCATAAATCTATTTGTTGGAGTTGCTTTTGTTTTGTAAATATTTTAATTGCAGTTAGGACTTATCATATAAAAGTCTTGACAGACTTATTTAAAAGTTGTACAAAGAATAAATATTGCAGTGATTAAATAAATTATTAGAATACATAATTATTATTTGTTTTTAACAATTAAGTTATGTATCAACACAACTTCTGTTAATATATATATATATATATATATATATATATATATATATATATATATATATATATATATATATATATATATATATATATATATATATATATAACCTAACTATCCATGTAAATATAGTGAATTAAAAGTTGAGCATTTGTTTTTTTATTTTTATATCATTCAAGAAGTATTCTACATTAATACTTCATAAGCAATTAACACAACAATAATTGGAATTAATTCCCAATGCTAGTCTATACCGTGTTTTATTTTTTTTTAATGCTTTATGTTTTAACCAGTAGTTAAATATCCTATCTAGTTTTGCGAATAAAAACAATACTTGTGTAAGTTATTACACATTGCTTGTATATATATATGCTCTGTTTTAATTTACTTTAAGTTTTAACTAGTGATTTAATGTATATGTAAATGTTTAACTTCGAGTCAACGTATAAATAATTTTTATTATGAAATAATCCGTTAAGTATTAAGTTTGAAAGAATAAATCCAAGAAGAAACTTAAGGTTTCGATTTAAGTGAGATATTATTTTTGGAGTAATTAAAAAGAGGAGAAAGTAATTAAAAGTAATTAACTTTAAAAAAAAGAATGCAGTGATATATACAAATTTTGAGTGTTTCTTTCTACTGTATATGTAAAACTATATGCTTTATGTGTATACTAATGTAAATATTCATTTTGGATACAGCCTCAGCTATTTTTTTTTAAATCAAATTTTCCTTATCATAATTTCTTATCCATTTTTTTTCAATCCTATTTTGACATATTTTTGTAAATAAAAAATTTTTAAGCCACTTCAAATGTATCCTTTACTGTCATCTTATACCATTGGACACCAAACAATACTTGATCGACTGATATTTTGGAGACTATCGCAGTATTACAGACTTTACTAAAAGTTCATCAGAAACTGAGATAAAATCAGAACTTAATTTAGGCCTAGATAATGTGCTACTTAGCCCAAATGGCTTATGTTATTGAAATATGTGAAAATGCTTTGTGCTGGAAAAATATGTGAAAATTAAAAAAAAAAATCAAAACAATGTTATGTGTAATTTACCCAAGGTATTTCTAAAACGAAAAATAAACAGTATATCAACCACATCACAAAGATAAATTAAATTATTAATGGGAATTAAATTTAAACTCAAATAATTCATAAACTTTTCTAATATAATTTGAAATCTAATTTAAGCAAAACCACTAATATAATGTTTAAGCTGCTTGGGGTCAAGTTAAAACAGAAGATGCATATGAAGAAGGGTAAAAAGAGTATTTTTCAGTCCTAAAGACAGAGGAAACGAGAAACAAGGATGAATTTCAAATTGAAATCCTTCGACAAAAAAAAGAAAATAGCCTATATTGGACCAGAAACATGACCCTAAGGAAACCCATTGAGGGTATATGCACATAATGACCCAAAGATGGCAGCATAATAGCTGTAAAAAAAAATTTATTAAGTTGTTTATAAGTAAAATATTGAGAATCGGGACAATTTTTCTTTAAATGGGGAGTACTGTGGCAAAGCTTTCTAATTTAGTTAATTATTAATTTAGTAAAAATATATAAGACACAAATACGAAGTTTAGAAATACCACTTTTTATTAAGATAAGGAATATATCCTGCCAAATTTCTGCTTAACGGGAAATTGAGAAATCCCACTTCCTAGATAATTTCGTCGGTTGGTTAAAGGAAGGTGTTGTTGATAAAATGAAAAAGATAAACATTTTATGGGAAGGGGCAAATATAGACGGATACTTACTTCATGTCGGACTGGCCTCTGGTCCGTTGTTCTTAGAAATACCTTGGAATATTGTCGAATCATTGTAAGTGTCTAAATATCCTACTATATGTTATTGTAGTTTCCCAAGACTTGTGGTCTACTTGGGACAGCCAGTCTCAGTAGAAAATATATATATGTTATTATTATATGTTAACTGAATAAAAGTATTGTGTTATGGACTACCTCTATACAATCTATCTTTAGCCCCTCGAACATACCCACCTGATAAGCCTCATTAGTCTGGTCATAGCCTAAGGCACGCTACCAAAGTTTAATTACCTTAGGACCATAGTTTATCTCCCCTATAAAGGGAGAATAAAGGCATCTACGACTACAACCCCCAAATACCATTAAATACACTTCACAACAGTATTCTTTTTCAGTAAAGTGCAAATTATGTTCTGGCCTTGGGAAGGTTTAGGAGGGGATTAACACCGTGTAATTTGATTTAATACATTTAGTTTTTAAGCATAATGGGCAACTGGGCGGGTGGGCGTGGAAGGAGGATTAGTTGCCCTCCTATCACTTTTTCCAATCGTACGGTCTAGTGCCTTTTCTATTTTCATTCGAATGAGCCCTTTTTGAAGTTCCTACGGAAACTCCTTCGATACGAAGTGCCCTGGTCTAAACAAAATAAATAAATAAATAAAAATAAAAATAAGAATAATACATTGTACTCACATCGATCTTTACTGTAAAAATGTCAAACCTTCCAATCACATTCCACTATTAAAAAGGGCACTAGTCCTTTCAATTTCGAATCGAATGAGCCTTTTTTGAGTTTCTACGACAACGCTTTCTATAAACACCCTATATGACCCAAGGGCATAAATTACAACCCTTGCCCTGAGGGTTGTGACGGGGTTGTCATCCTCAAAGACTTAATTTTCAGAGCTTTCAACTATGTTAAACAAAACTGCTATTTTAAAATATTGCTTGGATGTGTTTGGGGAAATGGTGGGCCTGATAGGGGCGCTAGTTGCTCTCCAATCACTTTCCACTATTGGAAAAAGGCACAAGCCCTTTCAATGCCCCCAGGGCATAACTTATAACCCTTGCCCTGAGGGCAGGGGGATTGTCATCCTCAAAGACCTAATTTCCAAACCTTTAAACAATGTTGAACAAAATGGCTATCAAACAGCACATTGTGGGTACGTCTGAGAAAATGGTGGACATGAGAGGGGGGTTGGTTACTGTTGATAAACTTTCAACTATTAAAAAGGATATCATTCGTTTCAATTTTTAACCGAATGAGCCCTTTTTGGAGTTTATACGACAAATTCTTTCTATAAAAACTTTATACGCCCCAGGGGACAACTTACAACCCTTGCCCTGAGGGGTGTGAGGGGGTTGTCATCCTCAAGGACATAATTTCCAAACCTTTTAACTAGGTTGAACAAAATGGCTATCTCAAAATCTTGATTGGATGTGTTTGGGGAAATGGTGGTCGTGAGAGGGGGTTCCTTGCACTCCAATCACTTTCGACTATTAAAAAGAGCACTAGCCGTTTCAATTTCCAATAGAATGATTCCTTTTTGAAGTTTCTACGACAAGACTTTCTAAAAAAAAACCTTATATGCCCCCAGTGCATAAATTACAAGCCTTGCACTGAGGGATGTGGGGGGAGTGTCATCCTAAAACAACAATTTCCAGACTTTTTAACTACGTCGAACCAAATGGCTATCTCAAAATCTTGATTGGATGTGTTTGGGGAAATGGTGGGTGTGAGAGGGGTTTTACTTATCCTCCAATCACTTTTGACTATTAAAAAGGGCACAATCCCTTCTAATTTGCAATCGAATGAGCCCTTTTTGAAGTTTCTACAACATCACTGTCTATAAAAACCTTACATGCCCCCAGGGCATATCTTACAACCCTTGCCCCGAGGGCTCTGGTTATCATCCTCAAGTACCTAATTTGTAAAACTTTTAACTACGTTGAACAAAATCGCTATCTAAAAATTGTGATTGGATGTGTTTGGGTAAAAGGTCGGCGTGAGAGGGGGTCTAGTTGCCCTCCAATCACTTTTGACTATTAAAAAGGGCACTAGTTCTTTGAATTTCCAATTGAATGAGCCCTATTTCAAGTTTCAACGACAAAACTTTCAATAAAAACCTTATATGCCCCCAGGGTGTAACCAAGAACCCTTACCCTGACGGCTGTGGTGGAGTGTCATCCTCTAAGATATGATTTACGGACCTTTCAACTACTTTGAACAAAATGGTAATCTCAAAATTTTGATTGGATGTGTTTGGATAAATGGTGGACGTGGAAGGGGTGTTAGTTGCCTTCCAATCGTTTTCAACTATTAAAAAGGGTACTAGCCATTTTAATTTCCAATCAAATGAGCCATTTTTGAAGTTTCTACGACAACATATTCAATAAAAACCTTATATTCCCCCAGTGCATAACTAAGGGGGGTTGTCATCCTCAAAGACCTAATTTCCAGAACTTCCAAGTACGTTGAACAAAATGGCTATCTCAAAACTTTAATAGGATGTGTTTGGTAAACAGGTGGGTGTGAGAGGAGGGTTAGTTACCCTCCAATCATTTTCAACTATTTAAAAGGGGAATAGCCCTTTGAATTTCCTATCGAACGAGCCCCTTTCCAAGTTTCTACGACAACTCCTTCGATACGAAGTGTCCTGGTCAAAAAAAAAAAATCATACATTGTGCCAACATCGTTCTTTACTTAGGCAGCGCGATTGCGCTGCCTATGAGATCGAAACTCTATCTCATCCGAGTTTCTCAGACATAATTCAGTTTAAGTGATTCTTGAAATCCCAAACTTAAGTTTTTCTTCATTAAGAATCATATTGGATGTTTTCTTATAGAAGGCGTTCTCGTAGAAACTTCAAAACGGGCTCATTCGATTGAAAATTCAAAGGGCTAGTGCCCTTTTTAATAGTCGAAAGTTATTGGAGGGCAACTATCCCCCCCACGCCCATCCGTCCCCCAAACACATCCAGTCAAAATTTTGAGATAGCCATTTCGTTCAGCGTAGGCTAGTTGATTTCCAGATAGAAAATATGTTTTTGAGGAGGACACTCCCCCACAACCCTCAGGGCAAGGGTTTTAAGTTATGCTCTGTGGTCGTATAAGGTTTATATAGAAGGCGTTGTCGTAAAAATTTCAAAATAGGCTCATTCGATTGGAAATTCAATGGGATATTTCCCTTTTTAATAGTCGAAAGTGATTGTAGGGCACCTCCCCCCCCCCGCGCCCAGCATTCCCCCAGACACACCCAATCAAAATTTTGAGATAACCATTCTGTTCAGCGTAGGCTAGTTGATTTCCAGATAGAAAATATGTTTTTGAGGAGGACACTCCCCCAGAACCCTCAGGGCAAGGGTTTTAAGTTATGCCCTGGGGGCATATGAGGTTTTTATAGAAGGCGTTGTCGTAGAAACTTCAAAAAAGGCTCATTCGAATGAAAATTCAAAGGTCTAGTGCCCTTTTTAATAGACGAAAGTGAGTGGACGGCAACTAGTCCACCCACGCACATCATTCCCCCAAACACATCCAATAAAAATTTTGAGATAGCCATTTTGTTCAGTGTAGTTGATTTTCAGATAGAAAATATTTTTTTGAGGAGAGTACTCCCCCACAGCCCTCAGGGCAAGGGGTTTAAGTTATGCCCTGGGGGCATATAAGGTTTTTTATAGAAGGCGTTGTCGCAGAAACTTCAAAGAAGGATCATTCGATTTGAAATTTAAAGGGCTAGTGCCTTTTTTAATAGTTGCAAGTGATTGGAGGGCACCTAGCCCCCCCCCCCATCATTCCCCCAGTCACATCCAATCGAAATTTTGAGATAGCCATTTTGTTCAGCGTAGGCTAGTTGATTTCCAGATAGAAAATACGTTTTTGAGAAGGACACTCCACCGTAACCCCCAGGGCAAAGGTTTTAAGTTACGCCCTGGGGGCATATAAGGTTTTTTATAGAAGGCAATGTCGTAGAAACTTCAAAACAGGCTCATTATATTGGAAATTTAAAGGTCTAGGGCCCTTTTTAATAGTGGAAAGTGATTGGAGGGCACCTTGCCCCCCCCCCCCACGCCGATACAAATGAATGTGAATTGTCAGTTTAATATAGATATACTGATATTTAGTAATCAACATATTAATATTATTTGATTTATTTTAGTTATAAAAGTAAAAACATTAAATTGTTTCCAGTAAAGTGCAAATTATGTTCTGGCCTTGGGAAGGCATAGGGGTTTTGCGCCCAAATGATGTTAATTTCTGCTCGTTTTGAGTTTGACTCAATTAATTATTGTAATTTCGGTTCGTTTTGTGTTTCATTTATTTATCGATGCTGATTTGTGGTAGTTTCACGCCTGGTAGATTATTTGATTTTATTTTTGCTCACTTTTTGTTTAATGACGTTCTTTACTTTTCTTTGAAAAACTTATTTTGTGGAAAAGGTTTTTTTAATTAATCAGTAAGTAAGATCCAATCCATCCAATCTACAGTAAATAAGAACTTGCATGATCCAAAAAAGTCTGTAATATAGAGAAAAGATATTTTACTTTTTTCTGCGACTTTCTTTTCATGTTGAAAAATTACAAGAGATCATAAAAAAAATAACATCCGTCTTTTCTGGTCGGGTTTTTAACTATCAGTAAACCACTTGTCTTTTCAGCAGACTTACGAAAAACAATACCATTCCAAACAAAGTCAAACAGCCAGAGATTGAAAAATAAACAGACCACTTTTCTCCCTTAGGCGACCTTAATCAAACGTATCTTATTACATTGGAGAGGTTCTTTTATCTTAATAAATTTCCTGAAATTTGAGAATATTGGGTGTCAAGAACATCTTGATAACTTTCCTCCCAAAATACCTCTTCTTAATTGCCAGGTTTCATGTAAAATGCGATCCCTGAGAATCTCAGCAAGTTGTTTGTTGGAAGTAAGTCAAAATTAATGTCTTATTAGCAAGTCTAAAAACTAGAATCTATGGGATGAGACATCAACATGGAAAGTGTTTGAGGGAGAAAGAAAAAGGAATTAATAGTCTTTAAACGATAGCAGTTTCTCGGAATTTCAAACTTATGTGAATTTTTCTGTGCTTCCTAGGGGGATTATAAGTTGAAATCATCTTGATCAGAGTATTAAAAATGGTAGTGACATTTCTTTGTTTAAGAGAGAAATTAAAGAAATCCTTTTTAGTAAGTAAGAATCTTATTTTTCCCAGTTTTTTTTGTGGGGGGGGGGGTGTAAATAAATAATTGAATAGCTTATTATGGCCTATCGGGGCACGACTTTAATAGTAATGTTGAATTGGTTGCTTGTAAGGTTTATGGTGTCGATTAGGATGAGTGATTTGTGTATAGTTGTTTTATAATTTATTTAGTCCTGTATTATTTTTTGTGTAATTTTGCCACCCCCTCGGACAAGTTTTTTACTTTTCGGGATGGGTGTTATTATTGATGTTGTTTTTTTGGTTTAATAAACATCTCTCTTTCTTTATGAACTTTTAAAGATTTAACATGCTTCCAAAATCATACAGAATCTATTTCTCATCTACTGAAGAGACAAAAAGGAGGTCCACGAATAAGAACAAATTCATGAAGAGAAACATGGAGAGTTAAAAATTGCTAGCTGATAGTCAATTTAGACGAGTCTTAGTCCCACTATTACGCCCCAGCAACAAAAATGAAGTACTGGAAATGGATGAATGTGAGTTTTATCCTTCAAAGAAACTCAAATTCATGCAACCAACAACCAACTACTGCAGTGAGATATAAACGATTAATGTGCAAATATTCCGGCAGATTTGAGAAGCCACGATCATGAATCCTTACAATACCAAGTAGGCACTTGGAAAGCCTCACGGAGACACAAATTTAAAAGTTTGTAAAAAGAAGCTTTTAAAAACCAAAGTTCGATATAATTAAGAAAAAATATTTCATAAAGGAAAATAATTCAATAGCTAACAATGAAAGCGGCAACTAAGAATTGACAAGAAAGTTCTTGTCGATTCCCCTATCCACTCTTAGAAACACGATCTTCATTTATTATCCCTAAAATAAATTATCCCAATTACCTCAGTACTAAACTTTTAAGACGGTGCCGCAAACAATTGTTTTTGGTAGTTACGGCACTTACAAAGAAAGAAGCCAAATCCAAATCAATGAATATACGTGTGTTGAAAGTTAAATTGCGTGTTGTCAAATAGCATGCCGATAATTCATAAATTGGTCTTGCACTAAGACAGCAAACATGTTTCTTTTTTTCAAATTTCACAGGAAGGAATACTGAACCAGAATGTCAAGGACTTTAAACGCTGTTTAATAGTCTATCAAGCAGTTCGTGGTAACGAACTGTAAGTAAGGAGTGACCCGGCTCAAGACTAACCAAAACTCTAAAAAACGTAATTTTGATATCAATAAATACTTCAGAAGAATCGGACTTTTATGCTGATTTCAAATATATACGTTTCTTCAAGTTTAGCCTTACCTATCAAAAGTTACAAGCCTGAAAAAAATTTGCCTTATTTTCGAAAATGGGGGAAACACCCCCTAAAACTAATAGAATCTTAATGAAAATCACATCATCAGAGAATCAGAGAATCATCGTATCAGAGAATCATACTGTAAAGGTTTCTAGCTCCTGAATTGAGTTAATTTGAGGTCACCTCACATCTTCAAGGACCTTGCGACCGGAATTCGGGTTATTTCTTTTTCTTCTATGTGCAGTAAACTTTCGACTGCTGCAAATTGAAGGACGACACTATATACAATTTTATAGATAAGGCACTACACATTTTCGAGTCTATAAGTCTTGGACATAAATTCCAATATGAGATCAAATATTGTTAATGAATGTTCACTATTCCATGTAGCATGATTATCTGCATTGGTAAACCATTCAATGCAGAAAAAAAAATCCTGAATCTGTTTCCTATAATTTACATATGATAGACAATCAAACAAAATATGGCCCAATTTTTCGTTTATTCCACAATTTTCACAATTGGGATTTTCACCGTAAAAACGTCCCATGTAACTTTCTGTACCACAATGTCCTGATCTTGTACGAAAAGCAGTCCTTCCTCTTTGCCGGTTAAGATGATGGTAAATTCCAAAATTTGATTTGGTTGAGGTCAGG
Organism: Artemia sp. Qi Xiang Cuo; assembly: GCF_049724085.1. NCBI lineage: Eukaryota > Metazoa > Arthropoda > Branchiopoda > Anostraca > Artemiidae > Artemia > Artemia sp. Qi Xiang Cuo. The sequence continues at coordinate 65,227,628 of NC_142797.1, read as the reverse complement.
GTGTCATTGCTTAGTTTTCTTGATGCTATATTACATAGCAATAATTGGTCATTCCTTGTTATCTTTTCAGTATATTAGCAATTTCGCTTGTTTCATTTGGTGTGTCTGGCGTTAAAACTTCACCATCCAATATAGCTTCTTTTGCTAGTTTGTCTACAGCCTCATTACCGGGGATCCCAGCATGATTAGGCAACCATTATAAAGATATAGACCAGCCACTATTCAATGAATCAAGCAATATAGAATAACACCTTCAATGACACTGTTAGGTTCAGTCCAACATCTTCTTCTTGTAACAATGAAAGAGCAAATTCAATGCAATCCTGCTTATTCCTTTTTCTAGCTGGATTTTTTGTAAATATTCTACCGGTCTTGATGATTCTGGTTTTAATAGGATTATTATCACTGATCCAAACTTTTTGAAGATAATTTAGTTCTTGAATTTTTCATACGAGTCGAAATTAGCGGTACTCCAGTTTCACTGTGCAGAAATTTGGTTGGCGTTGTTTTCCTGGCTCCAAAGGCAATCAAAATGACCCAGGAAACTATATACCGATATCTGTTTTGCCCATTATATCCTGGGTTTTAGAGAAGTGCTTTAGTATTAGAATGATGAGTTTTTTGTAGGATCAGTTAATGGTAGAGACACAGTTTGGGTTCCTCAGAACAAGGACAATGGACCAGGCGATGATTTATTTGATAAATATTATTAATGAGGTGTTAGATAAAGGTTTCAAAATAGGTACTATATTTTTAGATCTGATGAAAGCTTTCGATACTGTGGATCATGAACTTCTACTTAAGAAGTGTGAGGTGTATGGTTTGAGGGGTAAATCATTAAATTTTTTAAGAAGTTTTTTAAGTAATCGTTATCAGTATGTCCAACTAAATGATACTTCTTCCGAAAAAAAGCGTATTGAAATAGGTGTTCCGCAAGGATCAGTTCTCGGTCCTATATTATTCTTGATATTTATTAATGATTTACCAAATTGTCTAAATAATGTTTGCTATAGAATAAATGAACTAACGGTAAACCCGACTAATGAAACAGTTTCACTTTTTGCTGATGACACAACAGCCATTAGCACAGCTAAGACAGCGGAGCTGCTGCAGATTTCGATGAAGGAATCAGTTAATAGAATTACAGCATGGCTGAGGGTAAATAAATTAAGGATTAACATGGCTAAGTCTAACTTTATTATTTTCTCGCGATCATCAAACTTTTACCCATGGATCAAGGAATTAGATATGCCCAATGGCGTTATAAAACGGACTACGTCTTTTAAATACCTTGGGATTGTAATAGATGAAACTCTATCTTTTAAGGAACATGTCACTTTAACTAGCAAAAATCTGGTAAGAAATCTCGGTATAATGAAGAAACTCCAACATTTTTTTCCTAAGTCTGTCCTTTGCCATCTTTGCTTTTCTTTAATACACCCGTATATACTTTATTGTTCAAGCATTTGGCTCTCTACTTTTTCTTCTACCTTAAAACCAATAAGAGTTCTACAAAATCATGCAGTAAGAATTTTAGCCGGTATATCTCCACATATGTCTGTTAGAGAAATTTACCCAACTTTAAAAATTTTGCCGGCTGCAGGCCTTCGTGAATTCTATGTATTGTGGTTTAGTTTTGGACTGCAGCAGGATGTTCAGTCTCGTTGTTTTGGTGATTTATTGTCCATTAGGTCTACTGTTCATTCTCATGATACAAGGGGTAGCGCGGACTTCTGTGTACCTAGAGGTATATTTTCCCGTTCATGTTTTTCTGTTTTTTATAGAGGTACGCGGAAATAGAATAGTTTGAATAGTGATGTTAAGACTATTGGTGACCCCAATATTTTTCGAAAAGTCATTAGGGAACTGCTTTGTGTTGAATATAACTTTTGACTGATTGATTGATTTATTTATTGCGGGGGTAATGATGATATGATGTTCCCAGAGGAAGTATACTATATTATATTATTTTGTATTTATCTGTTTAGTGTGATGGTATTAGTGGTGTCGGTGGCCAAGTATTCTTTGTTTTAAGGATTTTGTTTTCTCTACCTCCCCTTCGGACAAGCTTTGCTTTTTAGGGGAGACAGCAATAATTTTTTGTTGATATGTTTTTTTTTTCAATAAATCCTTCTTCTTCTTCAAATCCGAAGTGCTGAACTTCAGTATTGTGTCAAGTTTTTTCAGAGAACTGATCCCTGACAGACCATATATCTGCAAGCCGTAATCAATTTTTAGACGAACATATTTGCAGTAAAATTCCACAAGAAAAGGAACTTTTACTCCATGTTTAGACCCTGTGAGCATTTTCATCACATTCTTTCTTTTTGCATGATTTGCTTATACCATTAACATGATTTGTCCAAGATAACTTAGAATCAATTTTGCAGCCCAGAAATGTAGTCTCTTCTACAAATTTAATTTGATGCCCATCAAGCAGTAATATAGGCTTTGTAACAAGTTTTTTTTATTTGTGATTAACATGTCTGCTGTTTTTTTCAAGGAAAATTTAATGTCAACATCGCAGGCCCACGTTTCTAGAGCTTGAAGTGAACTTTGTAAGTCATCTCTTACTTCTTCAATTGTTTTTCCTGTGGCCCATGAAGCTATATCATCAGCAAAGACAGATGGGTGATTAGATCCATCATGATAAACAAAAAATCGCGAAGAAAGGAAACGAGGACAATTAACAGCCAGTGAAAAAATTGAAAAATTATGCAAATATTTCGGTCAAGACCTCCGCTTGACCGTCCTCAGTGCAGAATAAAACTGATAAAAATATAAAAATCAAACCTTAAAATAAAAACACCAAACTAAAATTGGACGACCCTTTCCTAGTAACGGTGAAAGGGTGAAAGAGTTACCCTTTCACCGTTACTAGGAAAGGGTCGTCCAATTTTAGTTTGGTGTTTTTATTTTAAGGTTTGGTGTTTTTATATTTTTATTAGTTTTATTCTGCACTGAGGACGGTCAAGCGGAGGTCTTGACCGAAATATTTGCATAATTTTTCAATTTTTTCACTGGCTGTTAATTGTCCTCGTTTCCTTTCTTCGCGATTTTTTGTTTATCATGATTAGCCAGTGTGGTCTCAGAAATTATTTAGATCCATCATCTATGGGGATGTCAATGACACTATAATTAAATAAGTCGGGACCTAATTCAGAGCCTTGGGGAACTGATCTTTTAGGCGTTATTTGGTCGACTGTAGTGTGTTTTCCAACTTTGACCTTGACATTACGTTTGGTTAAGAAACTATAAATTACTGGAAGTATCCTTCCCTTAAATTTGGCTTCTATAAGGTTACTAAGAATTTTCCTGTGGATAATACTATCAAAGGCACCCTTCAAATCTAAGATTATGGCTACCATAATCAATTTGTTCTGGAGGCAGTGCAGTGTTTGAAACACTACCAAGTTTTCAGTTATGCTACGATCTTTGACGAATCCACATTGAAAATCGTTCAAATTCTTTTTCTCTGTTATGATGTAATTCATTCTATTTTTTTAATCCTTCATAAACTTTACCAATAACTGGCAACAGGATAATACATCTATAGCTATTTAAACTGGTTAGGTCCTTGCCATACTTGGGTAAAATAACTGCAACACAGTCTTTCCATATTTCAAAAAATTCAATCTGGAACCGTTGATGATTTTTGATGTCTAAAAGAGTTGTTACACAATTCTCAGATAGATCTTTAATGAAATGGGGATATATTCAATCATTGCCTGGTGCGGTAGCTGGCAAGCTACCTATCACACTATTCAGCTCAACAATTGAAAATGGATCATAAGGCTCTTCACTACTCTAGCTGTTGATGTGGTTTATCTTCCAAGTAGTACGTACATCTCCCTCAGAGTCTGGGTCATGGCGACCAACAGTGCATTTGAGACGTTCCAATCCGGCCCTAGCTTTTTCTTCATACGTGACTCGTACATGACCATTCGAAAATAGAGAAGCGTTGGAGCAAGCTGGTGGAGTACCCATCATTGACTTGATAAATCTGAAAACATTGGATGATAGTTTTCGGAAGTCAAGGCCATCAAGGAACTTCTTCCATGACTTCTTTTGCTTTAATTATAACTCGTCTAAAATTGGCTCTTGTCTTTTTAAGTTCTATGAGATTTTCAATACAGACGACATGATTATACTTCTTTTTAAAATTATTAAAATTTTTCTTTGCTTGTTCACAACTTTCATTCCACTATTTAGACCATTTATGTTGGTTTCTGCAAACAATTTTTGGCACTGTACTCTGTGCAAGTTTTAAAATTTTACTTTGGAAAATGTTTATACGGTCACAACTACTTATGCCATGGCTTACAATTTCCTTTATGTCAGTTTGTCTGCGCTTCATTGCATATTCATTTCATTCTGCTTTATTCAAGTTATATTTTGGTGGTGTTTGTTTTCTATTTTGTGGTGATAGATGTTGAGCTACTTCAATTAAGATACAATTATGATTACTTAAAAAAGATGCTGAATCTAAAACAGATATATTTGCTTTAGTTGCAATAACGAGGCTACAAAACTGAAGATCAATGGTGGTATATGTTAACCTCTGGGAATTATGCCTTGTTCTTAACCCTCTGGGAGTCAATAAACAACACGTGCTATTTAGGAGTAGATACTTCACACTGGTTCCAGCTTGGTTTATAATTGGGCAGTAAGACCATACACTACTGTGGGCATTCAGGTCCCCAACAATACTATAGTCACAGTTTCTTGGGATTTCACTGACTAAAGCAAGTAACTCGGTACCATTGTCACTGTTCCCTGAACGATTATAAATATTAATTATATACAGACGTTTATTACCTTTTATGAATATATTGCACCCGATAACCTCTATTTCTTTATCATTCACAGTCCATAGAGTGCATTGTAAATGAAAATAAATGTATATTTTTATGCATTCCTATTATTACACCACCACCATTACTACTGCTTCTGTCCTTCCTTATAACTTGGTAGAGATGCAGTTTTTGAACTATATTTTTCGGAAGCCAAGTTTCTTGTGTACAGAAGATGTCAACATTTTCATCACCCATACAGTTTAGGAAGATTTCTTTTTTATTTCTAAGAAATTATTGCGGGTTCCAGGTTATTATCTTCAGATTCTTAGTTGTTCTGTTCATTGTAGTGAGTATTTACAATAGCACCTTTAATTTTGAGACTGTCTAATTGTACACTGGTCAAATTTTGGATAACTGTACATAAATGATCTATTCCGCTGTTTATACTACTGTTCTGTATTCGAAGAATTTCAGATGTGATAGCCAAGGCTGAAACAATAGGTAAAGGAATATCTGCTGCTAATCCATTATGGTTACTTTTCTGCCTCAATCAGCTGTGGATGAGGAATTCTTTGCAAGCTCCATGTGCATATGTTCTGTACACAACATGGGCTCTCTTGAATCCCATGTTGAGTTTTTCTGCCATCAGTAATATATTTCTATTTTGTTGCCTAATAGGACATTCCCTAGATGTTGAGGAGTGACAACCTTTGCAATTAGCACATCTATACTCATGCTTTCCAGAACATCTTAAGTAAACTGGCCCATTTGCTTTACAATTTTTCTGTAAATTAATTAAAAAAACTTTTTCCACAAAATAAGTTTTTCAAAGAAAAGTAAAGAACTTCATTTAACAAAAAATGAGCAAAAATAAAATAAATAATCTACCAAGCGTGAAACTACCACAAATCAGCATCGATAAATAAATAAAACTCAAAACGAACAGAAGTTACAATAACTAACCGAATCAAACTCAAAACGAGTAGAAATTTAGATAAGTAGGACGCAAAACCCTTATGCCTTCCCAAGGCCAAAACAAAACTTGCACTTTACTGAAAAAATATAAATGTTTTTACTTTTATAACTTTAATAAATCAAATAATATTAACATTTTGATCACTAAATTTCAGTATATGTATTTTAAACCGACAATGCACATATATTTGCATTTTTTCAGTAAAGTGCAAATTTTGTTCTGGCCTTGGGAAGGCATAGGGGTTTTGCGCCCAACTTATGTTAGTTTCTGCTCGTTTTGAGTTTGACTCGGTTAATTATTGTAATTTCTGTTCGTTTTGGGTTTCATTTATTTATCGATGCTGATTTGTGGTAGTTTCACGCTTGGTAGATTATTTTATTTTTGCTAATTTTTTGTTAAATGGAGTTCTTTACTTTCCTTTGAAAAAATTATTTTGTGGAAAAAGTTTTTTAATTAATTTCTGTTCGTTTTATATTGACATAGTCTTTTCAGGGAAAAGGAAAATAATACTTTAAATCTTTTCGTTTTTAGAGTCTTTATAGTTTGGCCTGCTATTTGTGTACTGGAGAAAAATGTTCGATAATTTTAAACAATATTCACCCTTTTAAAATTCTGGACACTAAAGTGTTTAATTCAGTTTAAGACTTCTTCTAGTTGACCTGAAATAGAAAACTTGATACTATTCGCAAAAAAAAAATCTGTTTACTTTTTATGACAGGTTAGATACACTTACGCTATTTTGATTTGGTAAAATTTTAAGAGCAGAAACAGCCCCGAAAGTTTGAACATAACACCCTCAGTCGTCCTTGGGATATTTCTGAGATGCCTTATTGGTAATTAGTATTATCACATTGTATTTTGATTTAATCTTAAGGCAACATTTAGTTTTTAAACATAATAGGCAAATGGGAGGGTGGGCGTGGGAGGGTGGGAGTGGAAGAGGGATTAGTTGCCCTCCAATCACTTTCGACAATTAAAAAGGGCATCAGCCGTTTCTATTTTCAATTGCATAAGCCCTTTTCGAAGTTCTCACGACAACTCCTTCGATACGAAGTGCCCTGGTCTAAACAACAACAACAACAAAAAAAAATAATAGATTATACCTACATCGATCTTTACTATAAAAATGTCAAGCCTTCCAATCACTTTCGACTATTAAAAAGGGCACTAGACATTTCGATATCCAATCGAATGAGCCCTTTCGGACGCTTTCTAAAAACACCTTATATGGCCCCAGGGCATAAATTACAACCCTTACCTTAAACAGCCATTTCGACGACGACCTGTAGCACGTCCACCGACCATCCAAACGGATCTGTTTACGGTAGCCCACTGCAATGGACGAGGTCTCAGATCTAAGTTTGAACAGTTCCTAAATTTAGTGAACTCGGTCAAGTCATCTATCATGTGCATCACTGAGACCAACCTAAACCAAGAAATTCAGAGCAGTGAGGATGCCATACAGGGATACACGCTCCTCAGGCGGGATCGAGAGTGTACTGACGGTGCTAAATACGGAGGAGGAGGTGTCGCTGTTTATATACAGAGCCATATATCTTCTTCATGCCTGAACATACCAAATTCAGCGGGCGAAGATGCTCTGTGGGTCAGGGTGACCCGCCCAAATAAATTCGTGATTGTCGGTACCGTGTACAACCCTCCAACTTACCTAATTACCAGCTAACTTGAAACCTCCCTTGAATATATTCGCGGCAAGTACGCTAAGTCTGCCATTATCCTTCATGGAGACTTCAACGTCCATCATAGCGTGTGGCTTTGCAGCAAAAATAATGATAGGGAAGGGTCGGACTTGTATGATCTATCCCTCTCTTACGGGCTGGAACAACTTGTCAATTTCGACACGTATCACAGCCCAAACGGATTATCTCGATTTGACCTATTCCTTACAGATCACCCTGACTCCTTTAAGATAGACGCTCATGCTCTCACCAGTGACCACGTTGCCGCCATTGCACGTGGAAATCTATGTATTCTGCCTCCAGTAAAGCATGCGCAAACAATATGGCTATACAAAAGAGGTGATTGGGACGGTTTGAGAAACACTCTTTTTTCTCAACAGTGGAGAGCCTTCCTCCTGGAAGGCCCAGAGAAAGCTGCAGATAAGTACCAGCAGGCTATAGTTGACTCTGTCGAAAAGCATATCCCTTCAAAGCGGATCCAGGTGTCCAGTAAGGACAAACCTTGGTTCAACGCCCAGTGTAAGAAGACAATCCGAGCAAAGCAAAAGGCACACAAGCGATGGCTACTTTCGAAGAGAGAAGAGGACAGAATTGCATTCATAAATGCGCGCAAAGATGCAGTTCGAGCGATTCGGCAGTCCCGGGTTCAGTGTAAGGAGAAATTCGCCACCAAGCTTCAACTTTCTTCGGCAAAGAGTTGGTGGAAAATTGTCAAGGAGGCTTTACCGTCGTCCAAGGGGACCGCAATTCCTTCTCTCCAGAGTAACGGGACAGTGGTACAAGATCCACAGGCAAAGGCTGAAGCTCTTGCTAAGGCTTTTGCTGAATTCTCGAATCTAGACGATGACGGTAGAGAAGTGCCAAAATTCTCCGACCGAACCGACACTGTCCTGGAACGCGTGAATTTTTGGACTCCCAAGATCCTTCTTAGTCTGCAACATCTGGATGTGACCAAAGCCACGGGTCCTGACAACATACCAAATGTTGTCCTCAAGTCCTGCAGTGCCGACCTAACTGGATCATTGTCATTGCTTTTCCGGCTGTGCTTTTGCTCCGGAACCTTCCCACGAACATGGAAGTTCGCCCATGTTATACCTACTCTAAAGCCAGAAGGCGATCCAACGAGCGTGGGCTCCTACAGGCGTATTAGCCTTCTCTCCTGTGTTGGCAATGTCTGCGAGAGCGTTCCCAATAAAACACCATCAGTACCTGGAATCAAATGACCTTCTAGGCGATCGCCAATACGGAGTCCGCCGGAAACGCTCAACATTACACTGCCTAGTGGCCCAGTATCAGGAGTGGATAGAACTACTGACAACGGGATACGACATCAGGCTACTATCCATCGACATTGCAAAAGCTTTTGACAGTGTATGGCACCGTGGCCTGCTAAAGAAACTCTATGTGTATGGTGTTCGTGGATGTCTGTTAAAAGTGATTGGGAGCTTTCTTTCCGATCCTTCACTGCGGGTTGTTCTTGACGGGTTTATTTCCCGCGAATATCCAGTGAAAGCAGGGGTACCCCAGGGCAGTGTCTTGGGACCTAAGCTCTTCCTTATCTACATAAACGACATGGGAGACAACCTCGCAAACCCTCTGCATCACTTTGCCGACGATACCACGACACACTCTGCCGTCCCTAAACACGAAGACCCATTACAAGCCTCCCTTTCCCTACAGATGGATCTTTTGAAAATTGAAAAGTGATCTGATGCATGGATGATCAACTTCAATGCGTCGAAAACAAAGGAGCTTCTAATTACCCGATCAAAGGTGCCAAGTGAACACCCAAGTTTCATCTTCAAAAATGAAGCTATAAAGAGAGTCGACGAGCTTTGTCTACTGGGGATACATTTCTCCACCGATCTCTGTTGGAACAACCACCTTGATCGGGTGACAACCCCCTGTGCAAGAAAACTGGGAGTTACTATTCGGTGCAAAAACCTTCTTCAATCAAGCTTGATCATCTCACTCTACAAGTCTTGCATCAGACCCATAGCTTAATATGGATGCCTTTTATATGCTGGTGCTCCGAGAACACTGTTGGTACCACTTCAGAAAATCCAGAATATGGCAAATAGGGCGGGCTGCACCTTTACACAAGAATTGCTCCAGCTTCTAAATGAAAGGTTTGATGTAGCGTTGATGGCTGTTTTCTACAAGAACATGAATTCGCCTCCCTCAGACGAGCTCTCTCGAATTGTGCCCCCCTTTGCTCAGCCGACAAGGCAGACACGAAGCCACACGGCTCGGTCCAATTATCTAAAAGAGGATACGACGAAAACCAAGTACTTGAGGAACAGCTTCATCTGGCGTTGCACTTCTCTCTGGAACGATCCTCTTGACGATATTATCCCTGCAAATCCCTCTGTTGACACCTTAAAAAAAAGGTTCAATAGACATTTAAAACCTCGAGGCCATTGAAAGAGGTAAATGAATAGCGGCATATCAGATACTTTGAAGTACCTGGCGCCGTGAATAATGGAATAAAAAAAAAAGGTCTGTTAGGGTGGTTGTCATCCTCTAAGACCGAATTTCCAGAACTTTCAACTACGTTAAACAAAATGGCTATCTCAAAATTTTGATTTTGAAGTTTCTATGACAACGCTTTCAATAAAAACCTTATATGCCCCCAGGGTATAACTTACAACCCTTGCCCTGAGGGCTGTGGGGGGAAGGATTGTAGTCCTTAAAGACCTAATTTCCAAAACTTTCAACTAAGTTGAATAAAATGGCTATCTAAAAGTTTTGAATCGATGTATTTGGGGAAAAGGTGGGCGTGAGAGGGGAGCTAGTTGCCCTCAAATCACTTTCGACTATTAAAAAGGGTGCTAGCTCTGAATTTCAAATCGAATTTTTCAAGTTTCTACTACAAAGATTTCAATAAAAACCTTATATACCCACAGGGCATAACTTATAACCCTTGCCCTGAGCGTTGTGGGGGAGTGTCCTCCTCAAAAATATATTTTCTATCTGGAAATCAACTACGCTGAACAAAATGGCTATCTAAGAACTTTTATTGGATGTGTTTGGGGGAATAATTGGCGTGGGGGGGGGCTAGTTGCCCTCCAATCACTTTCGACTATTAATAAGGGCAACAGATCTTTGAATTTTCAATCGAATGAGCTTTTTTTGAAGTTTCTACGACAACGCCTTCTTTAAAAACCTGATATGCCCCCAGGACATAGCTTAAAACCCTTGCCCTGAGGACTGTGGGAGAGTGTCCTCCTCAAAAACATATTTTCTATTTGGAAATACACTACGCTGAATAAAATGGCTACCAAAAAATTTTGATTGGATGTGTTTGGGGAATGATGGGCGTGGGGGGGGGGCTAGTTGCCCTCCAATCATTTTCGACTATTAAAAAGGGCACAAACCCTTTGAATTTCAAATCGAATGAGCCTGTTTTGAAGTTTCTACAACAACACCTTCTATAAAAACCTTCCATGCCCCTAGGGCATAACTTAAAACCCTTGCCCTGAGGGTTGTGGGGGAGTGTCCTCCTTAAAAACATATTTTCTATCTGGAAATCAACTACGCTGAACAAAATATCTATCTAAAAATTTTGATTGAAAGTGTTTGGGGGAATGATGGACGTGGGGGGGGGGGGGCTATATGCCCAAAAATCACGTTCGAGCATTAAAAAGGGCACTAGAACTCTCAATTTCCAATCGAATGAGCCCCTTTAGAAGTTTCTGCGACGACCCCTTCCATATAAAGTGCCCTGCTCTAAAGGAAAAAAATAATAAATGATACATTATGCCAACATCGTTCTTATATGCCTTCGGGGTATAACTTAAAACCCTTGCCCCCAGGGTTGTGGGGGAGTGTCCTCCGCAAAAACATATTTTCTATGTGGAAATCAACTACGCTGAACAAAATGGCTATCTCAAAATTTCAATTGGATGTGTTTGGAGGAATGATGGGCGTGGGGGGGGGGGGCTAGTTGCCCTCCCATAACTTTTGACTATCAAAAAGGGCATTAGCCACTCTAATTTCCAATCGAATGAGCCCGTTTAGAAGTTTCTACGACAACTCCTTCGATACGAAGTGCCCGGGTATGGAGAAAATAAAAAATATTTTGCCCATATCGTTCTTTACTTAGGCAGCGCTAGCGCGCTGCCTATGATGACCATGACGTTGGCATTTGAAACACTGAAGAATTCTACGATTATATAAAAAAACTTCCTTTTTCCTTCCACAACACCACACAATAGGTTCCTTCCACAACACCTTACCAACTTGTTGCTGGGGCTGCCACTGTCCCTGTTGAGAAAAATGGCGAGCCTGATACTGGCTGTACTACATAGAGGTTGAAACATGAACATTAAATCCATATTGTCCACCAACACTGGTGTTTGGTTGGATGATCATATAGGGTGTTGACTGGTGTTGGCTTCAAGCTCCGATATGCAAAAATAAGGAATTTTGTATTTTTTGCCAGAAGAAAGATCATGGATGCGGGTTTATTTGTTTTTTTTTCCCGGGGTGATCGTATCGACCCAGTGGTCCTAGAATATCGCGAGAGGACTTACTCGAACGGAAAGCAAAAGTTCCAGTGCCCTTTTTAACTGACCGAAAATATGGAGGGCAACTAGGCCCCCTCCTCCGCTCATTTTTTCCCAAAGTCACCCGATCAAAATTCTGAGATAGCCATTTTCTTCAGCACAGTCGAAAGATCTAATAGCTATGACTTTGAGGATGACTTAATCCCGCACAGTCCCCGGGGGAAATGCTGCAAGTTGTGAACTTTGCCCATTGCAATGGGCAAACGTTGGATGATCTTTCCAAGCAGGAATTTCTCATTGGGGAAGGGGAATATCCCCTGAAGGGAGCGCCGTATTTCCCAGCATTATTTAAATAACGATCAGAAATTTAGTAAAAAAAAAGTTTTTTCAACTGAAAGTAAGGAGCAACATTAAATTTAAAACGAACTAAAACTATTGCGTATATGAGGGGTTCGCCCCCCCCCCCGTCAATACCACGTTCTTTACACTGAAGTTTTTCAGCTCTTTCAAAAGAGCTATTTATTCTAATAAACGCCTTTTGTTACTCAGGGGTCATTCTTAAAGAATTCGAACAAAATTAGAGATTTAGCGTACAGAGCGAGGTATTGAAGAGGGGGATAACCCCCTGATATCCTTAATAATTTCTGTTCGTTCTAACTTTAATGTTGCTCCTTACTTTCAGTTGAAAATACTTGTTTGTTTTTTTAATTCACGAAGAGTTCAAATGTCACCTTAAAAGAGCATTTAAATAACAAAAAAAAAGTTTTTTTAAACTAAAATTAAGAAACAACACGAAAACTTAAAACGAACAAACATTATCAAACAGTTCGTGGTTCAACAGTAACCGAAACTCTAAAAAACGGAATTTTGATACCAATAGATACATCAAAAGAATCAGATTGTAAGGCTGATTTCAAATATATAAGTTTCATCAAGTTTAGTCCTACCCATCAAAAGTTATGCCTGAGAAAATTTGCCTGATTTTCAAACAAAAGAAACACCCCCTAAAAGTTACAGAATCTTAAAATTACACCATCAGATTCAGCGTATCAGAGAACCCTACTGTAGAGGTTTCAAGCTCCTATCTACAAAAATGTGGAATTTTGTACTTTTTGCCAGAAGAAAGATCACGGATGGGTGTTTATGTTTTTTCTTTCCCCAGGAGTGATGCGTATCAACCCTGTGGTCCTAAAATATCGTGGGAGGGCTCATTCGTACGGAAATTAAAAGTTCTAGTGCCCATTTTAAGTGACCAAAAAAAGGAGGACAACTAGGCCCCCTCCCACGCTCATGTTTTTCCCAAAGTCACCTGATCAAAATTTTGAGATAGCCATTTTGTTCAACATGGTCAAAAATATAATAATTATGTCTTTTAGGATGACTTAATCCCCCACAGTCCCCTGGGGGAGGGCTGAAAATTATAAACCTCACCCATTCTTTACATATAGCAGTGATTATTGGGAAGTATACATACGTTTTCAGGGGGGATTTTTTCTGGTAGTGGGGTGGGGGAGTAGGGGTTTATGTGGGAGGATATTTCCATGGAGGAAGTCTGGAGGAAGGAAATTGCAATGAAGGGGGCGCTGGATTTCCCAGCATTATTTAAAAAAACGATCAGAAATTAAATAAAAAAAGTTTCTCAACTGAAAGTAAGGAGCAATATCAAAACTTAAAACGGACAGAAATTATTACGTATATGATTGGGTCCGCCCTCTAGTCAATACCTCTCTCTATAAGCCAAAGATTTTTTAGTACTTTCATACGAGCTATTTATTCTAATTAACAGCCTTTGTGATTAAGGGTCATTTTTAAAGAATTGGAACAAAATTCGAACTTTAGCGTAGAGAGGGAAGTACTAAATAGGGGGAGAATCCCCTAGTAAATGCATTAAAAATATATGAATATAGAAGTTCGTTACGTAAGTTAAATCGTAAGTTACGTATATTTATTACTAATAAAAACGTAAATAAAATTAAACAACTTTAGAGACAGCCATTTAACCACACAAAAGTAAAATGAATATACAAATTTTGTTTTAATTATTCAGGTACGGTGAGTCAAAAATAAAACCTGTATAATTTCAAAGACGTTCAAAAATTGAAAAAAAAACAAGTTTTTTTTAACTGAAAGTAAGGAGCGACATTAAAACTTAAAACGAACAGAAATTACTTCCGTATATGAAAGGGACTGTCCCCTCCTCAATGCCTCACTATTTACGCTAACATTTGTTATTTATTTTTTTTTAGTTGTGAGAAAGAGTCTAACTTAAGCGCAAAGAGCGAGGCGTTGCAGTTTGGAAGAATAGGAATATAAGTCTGCAAACCAAGATTAGAATATTAGAAGTTACAGCGATGACAGTAGTCAAATATGGCTCTGAAGCATGGGCGCTTCGAAAAGCGGATGAAGATTTGCTAGATGTTTTCCAGAGAAATTGCTTAAGGATTTTTCTGGGTACCCGACTGACTGACCGTATTTCAAACAATAGGCTGTACGAAAAATGTGGTTCAATACCGCTCTCTAGGGCTATAAAGAAAGAAAGGTTGATATGGCTAGGGCACGTTGTGCGGATGAAGGATGACAGATTGCGGAAGATTATTCTTTTCGGCCAACCGTCTAGGGCTAAACGGAAAGCAGGTGTTCCTCGTCTGGGGTTGGAAGATTTCATAAAGGAAGAATGAAAAGAAATGGGAATTTCATAGGCGGATCTAAAACGGGAGGATTCGAATAGATTGGAATGGTGGAGGAGCGTGCGTAACTGTGTTGGCCTCTAGCGGCTTGGTCCTGCGGTGAGTTGTTAGTAGTAGTAGTAGTATTATAAGACTTCTGGCCATTTTTTTCATTATGCCAGAAAATCTCCCGTCCCCTCTATGAAAATCCTACTCCCCCTTCATGGAAAATACCCCCCGGAAAAGTTTTTCCCCATTGAAATTCTTCCCATGGAAAATACCCCCCCCCTCCTCCAAAAAATGCCCGTATATTTCCCAACACCGAATTTTATATGTAAACAAAGGACAAACTGCAAACTGCATAACGTATAGCCCTTTTCCCAGGGACTTTTTTTTTGGGGGGGGGGTCATGTCATTCCCAAAGTTACGACTATTAGACCTTTCAACTAAACTGAACCAAACGGCTATCTTAAAATTTTGATCTAATGTAACTGGGGAAAAAGAAAGCGCCGAAAAGCGCTAGTTTCCCTCCAATCTTTAAAGTCATCTAAAAAAAACACTAGAAATTTTAATTTTCACTTGAATGAGACCTCTCCCATTCTTCCAGGACCACTATTTCGATAAGATCACCCCTAGAAACAGAGAGAGAGAGGAAGAGAGATAAAAAAAAAACACGCATGCTCCTTCTTCTGGCAAAAAAAAAAAAATCCACGTTTTTGTAGATAGGAGCTTGAAACCTCTACAGTAGGATTCTCTGATATGCTGAATCTGACGGTGTTGTTTTATTATTATTATTATTATTATTAAAATCGCTTGAGTATGTTGGGTGTTTCCCCTTTTTTAAAATTTTCTCAGGCTCGTAGCCTTTTATGGGTAACATTAAACTTAATGAAATTTATATAATTGAAACTACCATAAAAACGTAATTTCTATAATGTATAAATTGCAATCATTATTTATTTGCAGTTCGTTACCAGGAACAGTTTGATATTGGAGGTCTTTCTGAAGCAATCTCAACGGAAAGATAATTTTCCGTAGCAGCAGGTCTTCCAACAAAGGACATTTTGCAAATTCTGACTTGCAGGTCACTCGAGATAAACAGTCGGAAGAGCTTCTGTTACAAAGAGTGATTTGTCGTTGGCTTAGCAATTCAAAGAAGCAAAGGCGACATTACACACGTAGACTGAGAGTAAATGGATTTCCTGAACACCAACACTGTTACTGCAGTATCCATCGACCAGTTGGGTATGCTGTTACAATATGTATCCACAGACTGTTACAATACGTATCCGCAGGCCAGTTGGGTTCAATTTTCGTCGCTAGCCTCTTCAGTGTTATGCGGCACATCTTCAATTAGAAACTAGAGCACTATCATAATTGCATCAAAGTCGTGGAGTTACCTTTTAGAATGTGGTATCACACTTTCACGGAAAGAACACGATCTGAAGCAAAATACACTGCTATGGTAAGGACAAAACAAAAGCTTTTCTCATCCCAGCTTCCATTATAAACCATTCTGTCTGCCCATTAGCCGTCTGAAAGACACACACCTGGCCTAAAACCGCTGGATAGACATTTGTAACGCAAAAAATCTCTAATATATCAAGCGATATTATTGCTTTTTTTGCAAAAAGATTTTATCCTAACCACAGGCACTACATAGCTTGAGACGGAAATTATAGGATCTGTAAACGAAAGCAAATGACTCTCTAACTTATTCCATCAGTGTTCCAAACACAGACAGTCAAACAAAAATTTCAGAAAAGTAAATTAAATAGCAATCTCTTTCTACAGATGGAAAAAGAAACGGATGAATTGCCTTTCTGAGAGTTAAACAGAGAAATTCTTCTACTCTACTTTTTTTCTGAAACGTATAATAAAAATTGAAACCAGTACTTTGGCTCTCGTTTGTGTTAAAGTCTGGTTTCCAAGTGTGGAATTCTTGTTTCCAAGTGTGGAAACAATTCGAGGCATGTCTTAGACGTGGTAACCCAGGCCTGTCAAATATTTTATATTCGATCTCGAAACATTTTCGGCTAAAAGCTTGAAATGCAGGTTATCTCGGCGGAATACGTCTTTTATTTGTAGTTTTTCTGGCAGACAAGGGTAGAATATTCGGCGAAATCAAAATATTCTGATCAGATCACTTATCCAGCGACAATAAGAAAGAAAAATTATTTCCGCCTAAACCTTTTTAAGCGACTTAAATCCAAGCTTAAAATTATGAATCAAGGTAAAAATCGTCCTGAAAACAAACTTCTTTAACTAATAAAGTACTTCATTGTAAAACTTTCTTGTAAATGAATTCCAAAATCTTATTATTAAAAATTTGTTCGTACAACAGAAGCAAAAGAAATATGTTGTATCAAAACAGTTATCGGTTGTGGGAGGCCCTCCCCCCTTCACATACAAAATAATGTTTGTTCGTTTTAATTTTTAACGTTACTCTTTAATTTCAATTAAGAGACTTGTTTTATTTAATTTATACATTTAAAAGTGACAATGTCAAACTAAAATGCAGTATAATTCTCTTTCAAAATGATACATATTTTATAACAATCAACAGTTTTTGATTTCCTTCTTCATAAAGCGCACCTCGCACTTCAAACAATTTGTATTTTTGATGAAGTTAGAGGGGCAGTACAGAAACACTTACTTTTACTTTCGACAGGAACCTGACGATGATCTATCCTGCCCGGAACCAATGGACGATGAGATGACTGACGTGGTCCAAAACGATCTGTCAGCAGCAGCCTCTTCTGCAATCTTCAGCCACTCCTTATCCCAACGACGTCCGTGTCGGCGGGAGACACCCCAAGGATCAAGGTCATTCTTGAATGTCTGCCAGAGATTCTTTTTTTGCTGTGTGGTCTCCGTTTCCAAGTTGGAAGGGGGTCGCAGGTGAGGATATCATGGGATATGGTTCCAGCCGGCCGTCGTAGTGTGTGTCCCAGGAATTTCAGTCGGCGTTGTTTTATGATTACCGAGAAGGGGCCTTCTGGGCACAACGCCTTCGAATCTCAGCGTTTGAGATATGAGACCACCGGCTGACCCCTAGTATATATCTCATGCAGCGATGCAGCGACACAGAAACACAGTGCAGAACCAGCAACCAAAAGACGCTTCTCTCTGTAACCGACAAAACTACCTTGACAAAACAATTTTTCAAAAATACTCTAGGTTTTCTGGAAGAGCTTTGGTGCCCCTTTTCCATACTCTTTTTTGTGTAAAGGTGTCAAAGAGTCAGCCCGTCTTATTTGGTGTTGTGACTTGTTTTAATTGACAAAAAACAATGATCATCTTCAATTTTTGGGAATAATTGGAATAAGGCTAATAAGGCTGGTAACGTTAGATTCAAACATCGTCCTATTTTCTTATTCACCTTCGGACTGGAGATTGGTTCGGAAGGAGACAGAGGTGTGATCTTTTCTAATTGTATTAAATAGGCCTTATCTCTGATCCATCTAAAAGCTTTTGCACTTCAAGCTCTCAAAGAACTTGGAATCTATCTGCAATATATCAGGATAAGCTTGAAAGATCGAGTTAAAAATTTCAAAGGATGCTTGGAGGACATTTTTTGAGGAGTCTCAAATTTTGACTCCTGTGACAGACTAAATCGGGAGAAACTGTATGCATCAAGGTTTAAAATAGCATACCTGCAATATCTTCGGAACGGCTTGGGGTGGGAGATGGGGGTCAAGTTGAAACTTTCATAGGGTTGGGGGGAGAAGGTGAGGTAAGTATACATTATATTTTGCCTAAGAAAAGGGGATAACGGGGCCAAAATACTAGCCGAAGTATAACTTGGAATCTATTCACGGTGGACTAGTCAGGTGAATTGAACGACAGAAAATGCACCAATGTTGTCAAAATAGCGTGGCAGCAATATCTCAATAACAGGTTGGGGGTTCAATTAGAAAACTTAAGAGAGTGTTGAGGGACCAACATGAACCTTGAATGTGTACTTGAGGGGGGGGGGAGGGGGCAGGGCCTGAGCTGAATCAACAGATACTATATATTTCACAAAGTTATCAGAATAGCATATCTACAATATTTCAAGAACGGCTTATGGGAGGAGGGTCGAGTTGAGTGTTGGAAAGAGGATAAAGGGAATTAAATTTATTTGTGAATGAGGGGATAATAGGACCAAAAATGCTTTCGTCTTCGGTCCACCTATAAGTTTTGGCATTATAGCCCCTGTAGAACTTGGAATCTATTCACGATGAAGTAGCGAGGTATATAAAAAAAAAAACTACGTGAACCCATGTTATTAAAATAGCATACTTGCAATATCCAAGGAATTGCCTGGGGGATGCGATTGAAACTTACTAAGTATTAGGGGAAGGAGTGGCAATAAGACTTCGAACTGTGACTCAGAGGAGGCGCTTAGGGAGAAGAGAGAGGGGTGAAAATGCACGGTTTCAAAGCCATCTACAAATCTTGCACTATGGGCCCCTGTAGGAATTCGAATCTATTCGCAGTAAGGTGGACGCACTTCATCCAAATAATGAATCGGCTATATCTCGGCAACGGCTTTGGAATTGTGATGAAATCTTTAGGGAGTGTTGAGGTGGGATAAGGGGACTCCGTATTTCATGCTTTTCGAAAGGATGAGGGGGGCCCTAAAAACATTTATCACCGATCTGCCTAAATCTTTTTGCGCTATGAGTCCCTGTGGGAGTTTTTATCAAGGTGGAGTACCAGGCAATGCTTCTACTTTTAGATTTAATTTTTCCCTATTTCATTCCCTTAAATTCCCTATGTTTAGGTCTGATTTCTTCCTATTTTTCTCCCTAAAAAGAAGAGATATTTTGCTTTATATTTCAATACAATCTACATGATTGCATGATTTGATACTGCACAGCGCAGCATCAAATTGTGAATTTTTTTACTTCAGATAACGATATATATAACATCTTTTTCATTACCTAGAACACATAAGAAAGTTTAATTAAGCGTCATCTCCAGCACTTCATCGCACTTGGCGTTTGCCTTTGTCTTGAAGCCAGTGACAGCTTTCGTTATGTTTACAGTTGATAAAGTTTTATCTTCGTTTTTCAAGCAGTAATTGACTCGAACAGATGAGACTAGTGTGACATTCTTGAGACTATTTCGGATGTCTGTTTTGATTAATTTCAGGGGAAACGCTCAGTTGGTACATTGCTAAAAGGTAAAGAGAAAATCAGTGATATGCGCTTCCGCAATTCCGGATACTTGATTCTGACACTGCAAGTCTCCATACTAAATATCTTTATCCAGTACTGCTTAACTGGCAGGTTTTCAAATTGGGCATCTGCCAAATGAAGCTCAGTGACATCAGTCATTGCCTATGACCTCCATTCTACGTCCATTTTCTGGAAGCAAAACTTTTCTCTTAGAACAGGAAATCTCAAAAACAGTGGCCTTTGAGATTTTGGTTTCAAATTTATTGCATTCCTTGGTTCAACCAAAGCGTCTTGGAAGGGTCTTGGATGTGCTTGATTAGGACTACATAGAATTTTCAACACGACTGGTAAGAGATCAATACTATCACTTGGCCCTTAAGCAACTACGAGTCCTTGCATTGAATTGGTTGCAGATATTCCCCTAGATGTCTGGTTTAAAGGCAGATACTCGCTTGAAAGGTAAGGATCCAGGTCAGTAAACAAATCAACGCTGCGAATATAGTCCAGTTTCATGAAGTTAGACGCAACATTATTCAGAAGTTTGCTGACACTTGCCTTTAGGGAGTGTAGAACTAGAAGTTCAGATTGAAAAACTTTGTTGAATTCGTTGGAAAGGCCAAGAGAGGAGTCCATGAATTCAAGGCACAGCTTTGTCAACTTGATTTGTAATGTTGACAAGATAATGCCATTGGTTGCAGTTGGGTCAAACGTGGTTTCTATAAAATACTGAGTAATAGCAACCAATGCTCAATAAGCCTCTGTATGCAGGCCTGAAGGAACAACCATCGGGTTTATCCTGGTGCAAGAAATGAGAGTGCTTTGGATTGAAAGAACTCCTGAAATTCAGCGTACTTATCTTGTATGGAAGCGCTTCTGGAAAAGTGGGCATAGATATTTTGCACCAAGTCTTCTAGTGTCTTGGGAAGTGACAAGCATGCATAGGATGAACATAAGTGAATAAGATGGCATGAGTATTTCACATTCAATATATGGGACACCGTGGCTTTCATTAGTGTTGAAGCAGATCTATTAGCTCCGAACCTGACGTTAGTAGTATTTGTACAAAATCCAACAATATTTTGCTAGGGAATCAAGATTTTTTTCAATGACTTTTTGATGCAGTTAGTAAGACCCTCATCCAATTTACCACCAAATTCATTTTAATGATGGTAAGGTTCATTTCTGATGCAAATGCATGTTAAATTTTGATTGAGCACGCAATTCTGACTATAGAGGTAAGTTTATTTCTTAGCTACCTGGATAATCTGTTAATATAAATCTTGCCCACAATTGTTACATAGCCTAACCAATACTCCCTTATGTTGGTAGTTTACACCAATCAAAGCCATTGCATAAAAAATAAAATAAATACTATGCTACTTAAATAATATTCTAGGGTTCAGCTTTTTGAAATTTCGGCAGTTACTGCACCGTAAGCTAGTGTTGCCACATAAGCTTTTTTGAAAACCAAGCATATGCAATCTTTGACAATTTTTCAGCCTTTTGTTTGAAAAAAAAAAGTTCTCCTAAAAATCCTTAGTTTACCCCAGATTTCCCTAAAAATCCTTACTTTACCCCGGATTTGTCCAGGGATAATTTCCCAGCGGAAGAATTTTAAGTAAAAGAACTTTATATGGAAGAGTTTTCCGTGGGGGAATTTTCTATGGAGGAGCCGATTTCCTGGGATTATCTAAAAAACAAACAAGAATTAAATAAAAAAAAACAAAAATTAATTAAAAACAAACAAGTTTTTTTTCTGCTGAGAGTAAGGAGCAACATTAAATGTTAAAACGAACAGAAATTATTCCATATAAGAGAGAGACTGTCCCATACTCAATATCCCGCTCTTTACGCTAAGGTTTAACCTTTTGTCTCAATTCTTTAAGAACGATTCCTGACACACAAGAGCCGTGTGATTAGAACCTTTTTTGAAAATTTCATATAAAACTTTAGTGTCAAGTTTGGGTATTAACGGGGACAGCCCCCTCATATACAGAATAATTTCAGTTCGTTTTAAGTTTTAACGTTGCTACTTACTTTCAGTAGAAAAAACTATCTTTTTTATTTAATCAAACAGTCCGTTGTAACGAACTGTAAGTAAGGAGCGACTCGGCGCAATAATAACTGAAAGTTTTACTATTTGTCCTAATTTTGTAAGAACGGCTACTGAAGGACAGGTGCCATTTATATAGAATGCCTATTAATCCTAATTTACTATGCAAGGTCAGGTGAACATGGGGTTACCTAATTGGCAATAAGGTAACTCCATGTTCACCTGACCTTGCAAAGTAAATTAGGATTAATGGGGTAGTAAATTAGGAACGCAATTAGTAATTGCGTAAGCAATTGCACAACCGTTTACCCACAAAATGCAATATGATTTAGTGTGGGAGCATATTTTTTTCTGGTAAGGTTTTGTCTTCGAAGCGCCCATTCTTCAGAGCCATATTTGGCTACTGTCCTCACTGTAGCTTCTAATATTCTAATCTTGGTTTGCAGACTTATCTCCCTATTCTTCCAAACTTGTTTAACTGTGAAAAAACATCTTGAGCCTTGGCTATTCTACTTTTAACATCTTCACTGCTCCCACCATCTTTACTAATAATACTACCAAGGTAAGTGAAGCTGTCCACTTAATCAATCTTTTCATTCCCCAACGTCACCTTTTCATCTTCATTTATTCATAGCCTTAATGACTTAGTCTTCTTAACATCAATTTTCCAACCTATTCTAGCACCATGAACTCGCAAAACCTCTAAAAGTTCTTTCATTTTGCTCACACTTTCCTCTAGGACGCTTAAATCATCATCATAATATAAGTCCAGGAGACTTTTCTCCCCATTTGATTCCGTGGTCTCTCATTGCCTTTCCTGAGCTCCTTAAGACAAAATCCACATCAAAATCATCCGTATAAAGGGGGATAGAACACAACCCGGCTTAACAGAACACAAGATTTATAAGTCTTAGAAAAACTAGTTTCTGAGATTTCAAGATGGATATATTATAGACAAAATATAGACATAATTTGGCTAAAAATGACATATTTCTGGATGCTCATGGGACATCTTCTTGGACTAGAAAGTTGGCAACACTGATTTCAAACTATCTTTATTACACCTGAATGTGTCACTTGTCTGTTACTTTCATGATTTCTGAAGTGAAACGATAAATTTAATATTTGTACTTTATGAGATAGAAGTTATGCACTAAAAGTGATAGTTTTGGAATAAATATTTGAAGGTATAAATATGGCAAAATAGAATAATTGGTATTTCAAAAACTATGCTCTTATAGGTCATCAACAACTAAAAATTTGAAGCGTTGAATAAATTTAATAATAAACAAATGAAGGCCTAGCTAAGAATGGGAGGTATTCCATGATACATGCACTTCCTTCCAATAACTATTTGTAAACAAGATGTTAGGGTTAGGCTACATTTTACTCATCCAATCACTGAATTTTTACCCTGATTAATGCCAATTAATGGATGTATTTATCTTCTGCAAGATCAATCAGGAAAGTTACAGTTTCTAGAGGTTAATGATGGTATATTTTTATCGCTCATTTTCTGTTGATCTTTAACATACGTTCTTTATTTTTGAAATTGACAGACGCTTATAAGAAAAATTGAAAATGGAATATCTACTCCACAAAAAAATTGAATTCTCGTTTTTCCTAGTTTTTGAAGACGTGTATGGTTGTGTAAAATTCCAGTTAGCCAATTTAAACAATTGATTTTTATTTTTGGGATACTTTAAGAAATGTCACAGAAAGTAATAAAATCCATGTTTGTTTACAAAAAGAAAAAAAAAACAATATCCACCAGAACGCTGGTTTAAACCTGTGAATCGTGGTTCGGTTTCTAAGAATGCTGGTTCCGCCACCATCTTTTCAAAACCCTGGTCCAAAAATATGAGAATGATGTGTTGCGCAGATGACAGTTGTGGACCACGTTCACTTGACTTGCTTGACCTATCGCTCTTGCTCAGCAGGGTCGCCAGCGTAGAGGGAACTGGCTGACAGCACTGTCAGTGTTCTCCAAGCAGCCCTGTCCTGGGATACGGATGGGACCCCATTTGGGTTGATGTTGTGGTTCAGGAGACGTTGATTTATAACGTTAGCCCATCTGGTGCGCGGCTTTCCTCGAGGACTTTTCCAGACAATCGAGGAATTGAAGTCCGATATGATCCTTTCAGGGGTAATTGGCGGGAGGCGGAGTAAGTGGCCGTACCATCTTGGAGAACGAGCTGCTACATGGGAGGAGAGGTTCACCAACTTGTAGGTCCTCATGATCTCAGTATTGCGGATCTTGTCATACCATTTGAAGCGTTCAACTCGACGCACGTGTATAGTTTGGATGGCATCGACCCTTCTTAGCTGTGTCTGGGTTATCAGCCATGTTTCAGAAGAGTACAGCATGATACATGAGACTTTAAACTTATTGATGTGGACTTTAGCAAGATGTTTAATTTGCGGTTCCTGGAAGACTGCTATAGAAAGCCATCTTAATGTAAAGTTTTCTTTAAGTAATCTTGCAGAGATTCTAGTGTCGATTCTGTCGTTTGATGATATAATTGATCCAAAATAGGGGAACTACCTTACCATATCAAAACCATGGTCATTGATCATAACAGTTAAGGGTGAAGCCGATATGGTATTTTCGATGAACATGATCTTTATTTTCTTCCAGTGTATTTGCAGCCCAACTGCGGAGGCAGTGGAGGAGAGCGTCTCGAGTGGAGACTTAAGTTGGTCGAGATTTTGCTAAGGACAGCTACATCGTCGGTAAAGTCAACATCAGACGAAGTCCTCCCGGTATAACTTGTGCCAAAGGGGTGGACACGGTGTGTCTCGTTCAAAATGTGTTCGATGACGCAGTTAAACAGCTCAGGTGTACCAGCGCATCCTTGCCGTACACCATATTTATCCTTGCAGAGACGAGACGATGGTCGGCATTGCCGAGCTCTGCAGATGAAAGCAAGCCACGTCGAACAATGATGTAGTCAAACATCTTTTTGGTCCCGCCATCATTGCTGTACCATATGTGCTTTGCAATGTCTTTTCTCACAAACCAGGCATTTATGACTGATAGAGAATTGGTGATGCAGCAACTGAGCAGCCACTCACCATTATCATTCAGAGCGTCAACTATCACAGGTCCAACAGCAGCATCGTAGAGACAAGAGCTGTTAGCCAAACCAGCGTTAAAATCTCCTAGGACTAGAAGGTAATCGTGTGGTGGTACGGAGGAGAGCTCGGAGGACATTAGCGCATAGAAGTAGGCCTTATTTTTATCTTGGGCCTCATTTGTCGGTGCAAAGCAAGTGAGAACAGTTATCTTCTCATGATTCCCGTCAGTTCTTGCTTTCAGACAGGATGAGATAGGCGTAAATGCCAGTAAGGCTTTCCGAGCGAAATTGTTGAGAACAAGGCTAACTCCTCCTCTTCTTTGGGGTCCACCAGACCAAAACAGTGTCCGCCTTTTTCCAATATCTTCTTCGCCGCTTCCCGTAAGGTGAGTTTCCGGTTATTCCTGCGATCGTTACTTTGTATCTTCTTAGTTCTTTTGCTAAAAGAAGCTTACAACCAGGCTGGTACTGTGTAGGGACATTCCAAGTCGCAATATTAATGCCACTTTGGTCAACGATTTTCACAGGGGTACGTCCTTTGGCAGGCATGGGTCCAATTGGGATAGTAGGTTGTGCATCTGAGAATGTATATTTAGTTCCATTCATAGCAAGTAATCCCCGGAGAAGGGTTGTTAGCCCACCCATCCATAGGTGCAATTAGTTATCCGGTGGCTAGCCAGATATCCAGAGGCACGTTCACTACCTTGAACTATTTGTAAGATCTGATAAGATCTGATGGCGGGGTGGATTTAATTAAGGCTGAATGAATTTTCAAACTCAAAGTTCCCTTCAACTAAAAAAAATATTATGATTAAGCGCGCGATTTGAAAAGTGAAAAAAAAAATGACTTACTTTTCCTGCAAGTCTTGCAAACATCATATTCTGATCTTCTGCAGTGCCAAGTTTTTCTCGCTCAAACTATAAAAAAAAAAATGAATCACTAAAAGGAGCTAAGAAGTAAAGGAACGGAAAATAAAAATAAAAACATTACAAAGAAGTTAGAAAACAAAAATAATTAAAGTCATAAAAGCATTGTACTTTATGAATTATACTATCTATTTTCTAGTTTTTATATTCATGCGCTTTAAATGCGTGGTGTTGTGTATATCATTTGAAACAGAAATTGTTCGGGTTTTTTAATCATCACCTACTGATTGATGGGGTCCTTCTGCTTCCAAGTCATCCTTTTTTTTCTTTTTAAACGGGTAAATGGCCTTTAAAGCTGAATCATTCATAAAACAAGTGTCAAAAATAGAAAAGGTAGCTTTATGCTCGAGATATTTTTCTGAAGTGTTCCGCCCCACCTTAGCAAACGATATCGTGACTTCTGGAGCCATTTATCATCTTAATCAAATTATATCTGAAATTATAAGCACAAAACAAGATAAATTAAACTTCGTAAAAGGTATTTAGAAGGATTACAATATCAGTTAAATTTGTACTTGAAATTATTTTGATACTGATTTTAGGGAGTTCAAACTAAATGGAGCCTCCCATTCAATATTTGCCGGTAACACAAATTTACGAGATCTCAATTTATTAATGATTGTCCGAAAATTTGGCGGGTCTTCCCGGGAATCCTCCTCCCAAATATGTACTTGTCTAGATTTCAAAAATGGCGTATAAATTGAAAGTTGCATCAGAATTGAAGGCTTCTTCATTCGTTATTTACTTCATCTAGAGAACATATCGCTGAGAAAATACATGTTTCCGTGTACAAACAATTGATTGATGTAGTGACAAGACCCTTTTGTTATATGTGTTTTGAAGGATATAGCAAGGAACTACTGTAAGTATCCAAGGCTTGATTGATTGCACAGTTAATCAATATAAATAAGTCTAATTTGGTAGCACAAAAAAAAGTAAATGATAAATTTACTTCAAATTGCTACTTTTGTGCTCTGGATAAAAATAGTTATAATTCCTGCATGGTTGACACAACGATTGTGATCAAAAGTTGAATGACAAATAAGTGTTTTCGAAACTTTCAACTAAAAAATACAAATTTCGCTCTTTCCAAGGAAACCTGATTTACTGATTTACCAGATTTACTGTCACAAAATTAAAAACCACTGATCTCAAAATCTAAAAAAAAAAAACTAAAGAAAGCACGAGAACCCTCCAATTACTATTTATTTCTTCTAATAAGAAAAATATATTCTAAATGATTGTCGAAAAACTCTACCCTCTACTGAGTAATATGGTTTTACACAATCCTTTTCGAATATCAGGGTTATTTTAAAGTATCGAGAACATCAAACTAAGCTTATTTTTGCCTCCGGATCAATCTTATGCCTATTCATGTTTGACATCCATGATTTTCTAAGATTTTTCAGTCAAAATTATGACGCATTTGGGGAAGTAACCCGTTTTCTTCAGTGTTGGGATGTTGAACCGTGAAAATAAATAGACAATACTAAGCATTTGATAACACTTTTCATCCATTAAAAATTTAAACATTAACAATCTTTTGTAACATTTAACAAGGCATATTAGTTTCATGATAAACAAGATATAAAAAGAAGATCGCCTAAAAGATAGGTAGCTCTTTTGAAAAGTTTTCTACCATTAATCTTGTCAATCACTTGAGGTACTCCAATCAAAAGATTTACTGGCATGTAAAATTCAAAAGCACTAGATCGAAAGATTGGTTAAAAAAAA
Source organism: Artemia sp. Qi Xiang Cuo (assembly GCF_049724085.1). Taxonomy (NCBI): domain Eukaryota; kingdom Metazoa; phylum Arthropoda; class Branchiopoda; order Anostraca; family Artemiidae; genus Artemia; species Artemia sp. Qi Xiang Cuo. Next base: position 65,200,026 of record NC_142797.1, on the reverse strand, counting down.
CGAGAAAAGGAGCTTGTATTTCTTCTTTCATAGGCGGCGCAATAGCGCTGCTTAAGAAAAAAGGGATATGGCTTTAATTTTTTTTTTTTTTACAGCCACTTTTCATGGAAGGAGTTGTCTTAGAAACTTCAGAGAGGGCTTTTTTGATAGGAAACTGTAAGTTCTAGTGCGCTTTTTCAGAGTTAAAAGTGATTGAACAGCACCGATCCACGCTCGTCCTAGTAATCCCCCTCAAACCCCGATAGACACCCGAAAAACTTTCGACAGAGCGATTTTGTTCAGAATAATCAATTGGTAAAATATGTATGTATGCCTCAAGGATGAAACGAAACGAACCCCCTACAGATCCTGGGGCAAAGGTCTGTAGATTATACAAATCATCTATTGTTTATATGCAAATTCTGTTTTAGGGAAAGGCGGTCGTGTTTGATCCTAGGTATCCAAAAAGGTTAAGGGTAGTAAGGTGAAACTTTCAAAAAATATTGCGGGTCATGTTGAACTAAATCAAAAGACATTATGTGCATGATTCGATAGGGGACATCGAAATTTTATGACATCGAGACCAATGTCAGGGAAAAAGAACATATCTTTTTTTTATATATGATCCTCCAATTTAACTAATGGTTACACCACCCTTTCCTCTGTGTTGCCAATAATAATCGATCTGGGTTAGGTTATCCTGTACCTTACATAAATGCACTCATGAGGAATTTTTCGCTTAAAAAGAGCCTAATTGAACCTCCTAAAAATATTGCACGTTAAAAATTCAGCGAGTATTGTTGAACATCAATCTACCCCCTCCCCTCCAAATATTTCAAATTTACCTAAGAAATTACAGAGTTCGCAGCAGATAAAAATATATTTTGATTATAGAAAGTTCAAGGTAACACAGAAAATTTAACCGATAGCAAATTTAAATCAAACAATCTCAAACCAACAAAAAAGATCAAATCCAACGGATTGTAATCTAAATACAGCTTAATAGCTTCCTTAAGCTCTGCGATAGCTGAAACAAACTCATTAACTGATAGCAAATACCGAAACAACTTGACCCCCACTAATATATTCCTCAAGAAGACAAATAAGAGGCGAATTACACAAAAATATAGGGAAATCGTCAAAAGTCGTTACTATCAAAGGAAGATGTCCCTAGGAACATGATGGGTCCCAAATATTTATTATTGTAACAGAAAATGTTTTAATTAAAACTTTTCAGTTTAAAAATCAAATATTTTTACTTCAAATATTGCTCAATTCTTTTTTTTAATTTCCATTTGAAAACAAATTAAAAAAAAAACTATTAAAACAGAAGAGTCGCTGGGTAGCGTAGAATAGTTTTTATGTCACATCTAATGCTACTTGAGGCACTTTGCGGGGTCCTTAATTTATTGCACTTATCTTCTTTAGAGTTCTAATTGTAAATAAAACGCTTTTTTCATAAACCAATCATACTAAAAATACAAGCCTTCAAAAAAAAAAAAAAAATCCGAACCACAAATATAAAAATTCTAAATCTTGAATATATAAGAATACATCCTTCACTTTCTCTTGGTTTCTTTTCTTGTTCTAGTGTAATTTCCCGGAGAGAAAACAAAAATATGCAAGCTAAATGCAATTCGGGCACTTGAGTATAAGTTGAAACTGATAAAATATGCTTAAGCTCTTAAACCATTTGATTAGTTGAAGAAGTATGGCTAAAACCCATTTAATATATCAAGGGGGATAAGTAAAAACCACCAAGTATACAAAGCTCCATGAGTATTAGAATCTAGTAGAGTTGCAGAAATAATGAGAGCGAATCTCTATTGGAAGCCAAATATTTAAGAGAAGTATCAAGAGTTAAAGCCATCCCGCAGAACATAGTATATGTATAATGTATATACTATATATATATATATATATATATATATATATATATATATATATATATATATATATATATATATATATATATATATATATATATATATATATATATATATATATATATATACATATATATGTACCGTGAGTAATATATGATATATATAAAATACAAAAAATAAAATTCTTTCTTTCTAAAGATAACTCCGACATAAATTAAACTTCCTCTAATTAAGTTTAAATCTCGTTTCAAAAAGAAAATTCTTAAGCAGCAAAAAGAGAAACATTTTAGCCTCAACGACGCTATTCGGTTTTGAATTTCGCAGAGATGATTGGTAATAAAAAAAATCACTAGATACAGAGAGTTCACAGGAAGCTTAAGTTATAAGAGCAGTATGAATGTTAAATCATCAAAATATTTAAAACAAATTATTGGATGAACGGTTAGCATAATGAAGTGAGTTGGTAAACATAATAACAAGGTAGCGGCCCCCTCAACAGGACTTGGGCCCATCGTGAAATAGCTCTCAGAGCGCGGAAACAGGATTATTTTGATATAGTGAAGAAAAGTGTTTTTTGAGGCGTTCAGGCATTGCAATTCAAACTATTAGAAACATTCTTTGTCAGAATTATTATGCAGTCATTGTAGAGACTTGGTCATGATTATCTCTGCTTCTATTTGTCGTCAATTGAAGTGAACACTGTTGTACACCTAAAATGTAAGTCATAATACATCTATTGCCTTTCTGTTTGTGTTGTTTTATTTATATGCCTGTATCTAATCGCACAGCAGGTAACTAGTTCGTATGCCTCCATCGGTAACGTTCCCAGGAATCTGATTTCTAACTAAACATTACAGGTAATTGACAAGAGATAACTCGAGGAAGCCAGGTTACGCTCCTGGAATGATAGTTGGAGAATTTCTAACCTACTATAGCTACATATTTTATTGTCTTGCCTTCAGCGAGTGGCGCGATCGGTACACCGCTTTAAATTATATTATTACATTTGTGGCCCCAGACTTCATTGCCACGTTTGGCGCATCTTAATCGCCACAGCTTTAAAGCATAATATTACATTTGACGCGGTCAATCTTTATTACCACAATTGCCTGAGTCCTTTTTTATCGCTACATACGGCACGGTCGGAAATTGGAGGAAAACATGCGAACTAGTTCGGCTATAAATTTTGTAATTTAAATTTAATCATTGGAGGGATACAGACATATAAGAAAAAGTGATTAGGCCTATTACCGCTAAGCCATTATAGGAAAACCCTTTAAAATATCTCATAGGAGATAAAAGCCTCCCCTAAAATAGGTTAAGGGAAAAAATAAATTTATTTTGAGTTATTCAAACGCAAAAAAAATGTCGGAAGAATTAAGAAAAATATTAAAGGCGCAAAAGTCGGCCACAAAGAACGTAGAGATTGCAAAATTTATTCCGCAACACGATGGACAAGCAGATATTAACGAATTTAATATCTAATTGGACCAATTTGTACAACTAACAAAAACAGAGCTAAAAACGTTAGTCGACATGCTCCAATTATGATTAAAAGGGCAGGCCTTAACCTTCCTAAAGCAAATTGAAAATACTATTGGTGATGATACCAGCTTTCCAATAAATATGGCAGAAAATCTGTTAACAGCAGTTAAAAAGAGATTTATCGAAACTAGTTCTAAAAATTAATTAAACGAAAGGATGGTGTACTTTGACCCTTTACAAAACGTAAGAGAATATCTGGATAATATACGGATTTCAGTAGATGCAAAATACGGAAAAGGTTCAGGAAAACTGTATGAAAAAGTCATACTAAATAACTTTTTGCAAGGGCTACCCCCAAAATTATATAGAATGGTAATATGCAAACATAATCAGATGTTAGATGTTGTAGTTCAGGAGGCAGGGCAGTCGATTGAATTCAAAACAATGGTGTCAAATCAAAGTAGAGCGAAAATAGATAGCCTAGGCGAATCAAACGCAAGCCTGACCTTCAAGGGCGATCAGGCGTCTCCCAACTTCTTTTCAATGGATAATTCCCCAGTGCCACAAAGAAATAGAACGCAAGAACCTGCTAGGCAGAAAACAGTACGTTTTCAGCCCGTCAAACAAATTAGTTATGAAAATAACCCAACAGTAATAAGATGCTATATTTGTAATCGTGTTGAGCATATCGCGATAGAGTGCCGTTATGTCCCCAATCACACACCAAGAATTGCTGTCGGTAGTACGCAAAATTATGGCAACCATTTTTTCGGAAGAACAAATTTTAGCGCCAGTGGTGCACTAGGCTATAGCCAGGGAAGATTGCGCCAATCAGTACCTTACAACGCGTATCAACCAAATTTGTATAACCCTCCCCCCAATAGACAAAATAATTATCGGCCGACGGGAAATACAAATTTTTCAAGCCGACGTCAAATAGTTAATTGGCCGACGGGAAATGAAAATTTTTCAAGCCAACGGCATTTGCTGTCAGCGCCAACACCCGGCACTGGCGCAAGAAATCCAAACTATAGTAAGAATACATGGCGAAGGCAGAGAAACGTAAATCAATTAGATATGCCTACGGAATCTCACATGTCTGAATCTCTATTGCAGACACCGTCGTATGAAATAATTCCACGGGGAAACGCGTCAGGCCCCTCGGAATAATAAATTGCACCCAGAGGGCACCTAGACTGTTTTATAGGTCCAAACCGATAGTAGTACCGTCTTGTAGTGATAGTAATAACAAGTTACCTATATTTAATGATTTTTGTGTGGTAAATGTTTACTTTAAGGTTTTAATTGACTCTGGTGCAACGATTAGTATCATAAACTCATGCATATTTAAGATGTTGCCTCCGCATATTAGGCGACAGAGAAATTTTCACAATCCCAACTTAACTAGCGTAACAGGGCATAAATTGGATGCAAGAGGTTCAATTCGCCTAGACGTAAAAAGGGATAATAGAATTTTTCCGACAAATTTTATAATATGCGATAACTTTCTGTATGAAGCCATTATCGGCGCAAATGTTTTAAGGTCTAATAGAGTACTATAGAGTACTATAGAGTACGTGGCAAACGAAAGGCGTGTCTACCCGGCTAAGGTAGGTGAAGGAATATCTACCTTAAGAAACTGTAATAGAGGTTACGAAGAAAACGTAACAGTAAATAAAATTTCTGGCGGTATAATGTCGCAATCTTTTGAACCTCATGTCTCGCAAGGAGGACATGGCATAATCAGAAATTTGTTCAATTGTTCTGAGAGACATTGCAGAAATTAAGTAGATTTAAATAATAGGTGTAAATCTGCAAAAATAAAAATAGGAGATATGCGACAATACAGGTCAAACGAAATAAAAAAAAATGGCGGAATTATGGAAAAACATAGTAAAACCAAATGTGACGCCGCAAGATGCCACAATGATGCAACATAGCGACAGTATGAATCTAATAGACAATGAAAATAAAGAGAAATATTACGGATTCGCGATACGGAAAACAAAAATACCTCCCAAAACGATGCAAAGAATTCAAATATCACAGATGATTGAACCAGTAGATAGCAAATCTGAAATATGGTTTGCGATCCCGTCAAATGAAATTCCTGAAAATATGTTATGCGAGGAACATATTATATCTTACGACAGAGGAGAAGGTATTATTTGGGTAACTAATAACCACGAAAATGATAAAATAAAAATAAAAAAGGGGACGTGTTTAGTGCAAATCCAAATTATCTCGGAAAATGATTTAGATAGATGGGAAAATTCTAAAAGAAACCTAGTAAATGGCAATAAAATCTCAATCCACAAATACCCTCTAACCACGTCAAAATTCCTTAGTAAATTAGATACCGATCATATTACGGCCTTGTGACTTAAGAAAAATAGATAGAACTATTAAGAATCTCTTTATTCGCATTTTTTATAAGTTATTAGGACATCAGAGTTCTGTAAGTTCTCTAGAGCTCGAATTCCATAAATGTGAGCGCTGCAGCGAAACAGCCATATCGTGTGCCGTATAAGCACAAAGAATGGTTAAAAAATAGATTCATGAATTAGAAAAAAAATAAATTATATGCCCCAGTATAAGTCCGTATTCTGCACCACTGATCTTGGTACCAAAGAAGAATGGTGATCAAAGACTCGTAGTAGATTATAGAGCCCTTAACAAACAAGCAGTTACTGATAAATTTCCTTTACCAAGAATAGATGAAATTCTTGACTTTATCTCGAGCAAAAACAAAATTTTTACTTCTTTGGATCTTACCCAAGGTTTCCACCAAGTGAAAATAGCCGAAAAAGATGTCTATAAAATTGCATTTCCCACTGCTGAATTTGTTTCATATGAATTATTAAAAGCACTTTTTGTACATTAGACAAGTTCAAGAGTGCGATGTAGACCCTTATTATATCTATTAAGAGGATTAAAAGTTATCATTTACTTTGTTGATGATGTCATATGCGTGGGAGAAAACGCTGAACAACACTTAGCAACATTAGCTAAGGTGTTCGAGAAATTCAGACAGGGCAACCTAAAATGCCGGCCTGAAAAAGTAAATTTATTTCAACCTAAAATTAAAATATTTAGGAGTAGTGGTGACATAAGGAGAGATATCTCCAGACCCTGACAAAATAAAATGTGTTGAAAACCTCAAACTCTCTAGAACTATGAAAGAATTAAGAGGAATTTTAGGTCTTACTGGCTACTTTAGAAAATTCGTGCGCAATTACGCCCAAATTGCGAAACCCCTCACGGAATTAGCTAAATGGAACTCCCAAAATGTTACCTGGTCCCAGGAAGCTCAAACTTCCCTAAACCGTCTCAAAAGGCACTCACTTCCGAATCAATATTATCCCTGCCTGATTTTGAAAACGGACAATTTGTGGTCACAACCGATGCTAGTTCAAAAGGCATTGGTGCTATTATTTCGCAAATAATTCCCATAGGAAACTCTGATCCTTTACAAGGACCTTCCAATAAAAAAAAAATAGAAAAAGTTATATGCTATTCGAGTAGAACTTTATCAAAAGACGAAGGTAGTTATTCCGCCACAAACTTAGAATTATTATCTATAATCCACCACTTGGACAAATTTAGACACTATTTAATTGGTAGAAAATTTATACTACGATCAGACCATAAAAGCTTGCAGTACCTGCGCAAATTTAAAAACCCCACGGGAATTCTAGCTAGATGGATTATGAAAATCCAAGACCTAGATTACGAATTTGAATTTTTAGAAGGTAAAAAAAATGCAGCTTGTGACTTCTTGAGTAGATTCCAGAAAATAGGCCGTCGGAAACTGAGGAAAACGAAATTAACGATATCAATACTAAGAGCAAACATAAATGTAAGAAAAACAAAGTCAAAAACACAGTAAAAGAAAATAAGGATAACTATTGTCCCTTGTCTTTAGAAAATATAAAAAGAAATCAAAAAAAGGACTAAATGTGTGTAGCACTTATTAATTATTTTATGAATGATGATGCCTTATCAGATAGATTCAAAACCCTTAGAAAAGAGATAAATAATTTTTACTATGATCTTGATGAAGAAATACTATGCAGAATCGTGACTGCCGAGGTAAATAGAAAACAAACCTCAATAATACCTGTATTACCCCAAAACTTAATAACATCTGAAATCGAATATTTTCATTCAGATATAGGTGGACATTTAGGAGTAACGAAAACTTTCCATAAATTAAAACAATATTTTTACATGCCGTCGGCAGTAACAAAACCTAAGGAATTTGTGAGTACATGCGAAGCGTGTAACTTAAAAAAAACAAGCTTATCCTAACCCCCCGATGGGAAGAGCCCCGGTAGCGAGGTCCCCCTTTGATATTGTCTCATTTGATTTATATGGAACCAGTGGAGGCTTACCTGTTTCCAACAGGGGCCATACTTGTATTCTTTCAGTTATAGATCACTTTTCCGGATTTACTTTTGCAAAAGCATTAAAGAATCAAGTAGCTTACTCCACGAGTAAAGCGTTAGCGAAATTATTTTTAAAAGTTGGCATTCCAAATAAGGTTTTAAGTGACAACGGAATCAAGTTTATTTCAAAAGTAACAAAAGACTTAATGAGTTTTCTTAACATAGAAAAATTGGTGACTTCTCCATATCACCCACAAGCTAATGGTAAAATAAAGAATTAGCACAAAGTACTTTCGAATGTATTAAGCATTTTTACAAAAGACAACAGGAGCAACTTGGATCAATACGTACGTTATTTAACCAACATATTCAACACTGTTTACTCAGAAACAATCCGAGACAACCCTTTTTTATTTACTTTTTGGTCACTATTTTAGAATGCCCTATGACGAGATTATTGAATCCTGGCAATATTACAATAACTCGGAGGATTACAAACAAGAATTCATAAATAAGATGAGGGAAACTTATAAGATAGTTAGGCAAAAGTTGGAAAAATGTAAAATAAACCAAGAGCTAAGAAACCAAACCAAAGTTAAGGGGAACATAGATTTTAAGATAGGAGATTGTGTCTACCTAAAAAATGAGGCAAAAGCGGAAAGCAAGAAACTTTCCAACAAATATTCTGGACCGTACAGAATAGTCAAAAAGTACGATAACGATTTTACTTTTAAAATGGCGAACCCCGATAATGGAAGAACCTATAAGGCACATGTTAGCCGAATAAAAAGAGCAAAATTTCCAGAAAGATGGGTACCACGTCCCTCGTCAACCGATTCATCAGATGCAGAAAATGAGCCCCCTAAATCAAGATTGGCAGAGCTAAAACCCTTTAATTTCTAGCAAGACTATTTCGAGAATGATAGTGACGAGGAAAACTTTGAAGAATTTTCAGCTATGAAAAACCTAGTTAATCCCAAGAGAAAATCCCTAATACCAGTAAGAATAAAAACGCCAAAAGATCCAAAAAGTTCATCATCGGAGAGCGCAGGAGAATTAGATTATACGATATCTCCAAAAACCCAATTTTTCCCTGATGGAATTTCGACCCCTTGTCCCCCCAAAAAGATTTCCAGACGATATGGTTTCCCCTGCAACGCCAATAGAGAGGCCCCTGTCATTACAGGAGGAATTGAACAGAGCTGTAGAAACTCCGGGTACTATTGTAGAGAAAACTCCTCCCAAAGATTCAATTAAAATAAATCTGCGAGAAGCGAAGGATTTAATAAATTTCCCCATAAAAAGAGTCAAAGTACCCTGTCTAGAAAACAAACTCCCAGGGACAATCATTACGGACAATATCATGAAAAAACTGTGTCCAAGGTCAATCCTAAAAAATGCATTACATGGCAGGACTCAATAGTGCAAAGACTGCCCTGTCCCCCTGAATCAAGTTCAGCTAAACAGTGGCGAAAACCCACAAAAAATTTTGATTCCTCTCAAAAATCTCGAGAATCTTTCTAATCTCCCGAGTTGAAAACTCAAAGCGAGGACTTTTTATTACAGAAAGTGGATTGACATATTGGAAATCGATCATTACAATGTGTAGTCCAGTGCAGATACAACTTACTAGCATCTATTTTCATCATACCTCATCAGGCGAAGAGTATTCATCATATAATCCAAGCAATTTGCATCCTAGCTTCGTTTACGAAAATTATAGTTACCTTAGATCGTTTTTTCCTCGACCACGAACCATATTACGTATGAGGTAACACTATATTTGAATCTCAGTATCCAGTGCATTATCGAACTATATAAACACATAAGTCCTGAGAACCCCATCGACCAGTACAAGATATAAGCACAGAAATATCACCCTTGATAATCATTATGGACCCATGTACCATACGATTGTATAGTCATGATATTTGATGAACCCAAAGATTATTCATGTTTCGCAGATTCACGCGTCGAATCCATTTCGACCATTTCTCGGAATCAATCCTATCACCTCTATCAAATGCGAAGAGTTCCTATATCTGTTATCCCAGAAATGTTACAAGATAATTTCTGAAAAATGGACCTGGAAACCAACCATTGAATTACAAAAACCAAAATTAACCCCAGTGACTAACCCCTCAGTGACAATATACCCCTCCCACAAGTTAAAGACAATTTGTTGAAGGATTCACTAAGTTTGATGTCGACCCATTCCAAATCCAAACATCAATTCCCCTGTGATTAACCAAGGAATCACCGCAAAAGTTAATAGACGCAAGCCAGACACGAACAATTTTATAAGAGAACTATAATCACTAAGTGCACAAACGAACAATTTTATACAAAAATCACATTCTCTATGTGCTTTAAAAATATGCCAAAAATGATATGCTGAGAAGAAAATGAACGCAGTCCCAGTGTTCAACCCCTTAATGATAAGGCACCTTATGAACTATCCAAAAACAGCAGGTGAGAATGAACTCTGATATCAAAATTCCACACACCTGTACCTGGGAGTATCATTTCCCGTTTAACAATTAAAGAAAGTGTTTCGTCCAAGATGAACATAACCATACTCGAACTGTTCTGTGAAGAAACTATATTGTAAGTGTTTTAAAAATTTTGCCAAGACGAAAGGAGTGAAGGACCATAATTTACAACAGAAGGATTGTCCTATAGTTAGCAAAGGATAAAAACTTGTAAAAGGTGAATTTTCAAAAAAAAACTTCATAGTAAAATTAGAATAGCTCAGCCTTGTTGGAAATTTAAAAGTCATCAGTGTTTAATGTAGAAAAAAAATCTTTAGTATAGTAGCTAGGCTAGAACCATAGATAATCTCAGTCCGGTAGATGAACTTTAGATAGGGATGTATAATAAAATAAGAAAAGTAACAGAGAAAATTTTTAACACTCCCGATTAAGCTTATATAAAGTATAAAATAATACAATGTCAATTAAAATTATGTAGAACAAATAGTAAATAAATCGCGAATATTTCAAAAACCCAAGGGCAAGCAAGTCCTAATGACGGGACCTCATTAAATAGTGGGAAGTGTAATATGTAACGTGACTAGTATGTGATATACATAAAATAAAAAAATATAAAATTACTTTTTCATAAGGATAGGCCTAATTCTATCATAAATTAAACTTCCTTTAATCAATTTTAAATCTCGTTTCAAAAAGAAAAGTTCTTAATCAGCAAAAAGAGAAACTGCATTTTAGCCTTAACGACGCTATTCGGTTTTGAATTTCGCAGATGATTGGTAATGAAAAAATCACTAGATACAGAGAGTTCACAGGAAGCTTAAGTTATAAGAGCAGTGTGAATGTTAAATCATCAAAATATTTAAAACAAATTATTGGATGAACGGTTAGCATGATGAAATGAGTTGGTAAACATAATAACAAGGTAGCGGCCCCCTCCACAGGACTTGAGCCGATCGAGAAATAGCTCTCAGAGCGCGGAAGCAGGATTATTTTGATATAGTGAAGAAAAGTGTTTTTTGAGGCATTCAGGTATTGCAATTCAAACTATTAGAAACATTCTTTGTCAGAATTATTATACAGTCATTATAGAGACTTGGTCATGATTATCTCTGCTTCTATTTGTCAATTGAAGTGAGCACTGTTGTACACCTAAAATGTAAGTCACAATAAATCTATTGCCTTTCTATTTGTGTTGTTTTATTTATATACCTGTATCTAATCACACAGCAGGTAACTAGTTCGTATGCCTCCATCGGTAACGTTCCTAGGAATCTGATTTCTAACTGAACATTAGAGGTAATTGACAAGAGATAACTCGAGGAAGCGAGGTTATGCTCCTGGATCGATAGTTGGAGAATTTATAACCTACTATAGCTACTCATTTTATTGTCTTGCCTTCCAGTGAGTGGTACGATCGGTACTACGCTTTAAATTCTATTATTAATTTTGTGGCCCCAGACTTGATTACCAAGTGTGGCGCATCTTAATTGCCACAGCATTAAGTCATAATACTACAGATGAAGCGGTCAATACTCATTACCGCAACTGCCACAATCCTTTTTTATCGCTACATTAAAATAATTAATTTAAATAATTACATTATTTTTTATTGGACCTTTACCTCTTGCCTTGGCTTGTCGTTTGTCATTATGAAAGACATATCGCCGAACCTTTGTTTCTTTTAATTGTCCAGGTGGTGGGACAAAAACTTCTTCTTTTGCCTCGTCTTGTGTTTTGTCATTATGAAAGACATATCGCTGTAACTTTCTTTCTTTTAATTGCTCAGGTGAAGGGACAAACATTTATTTTTCTTCCAACAATTTATCTAGTCCAGGTTTTTGATTTTCAAAAGTATGGTAGGCATTAGTAACCTTATCCATGTCAAAATCCAAAATCTAATAATCATCGCTATCATTTTCAATTTTTTTGGTTCGTTTTATCTCGGCTTGTCTTAGGTCATTATTATGTCAGGTTAGGTTTGGTTAACCTAACCTATTGTTTCGGTTAATCTTAAAAGTATAAGTTTATTGCGAAAAGAAATTTATGGTGATTTCGAAAAAGAGCCTGAAACCCCTCGAAAAAGGTGTCAGATCAAAATGAAAAATGAACCATTGAAATCAGCAGGGTCGAAAACCTTTTAAATGGAAATTACAGTCCCCCTCCTTGAATAAAAAGAAAATCGCTTTTTTGCATCGGTAACACTGATCTGTCTCCCTTTTTTTATCTTTTTTTCCACCAGGGCCAGCGAATGACCAGAATATCATAGAGAGATGTGTAATAGCTTATTCGAAAGAGAATTATATTTGTAAGTGCCCTTTTTTAAGTGACCAAAAAGATTGGAGGGCAACTAGCCTCCTCCCTACACCCCCCCCCCCCAAGTCATCCAATCAAAATTTTGCGATAGCCATTTGGTTTAATATAGTTCAAAGGTCCAATATCTATGATTTTAGTGATGAAATAACCCATCGAAGTCCCTGGGGAAAGGGCTGAACGCTGTATTGGTATCGGACGTATCGATATGGGTGTATGTTATTTGGCCTTTTGGTATCACCTGTATCTTAGACAAATTTTTAGTAGCTCATATAAGATATATTGCTCATATATAAATCCTTCCTTCCTAGAAAGTTCACAATCAGCAAGTTCCAAATCATAGTTGCAGTGGCAGCTGCAACCTAGTAAAGAGCGAACAACAGTCCATAGTAACCAAAAATTTAAAAACACGTTTCGAAAAAAAAACTGCCTTGTGAAAAAAAATTGCCATCTGACACTGAATCAGGAACGGTAACTGTTGTTTCGGTTAATCTTAAAAAGGAAAGTTTATTGCGAAAAGAAATTTATGGTGATTTCAAAAAAGAGCCTGAAACCCCTTGAAAATGGCGTCAGATCAGTATGAAAAGCGTATCATTGCAATCAGCATGGTCCAAAATCTTTTGTAGGATGATTATAGTCCCCCACATTGAACACCAAGAAAAATCACTTTTTTGGACGTATTGTTATTGGGCGTATTGGTGTCGCCGGTATCTTAGACAGATTTTCAGTAGCTCATATAAAAGATATTGCTCATATTTACGTCCTTCCTATAAATTCCACCATCATCAAGTTCCAAATGGCACTAAAAACGGCACTTTTGGTGCCAACGAATGACGTATTTTTTTTAAAAATCCAGTAGGGGGGGGGGTGAAAGCTAAAGCCAATTTTCCCAAATAAAGTGAAAATGACAGAGAAAACTGAAAAACGAGGAATATAGTAATGAAAAAGGTAAAGACGTACTAAAAGAACTGACCTTTTTCAGTGGATGCTGGAAGTGTGTAGGCTTATCTTAGTTTTGACAACATTTTTGAAGAAATTAAATATCATGGTTGCAGCGGCAGCTGCAACCTTGTAAAGAGCGAACCACAGCCCATAGTAACCAAAAGTTAAAAACCAAGTTTAGAAAAAAGCCACCTAGTGAAAAAATTGTCATCTGACACTGATTGAGGAATGATGACTATTATTTCGGTTTGTCTTAAAAGTACAAGTTTATTAAGAAATTAAATTTATGGTGGTTTCGACAAAAAAGCCTGAAACCCCTCGAAAATGGCGTCTGATCAAAATAAAAAATGTACCATTGAAATCCGCATGGTCGAAAACCTTTTACATGAAAATTAGTCCCCCTCCTTGAATAACAAAGAAAATTGTTTTTTTGCATCGGTAGCACTGATCTGTCTCTTGTTTTTTATTATTTCTTTTTTTTCTAGCAGGGCTAGGGGATGGCCAGAGCATCATAGAGAGATGTATAATAGCTCATTCGGAAGGAAATTACATTTGTAAGTCCCCTTTTTAAGTAACCAAAGAGATTGGAGGACAACTAGCACCCCACTCCCTACAGGCCCCCTCTCCTCAAACTCATCCAATCAAAATTTGAGATAGCCGTTTTGTTCAACAGAGTTCAAAGGTCCAATATCTATTGTTTTAGTGATTCTTAATTGCTACTAAACCTATTTTTTTTTTAAACAAAGGAAATCTATTTCTATGTTAAAACAAAGAATTACTGATCTATATCTTGTTGAAAAAAAAAAATAAGATTATTTTTCCGGTAATCCATTATTTTTGCAAATACGATGGACTCATTTTTAAAAGCATTTTTAAAGGCTCATTTTAAACCTATTATTCATATCTACGTGCTTTTTATCAATTTTACCATCCAAAAGTGCCATATCAAACAGTTCGTGGTAACGAACTGTAAGTAAGGAGCGACCCGGCTCAATGGTAACCGAAACTCTAAAAAACGGGATTTTGATACTAACAGATACATCAAAAGAATCAGATTTTAATGCTGATTTCAAATATATAAGTTTCATCGAGTTTAGTCCTACCCATCAAAAGTTACACGCCTGAGAAAATTTGCCTTACTTTCGAAAAAAGGAGGAAAGACCTCTTAAAACGTATATAATCTTAATGAAAACCAAACCATCAGATTCAGCGTATTAGAAAACCCTACTGTAGAGGTTTCAAGCTCCTATCTGCAAAAATGTAGAATTTTGCATATTTTGCCAGAAGAAAGATCACGGATGCGTGTTTATTTGTTTGTTTGTTGTTTTTTTTTGTTTTTTTCCCCAGGGGTGATAGTATCGACCCAATGCTCCTAGAATATCGTGGGTGGGCTCATTGGAACGGAAATTGAAAGTTCTAGTGCCCTTATTAAGTGACCAAAAAAATGGAGGGCAACTAGGCCCCCTCCAACGCACATTTTTTTCCCAAAGTCACCCGATCAAAATTTTGAGATAGCCATTTTGTTCAGCATGGTCAAAAATATGATAGCTATGTATTTAAGGATGACTTAATTCCCCGAAGCCCTCGGGGGGAGGGCTGAAAGTTATGAACTTTACCCAATGTTAACATATGGTATTGGTTATTGGGAAGTATTAAAGACGTTTTTAGGGGAGATTTTTTTCTGGTAGTGGGGGAGGGACATTGCTATGAAGGGGGCGCAAGATTTCCCAGCATTCTTTAAAAAAAGACCAGAAATTAAATAAAATAAAAAGTTTTTCAACTGAAAGTAAGGAGCAACATCACAACTTAAAACGAACAGAAAATATTACGTATATGATTGTGTTCACCCCCTAGTCAATACCTCGCTCTTTAAGCAAAAGATGTTTTAGTACTTTCGTAAGACCTATTTATTCTAATTAACGGCCTTTGTGATTAAGGGTCATTTTTAAAGAACAAAATTCGAAATTCAGCTTAAAGAGCAAGGTATTGACTAGGGGACGAATTCCCTAATATACGTATTAAGAATATATGAATATAGAAGTTCGTTACGTAAGATAATTCGTAAGTTACGTATATTTATTACAAATAAAAACGTTCGTAAATAAAATTAAACAAGTTTCGAGAAAGCCATTTAACCAAATAAAGTAAAATTATTATGAAAATTTTGCTGTAATTATCCATGTACGGTGAGCCAAAATCAAAGCCTGTATTAATTCAAAAACGTTCAAAAATTAAAAAAAACAAGTTTTTTTAACTGAAAGTAAGGAACGACGTTAAAACTTGAAACGAACAGAAATTATTCCAAATATGAAAGGAGCTGTCCCCTCCTCAACGCCTCGCTCTTTACGTTAAAGTTTGACTTTCTCACAACTCTATTTTTTAAACAATAAAAAAATTTAGCGTAAAGAGCGAGGCGTTGAGGAGGGGACACCCCTTTCATATACAGAATAATTTCTGTATTGGTATTTCTGTATAGTATTGGTTTTGGTTTATTGGAAAGCCATTTAGCACAAGAAAAATAAAATTAATATGCAAATTTTATTTTACTTATTCAATGACGGTGAGCCAAAATAAAAGCTGCATTAACTAAAAAACGATCAGAAATTAAATAAAAAAAAACAAGTTTATTTAACTGAAAGTAAGGAGCGACATTAAAACTTTAAACGAACAAAAATTATTCTGTATATGAAAGGGGCTGCCCCCTCCTCAACACCTCGCTCTTTATGCTAACGTTTGTATTGTTTTAAAAAATAAAGTTGTAAGACAGAGTCAAGCTTTAGCGTAAAGAGTGAGGCTTTGAGGAGGGAACCGCTCTTCTCATATACAGAAAAATTTCTGCTCGTTTTAAGTTTTAATGTTACTCCTTACTTTCAGTTAAAAAAAAACTTGTTTTTTTTTTTATTTAATAGGACTAAAAACGGCACTTTTGGTACCACTTCTTAAGTGTAAGACTATGGAAGCATAAAACGGTACCATTGCAATAATTATGGTCCAATGCCCTTAACTGGAGGTTTATTATACTCCTCACATATATTCCCCCACCAAACCCTCTTAGTAAGTTTCATAAGTCGCCTACTCATCTTAAAAGTAAAAGATTATTGCGAAAAAAGATACTCTTTTCATTTAAAAAATGGGGGAAATAACCAAAAGTGCATTTTATGGGAATGTGCTATCAAGTCAAATTTATAAAAAGCGATTAGGTATAAATAAAAGCTTTTAAATGAGCCCTTAAACAGCTCTCTTTGTAAGAGTAACCTTCTAGTTTTTGCTAGTCAGTAGGTGATTCATAAAGCCCTGTCTTCATTATGGCTTTTTCAGGCGAAGTCGGCCGAGTAAAAACAGCTTTTTGCTTATCGAAAAACAAACGTTCCTGAAAATCATGTATTGTTTTGGGAAGTATGGATGATGAAACTTTTATGTTATAGACTGAAAGTTTTTCGTAGCTGTCAAGGTTGTTTGCAGTATTTTCTAGAGGTGTCTTATCTCCCCTAGATCGGTGATAATTAGAAACTATATTAAAAATAATTTTCAACTGAAACTAAGGAGTGCCATTAAAACTCAAAACGTACACACATTATTCCGTACAAATAAAAAAGATCATGGCAGCTTTGTTTCTACATTAAATTTTAATCAAAACGAACAAAGATTAATCTAAAAAAAAACAAAGTTTTTCCGAGGGAAGTAAAGAGCAAAGTTGAAACCTCCAACGAACAAAAATTATTATTTCACAGTCTATCTAACATATATCAATAAAACTAGTACAAATATAACAACCAATTATATTTCCCTATGTTTCTAGGATTATAGAAAACTAGCGTTTTACTAAAAACACAAAAGTCAAGTATAAAAACAAGGAATATTTATTTGGGAGTCAAAAGTGAGTATGCAGCCTGACAACAATAGACTAATCTTTAAAGTTTTTTATAGTCTTACACCAGTTGTGACATCAGTAAATTTCAGTATATAATATTAGATTGATTTATGAGGTAGCCTTTTGGTCTCGCCAGTTATAATACCAACAGTGAGTAAGACACAATCTTAAATTGTAAGAAATATGCTTGAGTATTACCTGAAATGGAAATCAAATAAGATATAATATGAACTCTGGAAATCCAGTTATTTCTCTCTATACAACAGTGAATTTGAAGCTATGATACAAATTCTAAAGCTAGTCAATAGTCCTAATACTATCAAGATGGCTTTACTTCGAACTTGTCTACAAACTAATCATGACATGTCTTTTTCTGAACCAAAACGAGAGCCAGTGATTGAACTGAGCCATTGTGCAGAAGTGATACCAAATGAAACGAAAGTAAAATAAAAGAACTATCCTAAGATACTTAATTTTTATTCCGTAAAAAGTGTCCTTAATTGGTTTGCTTTTACTGTACCAAAACTCCTATATTATTTTGTGTTTTCAGTAAAGCGCTAGTTTTCTATAATCCTAGAAACAAAGGGAAACATAATTAGTTGGTTTATTTGTACTATTTTTACTGATATATGTTAGATAGGCTGCAGAGTAATAATTTTGCTCATTTTAAGTTTCAACTACGCTCTTTACTTCCCTCGGAAAAACTTTTTTTTTTAAACTAATGAAATACACATAGCCAAACCTTTGTTTTTTTTAACGAAGGTATGGTAGGTATTGATGATCAAAAAAGAAATATCACTCTAACAATAAGACTTTTTGTTGATAGTTTTTAGGGCCTCCTTCCACACTTCGTTATATGTTCTTCGTTCATTTTCAGGTGGTGGCAGAATTTTTAAGCTACGTTGTCTTTTCAGACGAGAAAATGCATTCCATAATTAAAAACTGGAGCTCCTAAGGTCGACGCCAACAAATTCAAAAGTTTGCCCTTGTGATTTATGTATAGTCATGGCAAATGCGGGTCGAAGTCGAAATTGATGTCGTTGAACAGTACATCCAAGTTGACCTTTACTAGAGTCCACTGTAACTTGGGATATATGGACTTCTTTTCCTAATTTTTCCCTAGAAATTATATTCGCCTTAATTATGTTGTTAAATAATTCAGTAGCAAAAAGACTGGTCCCATCACACATCCCTTTTTAAATATTGAAACTACGCAAAAGCATAATAATCGTATTTTTCTCTATTTTTAAGTCATGTGGCGGTAAATCTGCTGTGTCAATCGAATTGAGGAATTCTGGAGTAAATTAAATTCCTCCTTTTTCTTTATCTTTTACAGAATCGCAACTTTTATACGATTTGTCTTCTCCTGGAAGATGATCGACAGTTTTCACGTTTATTTTACTAACTTCTTTGTTGATTTAAGCTAAAATAACTCGATCTTTCATTAAATCGAAAATTTGTTTAGACAAACATTCTCCGAATATTTCCTCAACTAAATTGCCATTGGAAATTATATCTTCCTGTAATTCAATTTCATTAAGTTCATTTTTGGGAAGATTTCAATTTCGCAGTTCGAGTATGTAGGCCTACTTTGCAAATGCTTCCTGTTCAGGATCGACCCTCATATCTTTCCCAAAGGAAACATGTTTAAAGTTCTTCCAAAGATGACTTTTTTTTGACAAATCGAGTGTTTCACGGCGGTTGCTTCGGGGTTGAACTGGTAAAAACTGTCGGAAATCACCTCCAGCAACTAAAACTTTCCCACCAAATGGTAGGTTTGGATTTACAATGGACCACAACAACTTATACATATTTTGTAAGCCATAGTTGCGAAGCACGGGTGCTTCCTTAAGTAGTAAAACATCTACTTGAGCTAATTCTAAACCTCTGCTTGAACCAGTCCTTATACAGGAAACAGAATCTGAGGAAAGTGGAACTTTCAAGCCCAAAATCTTGTGTGTTGTTGGTTCAAATGTCAATAAAGTAGCTGCTATTCCTGTATAAGCCATACATTGTACGTTGTAATTCTTTCCACACAGAATGTGATACAAGGTCTTATAAACAAATGTTTCATCGGTACCACATGGTCCATCTAAAAAAAAAACATTTTTTTTCAAAAAAATAGGATTATTGACAGCCAGTACAATATTGTCAACAATTTCAAGCTGTTTTCCTTGCAGAAGCCGATACATACTATCTCCAGTAACAGTTGACTCACTAGAATTTGGAAATTCCAAGCTTTGGTCATTTTCATAGGTCTTAATGTTGTCCATGCCGTATCGTTCCACCCAAAAACTAAAATTCCGACCTTCTATTGCCATCGTATCTAACATCGATGCAATAATACGAAAAGCACGCTTTACTGCAAGATCTTTAGATAAATTATTTTGTCTTGCATGCAAAATGAAATCCTCTGCCAACTGATTTTTGAATCTTTCCCAAACAGCTTTGGGATCTGCAGGATTACCATAAACAAGAATCCGTGTGAAGAGTATTCGGATTACAGAAGGCATTTTGGACAATATCGATTCTTCTAGGGCGTCGAACCACTGTTTATCATCGAATTGAAGGCCCTGAGCCAGGCATGCTTTTTGTACGTGGATAATATATAACTTTATCAATTGTTTTAAGATCTTCAAAATTTGTTGTATTCTTCACATGATACAAAAGTACTCGTAAATAGAAGCACTCGGGAAAAGCTGCAAGATTTACGTTGTGAATTCGTCCAATGACACGTAATCGACGAATTCTTTGTTCCCATGTACTGGTAACGCCATTCCATCAATAGTGTTTAGCCATTTCCCAATAATAGAGAAATTCTCTCTTTTTCTTTTGTTTTAACGCCTTGTTGTGTCGAAAATACTTTTCCAACATTGAGCCTTGTTGTCCAATATCTG
This sequence comes from Artemia sp. Qi Xiang Cuo, assembly GCF_049724085.1. Taxonomy (NCBI): domain Eukaryota; kingdom Metazoa; phylum Arthropoda; class Branchiopoda; order Anostraca; family Artemiidae; genus Artemia; species Artemia sp. Qi Xiang Cuo. The sequence continues at coordinate 65,179,776 of NC_142797.1, read as the reverse complement.
CCAAATCTTCCTGGGCTTGGATGATATTTTGCATTAAATAACGTCCTGGCAAATGAACATTTAAACGTTGAACGACATGGCTCTTTTTCTGGATATCGTAACTAAATAGTCACCAGCATGCTTCAGTTGGTGTAATGCATCGTCCTTTTACATAGGTTTCTGCTTAATTGTAAACAATGCACCGTTTATTTTCGACAATCTTTATTGAAGCACAATCATGTCCCTTGTAGATGTATTTATATAGATACTTTACAGGACCTATATTTCCTACATATTCGACCTTTATGTGACATTGGTATTTTTTAAGCATATGAGGATTATATGTGGCGACATGACGATTATCACGAATAATTTGGCGATTATCAGAATCTTTTAGATAAACAGCAAGGTCATGTGAAAATTCTTCTCTATTCATTTCGTCTAATTTGGGATCATAACGACGTCGATACTTTCGTTTTTCAGCATCCGCTAGAGATGTGACCGAATTGTACTGCTTTGGAAAAACGAAGGGGCCCTGGAATTTTCCACTTTTATTAATCATACAACTCGCATTTGGATTTAAATTCCCACAGGGATTATGAATTATCCACTTTAAGACTAATTCTCTTAGTAATGGATCGTTAGAATTTGGAATTTCAGCTGAAATAAGATCATCAATTTCAACTGGATTATGGATTCAATCCTGAGGACTCATGATTAATAGCAAACGCATATGTGGTAGTCCACGTTTTTGAAATTCAATCGTATACACATATGCTGCTACCTTTCCCATTATCTGATACTTATCAATATCATTGATTATACCGTCAAATTTCAGTTTAGAAATTCGAGTAATGAGATCGGGAAAACCTTGTGGGGACTGTTCTATAATAGAGTTTTCATCAAGTTTAATACTTGCTATTTCTTTAAATTCAGGCCATTCAAGATCGCAAGTCAATTATAAAGAAATCTGGGGGTCCAAGGCGACGAACAATAGCCAAGGCTTCTTCAAAACGTTCAGCAAAGTAGCGTGTTGACCCGCCGAAGGATGACGGTAGTATAACTTTTTCAGCAACGAATGCATCCTTTCTTGAGGTTAAGTCTTTAGGAAGTCACGTAACACCTACGTAGTTTTTACCCGTAATAGTTTTCTGGTAAATTTTATCCAATCAATATGATCACGTTCAACACGAATAGCGGTATCAACGAGGTACTATTGGAAAGTCTTCCACCAAAATGCAAAGCATTAAAACCAATCCGAAGCAGCTCGGGTGTTACAGCTTGCGCAGAAAGCTTTTCGCATGTTCAGGTCGAAAAGCTATACGATACTTGGCTAAATCAAGCCGTGTTATATGTCGATGACTTACATAAATTGGTTGAAGTACCATACCCCTTGACCATCCTGAAGTTCCAGCTGGATAAAACATTAGATAGGTAAAGGGCTCCACACGATCGTCGGTATCAGAGGCAACGCTGTAGCGTTGCCTATAGTAAAGGCCATACGGCTCCAATGTTTTATTATTTATTATTATTTTTTTTCCCAGAGGCACTTCATATGGAAGAGGTTGTCGTAGAAACTTCAAAGGGGTCTCATTCGATTAGAAATTGAGAGTTCTAGTGACCTTTTTAATAGTCGAAAGTGATTGGAGGGCAACTAGCCCCCCCCACGCCCATAATTTCCCCAAACACAGCCAATCAAAATTCTGAGATAGCCATTTTGTTCTGCGTAGTTGATATCCAGATAGAAAATATATTTTTGAGGAGGGCACTCCCCCACAACCCTCAGGGCAAGGGCTTTAAGTTATGCCCTGGGGGCATATAAGGTTTTTATAGAAGGCATTGTCGTAGAAACTTCAAAACAGGCTCAATCGATTGGAAATTAAAGGGCTAGTGCCCTTTTTAATAATAGAAAGTGATTGGAGGGTAACTAGCCAAATCCCCCCCCACGCCCATCAGTTCCCCGAACACATCCAATCAAAATTTTGAGATAGCTATTTTCTTCAGCGTAGTTGATTTCCAGATATAAAATATGTTTTTGAGGAGGAAACTCCTCCACAACCTTCGGGGCACGGGTTTTAAGTTATGCCTTGGGGGCATATAAGGTTTTTATAGAAAGCGTTGTCGTAGAAACTTCAAAAAAGGATCATTCGATTGGAAATTCACAAAGCTAGTGCCCTTTTTAATAGTCGAAAGTGATTGGAGGGCAACTAGCCCCCCCACGCCCAGTATTCCCCCAAACACATCCAATCAAAATTTTGAGATAGCCATTTTATTCAGCGTAGTTGATTTCCAGATAGAAAATTAATTTTGAGGAGGATACTCCCCCACAACCCTCAGGGCAAGGGTTTTAAGTTATGCCCTGGGAGCATATAAGGTTTTTATAGAAAGTGTTGTAGTAGAAACTTCAAAAGAGGCTCATTCGATTGGAAATTAAAGGGATATTTCCCCTATTAATAGTCAAAAGTGATTGGAGGGCAACAAGCCTCTCCTCCCCCGCCCATGATTCCGCCAAATACACTCAATCAAAATTTTGAGATAGCCATATTTTTCAGCGTAGTTTATTTCCAGATAGAAAATATATTTTTGAGGAGGACACTCCCCCACAATCCTCAGGGCAAGGGTTTTAAGTTATGCCCTGGGGGCATATAATGTTTTTATAGAAGGCGTTGTTGTAGAAAATTCAAAAAAGGCTCAATCAATTGTAAATTAAAGGGTTATTACCATTTTTAACACTCAAAATTGATTGGAGGGCAACTCCCCCCCCATTCCTATCATTGCTCCAACTACATTCACTCAAAATTTTCAGATAGCCATTTTGTTCAGACTGGTTTATTTCCAGATTTAAAATATATTTTTGACGAGGATAGTCCCCCCAACCCTCAGGGCAAGGGTTTAAAGTTATGCCCTGGGGGCATATAAGGTTTTTATAGAAGGCGTTGTCTTAGAAACTTCAAAACAGGCTCATTCGATTGGAAATTAAAGAGCTAGTGTCCTTTTTAATAGTCCATAGTGATTGGAGTTCAACTAGCCCCCCCCCCTCGCCCATCATTTCCCCAAACACATCCATTCAAAATTTTGAGATAGCCATTTTGTTCTGCGTAGTTGATTTACAGATAGGAAATATTTTTTCGAGGAGGATACTCCCCCAAAAACCTCAAGGCAAGGGTTTAAACTTATGCCCTGGTGGAAAACAATGTTGTTACTGAAGGCGTTGTCGTGGAAACTTCAAAACAGGCTCATTCGATTGGAAATTGAAGGGTTAGTGTCCTTTTTAATAGCCGAAAATAATTGGAGGGCAACCAGGGCCCGCCCCCCCCATGCCATTCATTCCCCCAAAAACATTCCAATCAAAATTTTGAGATAGCCATTTTGTTCAACGTAGTTGATTCCCAGATAGAAAATATATTTCTTAGGAGGACACTCCCCCACAACCCTCAGGGAAAGGGTTTTAAGTTATGCCCTGGGGACTTGTAAGGTTTTTGCAGAAAACGTTGTCGTAGAAACTTCAAAACAGGCTCTTTCGATTGGAAATTAAAGGGTTAGTGCTCTTTTTAATAGTTGAAAGTGATTGGAGTGCAACTAGCCCCCCCCCCCCCGGACGCCCAACATTTCCCCAAACACATCCAATCAAAATTTTGAGATAGCCATTTTGTTCAGCGTAGTTGATTTCCAGATAGAAAATATGTTTTGAGGAGGACACTCCCCCACAACCCTCAGGGAAAGGGTTTTAAGTTATGCCCTGGGGGAATATAAAGTTTTTATAGAAGGCGTTGTCGTAGAAACTTCAAAACAGGCTCATTCGATAGGAAATTAAAGGGCTAGTGCCCTTTTTAATAGTCGAAAGTGATTGGAGTGGAACTAGCGCCCCTCCCTCCCCACGCCGATCATTTCCCCAAACATATCCAATCAAAATTTTGTTCAGCGTAGTTGATTTCCAGATAAAAAATATATTTTTGAGGAGGACACTCCCCCACAACCCTCAGGGCAAGGGTTTTAAGTTATGCCCTGCGGGCATATAAGATTTTTATAAGAGGTGTTGTCGTAAAAACTTCAAAACAGGCTCATTCGATTGGAAATTAAAGGGCTAGTGCCCTTTTTAATAGTCGAAAGTGATTGGAGTGCAACTAGCCCCCTCCCCCCGACGCCCATCATTTCCCCACACACATCCATTCAAAATTTTGAGATAGCCATTTTGTTCAGCGTAGTTGATTTCTAGATAGGAAATATATTTTTGAGGAGGACACTCCCCCACAACCTTCAGGGCAAGGGTTTTAAGATATGACCTGGGGAAATATAAGGTTTTTATAGAAAGCGGTGTCGAAGAAACTTCAAAAAAGGCTAATTCGATTGCAAATTCAAAGGGACAGTGACCTTTTTAATAGTCAAAAGTGATTGGAGAGAACCTAGCCCCCCCCCACGCGTCGCAGTCCCCCCAACACATCCAATTAAAATTTTGAGATAGCCATTTCGTTCAGCATAGTTGATTTCCAGATAGAAAATATATTTTTGAGGAGGACAATCCTCCACAACCCTCAGGGCAAGGGTTTTAATTTATGCCCTGGGGGCATATAAGGTTTTTATAGAAGGCGGTGTCGGAGAAACCGTAAAGCGACAATGGGGCAGTAGGTTTTAGGCTCCTGTAGTGAGGCGATACCCAAACTCTTGTTTGTAGTTATTTTAATTCGATTCAAACTTGATTTGCATATTCAATTTAAGTTTCACTCGTTTTAAGGTTTATTTATTCATTTACATTAATATATATTGTATGTCTGTTTGCATTGATTGTTTACTTAATTTAAGTAAGAGAATGATGCTTTTACCGTTAGGGGAGCGGGCAGTAGCCATACTCTTGTTTGTAGTGAAAACACTATAAGTACATAGCCCCTACTCCCTGAAGACGACCGCGGTCTAACAACCAATCCTTAATACGATTCTCACTTGTCTATGAATTCTTTTCTGCCAATTATTATTATAATAAAAAAAAAGGTGAACTAATTTTGTAGAAGTTTGTGGCCACTTAAGTAAGAGAATGATAATCTATGAATCTATGAAGCACCCACATCGTTTTGACTTCCAAGGATGTACGTGTTACAGCTATGCCATTGTCCCTGAAATGTTTTTCAGTAAATGAAGAAATAGTCACTTTCAACCTCAGAGTGGTTGAACCACCTAATGGCCATCATTAATATGTGAAACAGTTATACACTATAGCATTGCTTCTGACCTAAAAAGTTGAGTAGAAATTTCAGCTTCCATTTTTATGAATATCCGAAATTATCTGAGGGGAATATGTTTGGGGGAGCATATTTCTCGTCTAGGAAATTTCGGCTGGGTTGAACCTACCACGGAGACATTGTCAGCAGGAAAAGAAAACGTTCTTGGGGGGGAGGAATTTCCCAGGGGTGGGTTCTCCAAATGTGAATTATTCAGGGAGGGGACGACTAAACCCACTCAATAATATTCTAAATTTTACACATGAAATTTACGGGAATAAAAAATCAACGGAAATGTCAGAGATAGCACTTCAGGTTCCTTTAGACGATTATTTTCGTGTCTTTTGAAAAAAGACATTTTCAAAAGACAGATTATTTTCATTTGTATTACTTTCTCTGTGGCTGCTCAATTATGCATGTGAGGGGGGAGACTTCCCCCCACCACTGGTTACGCTAAGGTTTCAGTTTTTATCAAAAAGGAACGCAATGCGATAAAAGTATAGCTCAAAATAACATATATACAATAATATATGCATGTAGCACGGAACATTTAATCAAAATTGCATATTATGAGTTGAGGCTCATTCAAATCATGGGCCAGGGGGCTCACCATTCCACAATCTATGAAAGCAACCGTGCAATAACTAAATATAAAGTATTTTTGAGTACAACTTCCACAACTCAAACGGTCCAACATTCTACAGCCCAAAGAGTCTCTCTAATCTCCTTAATCGGAAACAAATAAGATAATTGAAGTTCTATTCCACATTGGATGGTTTGCCGTGCTCCACCTCCCCCTCTTGTACTCTCTACGCTAGAATTTTCTTCTTTATGCCAACTACGCTTCCCCCACCCAAAATATTGCACTAAATCAAAGTTTGGTAAAGGAGAAGTACATGATAAAACTATTAAAAAATGCTTAAAATTACAGTCATACTGAAAATAAGGTTAAAATACAAACGTACTTTACGATAAATGCTAAATTATTGTGGCACAAAAAATCCGAAAAATTATCTAATCAAAATGATGCTGTTCTTTCTGAATCAACAAATGAAATAACCTAGCAAATGGAATAACCTAGCAAGATCCATTCATTGTTGCGTGAAAAAATCAGGTTTGATTTTTCAGAGGCATGTAAATTAAGCTTTCTGTAGCAAAGACCATAAGGCTTCAATGTTTTATCATTATTAATTAAAAAAAAACCTTACATAAAAAGAAGTTTTCTAAGAAGAGTAAAGAGACATATTGAACTCAGGACCAGCAGAAATTAATTCCTACTATAGTTAAAACTCAAAAAGACCAGAAATTACTGTTAAAGAATAAACAAAACCCCAAACGAACAGAAATTAAAATTAACTATCTTACAAACATAAAGATAACCGGTTCAAACATAAATAAATGAATAAATCTTATATAGCTTCAATATTTTTTATTACTTCCCCCCCAGAGCTGCTTTATATGAAAGGGTTAAAAATACCATTTTGTTAAAAATAGTTGAAAGGTTAATTAACAAAACTCTGGCGTCGGCAAAACCCCCCAGGGCCCGGGGGCAGGAAGGGATTCTCGTAAAAACTTCAGAGAAGGCTCATTTGATTGGAAATCGGAAGTTCTAGGCCAGCTCTTAAGAGTCAAAATTGATCGAAGGGCAAATAACCCCCCCCCCACACGCCCTATAAGGTTTTTATAGAAGGTGGTGTCGTAGAAACTTCAAAAAAGGCTCATTCGATTGGAAATTCAAAGGGCTAGTGCCCTTTTTAATAGTCGAAAGTGATTTGAGGGCAACTAACCCCCCTCTCACGCCCACCTTTTTCCCAAACACATCCAATCAAAATTTTGAGACAACCATTTAATCAAACGTAGTTTTACGTTCTGGAAATTAGGTCTTTGAGGATGACAACTCCCCCACAACCCTCAGGGCAAGGGTTGTAATTTAAGGATTCACCGAATCCTTCCCATTATTTTTTATGGAAGGGATGCTCGTATAAACTTTAGAGAGGGCTCATTTGAATGAAAATTGAAAGTTCTTGTTCACTTTTTAAGAGTCAAAAGAGATTGGAGGGTAACTAGCCCCCCCTCCTCCAAGCCATAAATGCATCAGATAAAAATTTTGGGATGGACATTTTGTTAAAATAGTTCAAAGCTCTGATCACAAAAAACTCCAGTGTCAACACAGCCCACCAGAGCCCAGGGGGAGGCGTTGTAAGTTATACCCTGGGGCATAACTTATTAAGGGGGGTTTATAACTTATGGGAAGGGGTTTTGTATGAGAAGAACACACAGGAAATCTATTATAATTGTCCAACTTTAAGGTTAAAATACATACTCTGTGATAGATGCAAAATTGCTTTGGTACACAAAAGTAGAGATGGGGGTACCAGCGCAATCCCTCACCCCTGCTGCCACCTACAACTTTTTTTAACATCATATATTGGCATAGAACCACGTGGTTTATGGTTTTTGTCAATGAGAATTTAAAAAACAGGAACTATGTCACATTTATGGATGTCAACAGCAATTCATGTCTGTTTTATGGTTTTCTCAGTGAGAATGAAAAAACAGGAATTTTGTCACATTTATGGATGTCAACAGCAATTCATGTCTGTTTTATGGTTTTCTCAGTGAGAATGAAAAAACAGGAATTTTCTCACATGGAAAAACATGAATTTTGTCACATTTATGGTTGTTTTCATGGATGGTTATGTGTGTTGTTCAATTTATTTGATGTTTTTCTCGGATGTCAACATCAAATTATGGATGTTTTATGGTTTTTGTCAGTGAGAATTTGAAAAACAGGGTGACAGGACCACGTGGTTTATTGTTTTATAAATGATAATTTTAAAAAAAGTAATTTTCTAAATTGTAAAAACAGTAACTTTCTAACTTGGAAAACCAAAAACCCCGTGGTCCTGTCACGAGTAGCGCCTGAGAACTTGATTTACATAATCGCTAGGGGAAATTATTGATTCACGAAGGGGAGAATTAAGAAACATTAAGGCTTCTTTAATCTTAGGTCTGAGGGATAAACGTTCTTTAGGTCAGAGAGAAAAATTAATATTCTATTTTTAAATAGGGCTTCATTGATCTTTAGTGTCAGGAATTATAATTGACATCACTTGTTATCTTGGAATTATGCGGGAGTCTAAAGAGATAGAAATTCTATTTTTAAATACGGCTTCACGGAGCTTTAAGTCGGAGAGATAAATTGATATTCTAACGAAACCCTAAAAGTTTAGCTAGGAAAATTTATGAGATGAAGAGATTAACTTAGGGAAGGGTTTCATATAAATTTGAAATGCATTAGCGCAGAGATGCCAAACAAAAGGAACACGCTGAAATTACGTTTAGGGATTATTTGGGCGAAACCGTTTTATCCATTTTATGGGATTATTTCGGCGAAACAGTTAGAGACATTTTGAAAGAAGATTTTAGGAAAGGTTTTAGAAGAGAATTTGAGGGTGAAACTCTGTGGTCGTTATAATACACAAGTTCCATTTGAACAGTGTTGTGAGGTCCTCTACCCCAACCCCAAAGGGTTCCGATCCCCCACCCCAACCCCGAAGGAAGCCCCCGGTACTCAAAGGTCCCCCAAGCTCCCATAGAGCCCCAACCCCCCAAACGCCCTCCTCAGACCCTCAAAGGCCCTCCTCTGGTCCTCAAAGGGCCCCCGGACCCCCAAAGGGCACCCCGGACCCCAAAGGCCCTCCCCCCGGTCCTCAAAGTCCCCCGGGCTCCCAAAGAGCCCCCGGCGCCCCCCAAGGCCCCCCCCAACCACCCAAGGCCATCCCCCGGCCCCCCCAAGGCCCATCGAGCTCCCAAAGGACCCACGGGGTCCCCAAGGCCCTCCACCGGTCCCCCAATGTCCCCCCGGGCCCCCCCGGTCCCCCCCGGCCCCCACCGGCCCTACCTGTGCTCCAAAGGCCCTCACTGTGCCCCAAAGGCCCTCCCCCGGCCCCAAAGGTCCCCCGGAGCAGAGAAGCGCCGCCGGGATGCGCCGTGGGCCAGGAAAGCGCCGCAGGATGTGCCACAGGGATGCGCCACGGGCCATGGAAAGTGCCGCAGGATGCGCCGCGGGTCAAGAAAGCGCCGCAGGATGCGCCGCAGGGATGCACCGCAGGAAAGCGCCGCAGGTATGCGCTGCAAAAAAAAAGTAAACTAAAAAGTAAAAATTTCGATCACAGAAGGGCACCCTCCCCCAAGGGTCCCCCAAACACCCTCCCGGCCCCCCCCCCCCCAAAGAGTCCCCCCTCCATTTTTTTTTATACTTTTTATGGCTTTATTATATCTTTTCAGAACAAGTTCCAGAACCTAGTTTCCAGATCCACTTTTCAGAACAACTTCAGAGCAAGTTACTTTCTTAATGTCCCTCCTAAACCCATTTTCTAACTTGAAGTACTGATCTTTTTCACCCGAAACTATACTTTACACCTTTTTGGATACCTCAACACCAAGAAATATTTTTTAAAAGTCATTTCAGAGCAAGTTACTTTCTTAATGTCCCTCCTAAACCCATTTTGCAACTTGAAGCACTTATCTTTTTCGATCACAACAATACTTTACAGCTTTTTGGTTACCTCAACACAAAGAAATACATTTCAAAGACCATTTCAGAGCAAGTTACTTTCTTAATTTCACTCCTAAACCCATTTTCCAACTTGAAGTACTTATCTTTTTCACCCTCAACTATACTCTACAGCTTTTTCGATACCTCAACATCAAGAAATTCTTTTCAAAGACCATTTCAGAGCAAGTTACTTTCTTAATGTCACTCCTAAACCCATTTTGCAACTTGAAGAACTTATCTTTTTCACCCACAACTATACTTTACAGCTTTTTGGATGCCTCAACACCAAGAAATACTTTTCAAAGACCATTTCAGAGCAAGTTACTTTCTTAATGTCACTCCTAAACCCATTTTCCAACTTGAAGTACTTATCTTTTTCACCGAAACTATACTTTACAGCTTTTTGGTTACCTCAACACCAAGAAAAACTTTTCAAAGACCATTTCAAAGCAAGTTACTTTCTTAATGTCACTCCTAAACCCATTTTGCAACTTGAAGTACTTATCTTTTTCATCACAACTATACCTTACAGCTTTTTGGATACCTCAACACAAAGAAATACTTTTCAAAGACCATTTCAGAGCAAGTTACTTTCTTAATGTCCCTCCTAAACCAATTTTCCAACTTGAAGTACTTATCTTTTTCACCCACAAATATACTTTACATCTTTTTGGATACCTCAACACCAAGAAATACTTTTCAAAGACCAATTTAGAGCAAGTTACTTTCTTAATGTCACTCCTAAACCCATTTTCCAACTTGAAGTACTTATCTTTTTCACCCACAACTATACTTGACAGCTTTTTGGATAACTCAACACCAAGAAATACTTTTCAAAGAACATTTCAGATCAAGTTACTTTCTTAATGTCCCTCATAAACCCATTTTCCAAGTTGAAGTACTTATCTTTTTCACCCGAAACTATACTTTACAGCTTTTTGGTTACCTCTACACCAAGAAATACTTTTCAAAAGTCATTTCAGAGCAAGTTACTTTCTTAATGTCCATCCTAAACCCATTTTCCAACTTGAAGTACTTATCTTTTTCACCCGAAACTATACATTACAGCTTTTTGGATGCCTCAACACCAAGAAATACTTTTCAAAGACCATTTCAGAGCAAGTTACTTTCTTAATGTCACTCCTAAACCCATTTTGCAACTTGAAGTACTTATCTTTTTCACCCTCAACTATACTTTACAGCTTTTTGGGTACCTCAACACCAAGAAATACTTTTCAAAGACCATTTCAGAGCAAGGTAATTTCTTAATGTCACTCCTAAACCAAGTTTCCAACTTGAAGTCCTTATCTTTTTCACACACAACTAGACTTTACAGCTTTTTGGATACCTCAACGCCAAGAAATATTTTTCAAAGACCATTTCTGAGCAAGTTACTTTCTGAATCTCCCTCCCAAACACATTTTCAAATTCGAAGTACCTATATTTTTCCCACAAAACTATACTTTAAAGCTTTTTTGATAACTCAACACAAAAAAATACAGTTAAAAGTCAAATTCATATACCGTTAAACTCTTAATGACACACAAAAAACAAATTTCAAAATTTAAGTACTTATATTTTTCACCCAAAAATATACTTTACAGCTTTTTGGATACCTCAACACCAAGAAATATTTTTCAAAAGTCATTTCAGAGCAAGTTACTTTCTTAATGTCCCTCATAAACCCATTTTGCAACTTGAAGTACTTATCTTTTTCTATCACAACAATACTTTACAGCTTTTGGTTACCTCAAAACCAAGAAATACATTTCAAAGACCAATTCAGAGCAAGTTACTTTCTTAATGTCCCTCATAAACCCATTTTCCAACTTGAAGTACTTATCTTTTTCACCCTCAACTAGACTTTACATGTTTTGGAATACCTCAACATCAAAAAATACTTTTCAAAGACCATTTCAGAGCAAGTTAATTTCTTAATGTCCTTCTTAAACCCATTTTCAACCTTGAAGAACTTATATTTTTCACTCACAACTATACTTTAAATCTTTTTGGATACCTCAACATCAAGAAATACTTTTCAAAGACCATTTCAGAGCAAGTTACTTTCTTAATGTCCCTCCTAAGCCCATTTTGCAACTTGAAGTACTTATCTTTTTCACCCACTTTCTCAATGTAAAAGAAATTAGTTTTTAATCAATTCTATTTTTTCCAAATAATATAAAAATTTTCCACTTCGGTTCAGATTTTTCTTAAGGGGATGAAAAAATTTAAAATAATGTTCCAAATTTTCTCAACAAAGTGAAGAAAAGTTTTTGATCTCTTCTGAATTTTACCAAAGAACACGCTCCAATTCTAATTTCTCCAGAGAAAACAAAAATCTTCCAATTCAGTTCCTTATTTCACAAAGACATAAAGAAATTTAAAGTTCAATTCTATATTTCGGTGGAAGATAGAAAAAGTAATACCAAACTTGTAAATATTTTCATGGAAGATGAAAAGTTCTTGTCCAATTTAAAAGTTTCTCAACGAAGTGAAGAAAAGTTCAAGTTCTCTTCTGAACTTTACCAAAGAACACACTTCAATGCTAATTTCTCCAGAGAAAACAAAAATCTTTCACTTAAGTTCTTAATTTCACAAAGACATAAAGAAATTTAAAGTTCAATTCTAATTTTTTCGGTTGAAGATGGAAAAAGTAATACCATGCTTGTGAATATTTTCCCGGAAGATAAAAAGTTCTAGTTCAATTTACAATTTCCTCAACGAAGTGAAGAAAAGTTCAAGTTCTCTACTGAATTTTACTAAAGAACACAATACAATTCTAATTTCACCACAGAAAATAAAAATCTTCCACTTAAGTTCTTTATTTCACAATGACATAAAGAAATTTAAAGTTCAATTCTAAATTTTTCGGCGGAAGATAGAAAAAGTAATACCATACTTGTGAAAATTTTCATGAAAGATAAAAAGTTCTAGTTCAATTTACAATTTCCTCAACGAAGTGAAGAAAAGTTCAAGTTCTCTTCTGAATTTTACTAAAGAACACAATTCAATTCTAATTTCACCAAACAAAATAAAAATCTTCCACTTAAGTTCTTTATTTCACAATGACATAAAGAAATTTAAAGTTCATTTCTAAATTTTTCGGTGGAAGATAGAAAAAGTAATACCATACTTTTGAATATTTTCATGGAAGATGAAAAGTTCTAGTTCAATTTAAAATTTTCTCAAAGAAGTGAAGAAAAGTTTTTGATCTCTTCTGAATTTTACCAAAGAACACGCTCCAATTCTAATTTCTCCAGAGAAAACAAAAATCTTCTAATTCAGTTCTTTATTTCACAAAGACACAAAGAAATATAAAGTTCAATTCTAATTTTTCGGTGGAAGATAGAAAAAGTAATACCAAACTTGTAAATATTTTCATGGAAGATGAAAAGTTCTTGTCCAATTTAAAATTTTCTCAACGAAGTGAAGAAAAGTTCAAGTTCTCTTCTGAACTTTACCAAAGAACAAACTTCAATGCTAATCTCTCCAGAGAAAACAAAAATCTTCCACTTAAGTTCCTAATTTCACAAAGACATAAAGAAATTTAAAGTTCAGTTCTAAATTTTTCTGTAGAAGATGGAAAAAGTAATACCATACTTGTGAATATTTTCCCGGAAGATAAAAAGTTCTAGTTCAATTTACAATTTCCTCAACGAAGTGAAAAAAAGTTCAAGTTCTCTACTGAATTTTACTAAAGTACACAATACAATTCTAATTTCACCATACAAAATAAAAATCTTCCACTTAAGTTCTTTATTTCACTATGACATAAAGAAATTTAAAGTTCAATTCTAAATTTTTCGGCGGAAGATAGAAAAAGTAATACCATACTTGTGAATATTTTCATGGACGATAAAAAGTTCTAGTTCAATTTACAATTTCCTCAACGAAGTGAAGAAAAATTCAAGTTCTCTTCTGAATTTTACTAAAGAACACAATTCAATTCTAATTTCACCAGAGAAAATAAAAATCTTCCACTTAAGTTCTTTATTTCACAATGACATAAAGAAATTTAAAGTTCATTTCTAAATTTTTCGGTGGAAGATAGAAAAAGTAATACCATACTTGTGATTATTTTCATGGAAGATGAAAAGTTCTAGTTCAATTTAAAATTTTCTCTAAGAAGTGAAGAAAAGTTCAAGTTCTCTTCTGAACTTTACCAAAGAACACAATTCAATTCTAATTTCTGCAGAGAAAATAAAAATCTTCCACTTAAGTTCTTTATTTCACAAAGACATAAAGAAATTTAAAGTTCAATTCTAATTTTTGGTGGAAGATGGAAAAAGTAATACCATACTTGTGAATATTTTCCCGGAAGATAAAAAGTTCTAGTTCAATTTACAATTTCCTCAACGAAGTGAAGAAAAGGTCAAGTTCTCTTCTGAATTTTAATAAAGAGCCCAATTCAATTCTAATATCTCCAGAGAAAACGAAAATCTTCCTCTTAAGTTCTTTATTTCAAAATGACATAAATAAATTGAAAGTTCCATTCTAAATTTATCGGTAGAAGATAGAAAAAGTAATACTATACTTGTGAATATTTCCAAGGAAGATAACAAGTTCTAGTTCAATTTACAATTTCCTTAACGAAGTGAAGAAAAGTTCAAGTTCTCATCTGAATTTTACTAAATAACACAATTTAATTCTAATTTCACCAGAGAAAATAAAAATCTTCCACTTCACCTCTTTATTTCAAAAGGACATAAAGACATTTGAAGTTTATTTCTAAATTTATCCGTGAAAGATAGAAAAATTAATACCATACTTGTGAATATTTTCATGGAAGATGAAAAGTTCTAGTTCAATTAAAACTTTCTCGACATAGTGAAGAAAAGTTCTCTTCTGAACTTTATCAAAGATTGCACTTCAATTCTAATTTCTGAATATAAAATAAAAATATTCCACTTCAGTTTTAAGTTCCCCAAAGAAATAAAGAAATTTAAAGTTCTATTATAAATTTTTAGATGAAAGAAAGAAAAAGTAATACTATAATTGTGATTATTTTCCATGAAGATCAAAAGTTTCACTTTATTTATAATTTTTCTTAAATTTGGTTCTGATTTTTCTCAAAGAAATAAAAAATTTAAAGTTCTGTTTCAAATTTTTCATAGAAGATAGAAAAAGTTATACATAGATTGTGAATATTCAACACGTAGATATGGAACTCCACTTTAATTCAGAGTTTTCTCGAAGAAGTGCAAAATGTTCAAGTTCTCTTCTGAATTTTCTTAAAGAAGAGAAAAAGTTAGCTCAATTCTGAATTTTACCCATGAAAATGAAAAAACCTTCCACTTCAGTTCAAAATTTCTCAAAGACATAAAAATTTAAATTTCAGTTCTAAACTTTTATGTAGAAGATAGGAAAAGTTATACTATGATTGTGATTATTTTCCAGTGAAGATAAAAAGTTCCACTTTAATTCTAATTTTCTTAAATTCAGTTCCGATTTTTTGCACAGAGATTAAAAATTTAATTTGTTTAAGTTAGTTTAGGTTATCTTATCATGAGCGCGCTTTATTAGTTAAACTAAACTTTTCCGGCAAGTCTATTTAGGTTAGGCTAGATTTTGTTCGGTTAGGTTAAGTTCGGTTAGTTTAGCCCACCTACGCTTCTCTTAGGTTAGGTTAGGTTAGGTGAGAGACAGGAAAAAAGTTAGGTGTATGATTAGGTTAGGTTAGGTTAGATTAAGTTAGGTTAGGTTAAGTTAGGTTAGGCTAGGTTAGCCTACGTACGCGCGCGTACGTAGGCTAACCTAGCCTAACCTAACTTAACCTAACCTAACTTAATCTAACCTAACCTAACCTAATCATACACCTAACTTTTAATCGGAACTGAATTTAAGAAAATTAGAATTAAAGTGGAACTTTTTATCTTCACTGGAAAATAATCACAATCATAGTATAACTTTTCCTATCTTCTACAGAAAAGTTTAGAACTGAAATTTAAATTTTTATGTCTGAGAAATTTTGAACTGAAGTGGAAAGTTTTTTCATTTTCATGGGTAAAATTCAGAATTGAGCTAACTTTTTCTCTTCTTTAAGAAAATTCAGAAGAGAACTTGAACATTTTGCACTTCTTCGAGAAAACTCTGAATTAAAGTGGAGTTCCTTATCTTCATGTTGAATATTCATAATCAATGTATAACTTTTTCTATCTTCTATGAAAAATTTGGAACAGAACTTTAAATTTTTTATTTCTTTGAGAAAAATCAGAACCAAATTTAAGAAAAATTATAAATAAAGTGAAACTTTTGATCTTCATGGAAAATAATCACAATCATAGTATTACTTTTTCTTTCTTTCATCTAAAAATTTAGAATAGAACTTTAAATTTCTTTATTTCTTTGGGGAACTTAAAACTGAAGTAGAATATTTTTATGTTCTATGGAGAAATTAGAATTGAAGTGTGATCTTTGGTAAAGTTCAGAAGAGAACTTGAACTTTTCTTCACTATGTCGAGAAAGTTTTAATTGAACTAGAACTTTTCATCTTCCATGAAAATATTCACAAGTATGGTATTAATTTTTCTATCTTTCACGGATAAATTTAGAAATGAACTTTAAATTTCTTTATGTCCTTTTGAAATAAAGAGGTGAAGTGGAAGATTTTTATTTTCTCTGGTGAAATTAGAATTGAATTGTGTTCTTTAGTAAAATTCAGATGAGAACTTGAACTTTTCTTCACTTCGTTAAGGAAAATGTAAATTGAACTAGAACTTTTTATCTTCCATGGAAATATTCACAAGTATAGTATTACTTTTTCTATCTTCCACCGAAAAATTTAGAATGGAACTTTCAATTTATTTATGTCATTTTTAAATACAGAACTTAAGTGAAAGATTTTTGTTTTCTCTGGAGAAATTAAAATTGAATTGGGCTCTTTAGTAAAATTCAGAAGTGAAATTGACCTTTTCTTCAATTTGTTGAGGAAATTGTAAATTGAACTAGAACTTTTTATCTTCAGGGAAAATATTCACACGTATGGTATTACTTTTTCCATCTTCCACCAAAAATTAGAATTGAACTTTAAATTTCTTTATGTCTTTGTGAAATAAAGAACTGAAGTGGAAGATTTTTATTTTCTCTGGAGAAATTAGAATTGAATTGTGTTCATTTGTAAATTTCAGAAGAGAACTTGAACTTTTCTTCACTTCTTAGAGAAATTTTTAAATTGAAATAGAACTTTTCATCTTTCATAAAAATACTAACAAGTCTGGTATTACTTTTTCTATCTTCAACAAAAAAATTTAGAAATGAACTTTTAATTTATGTATGTCATTGTGAAATAAAGAACTTAAGTGGAAGATTTTTGTTTTCTCTGGAGAAATTAGAATTGAATTGTGTTCTTTGGTAAAGTTCAGAAGAGAACTTGAACTTTTCTTCACTTCTTTGAGAAAATTTTAAATTGGACAAGAACTTTTCATCTTCCATGAAAATATTTACAAGTTTGGTATTACTTTTTCTATCTTCCACCGATAGATTAGAATTGAACTTTATATTTCTTTATTTCTTTGTGAAATAAATAACTGAATTGGAAGATTGTTGTTTTCTCTGGAGAAATTAGAATTGGAGCGTGTTCTTTGGTAAAATTCAGAAGAGATCAAAAACTTTTCTTCAATTCTTTGAGAAAATTTTAAATTGAACTAGAACTTTTCATCTTCCATGAAAATATTCACAAGTATGGTATTACTTTTTCTATCTTCCACCGAAAAATTTAGAAATGAACTTTAAATTTCTTTATGTCATTGTGAAATAAAGAAATGAAGTGGAAGATTTTTATTTTGTTTGGTGAAATTAGAATTGAATTGTGTTCTTTAGTAAAATTCAGAAGAGAACTTGAACTTTTCTTCACTTCGTTGAGGAAATTGTAAATTGAACTAGAACTTTTTATCTTTCATGAAAATATTCACAAGTATGGTATTACTTTTTCTATCTTCCGCCGAAAAATTTAGAATTGAACTTTAAAATTTCTTTATGTCATTGTGAAATAAAGAACTTAAGTGGAAGATTTTTATTTTCTCTGGTGAAATTAGAATTGTATTGTATTCTTTAGTAAAATTCAGTAGAGAACTTGAACTTTTCTTCACTTCGTTGAGGAAATTGTAAATTGAACTAGAACTTTTTATCTTCCGGGAAAATATTCACAAGTATGGTATTACTTTTTCCATCTTCCACCGAAAAATTTAGAATTGGACTTTAAATTTCTTTATGTCTTTGTGAAATTAAGAACTTAAGTGAAAGATTTTTGTTTTCTCTGGAGAAATTAGCATTGAAGTGTGTTCTTTGGTAAAGTTCAGAAGAGAACTTGAACTTTTCTTCACTTCGTTGAGAAAATTTTAAATTGGACAAGAACTTTTCATCTTCCATGAAAATATTTACAAGTTTGGTATTACTTTTTCTATCTTCCACCGAAAAATTAGAATTGAACTTTAAATTTCTTTGTCTTTGTGAAATAAAGAACTGAATTGGAAGATTTTTGTTTTCTCTGGAGAAATTAGAATTGGAGCGTGTTCTTTGGTAAAATTCAGAAGAGATCAAAAACTTTTCTTCACTTTGTTGAGAAAATTTGGAACATTATTTTAAATCTTTTCATCCCCTTGAGAAAAATCTGGACCGAAGTGGCAAATTTTTATATTATTTGGAAAAAATAGAATTGTTTAAAAACTAATTTCTTTTTCATTGAGAAAGTGGGTGAAAAAGATAAGTACTTCAAGTTGCACAATGGGTTTAGGAGGGACATTAAGAAAGTAACTTGCTCTGAAATGGTCTTTGAAAAGTATTTCTTGATGTTGAGGTATCCCAAAAGCTGTAAAGTATAGTTGTGAGTGAAAAAGATAAGTGCTTCAAGTTGAAAAATGGATTTAGGAGTGACATTAAGAAAGTAACTTGCTCTGAAATAGTCTTTGAAAATAATTTCTTGATTTTGAGTTATCCAAAAAGCTGTAAAGTATAGTTGAGGGTGAAAAAGATAAGTACTTCAAGTTGGAAAATGGGTTTATGAGGGACATTAAGAAAGTAACTTGCTCTGAAATGGTCTTTGAAATGTATTTCTTGGTTTTGAGGTAACCAAAAAGCTGTAAAGTATTGTTGTGATCGAAAAAGATAAGTACTTCAAGTTGCGAAATGGGCTTATGATTGACATTAAGAAAGTAACTTGCTCTGAAATGACTTTTGAAAAATATTTCTTGGTGTTGAGGTATCCAAAAAGCTGTAAAGTATATTTTCGGGTGAAAAAGATAAGTACTTCAAGTTAGAAAATTGGTTTATGATGGAAATTAAGAAAGTAACTTTCTCTGAAATTGTTTTTGAATAGTATTTCTTGGTGTTGATTTAACCAAAAAGCTGTAAAGTATAGTTGTGGATTAAAAATATAAGTACTTCAAATTTGAAATTTAGTTTATGAGGGACATTAAGAAAGTAACTTGCTCTGAAAAGGTCTTTGAAAAGTATTTCTTGGTGTTGAGGTATCCAAAAAGCTGTAAAGTATAGTTGGGGGTGAAAAAGATAAGTACTTCAAGTTGGAAACTTGGTTTAGGAGTGACATTAAGAAATTACCTTGCTCTGAAATGGTCTTTGAAAAGTATTTATTGGTTTTGAGGTACCCAAAAAGCTATAAAGTTTAGTTGAGGGTGAAAAAGATAAGTACTTCAAGTTGCAAAATGGGTTTAGGAGTGTCATTAAGAAAGTAACTTGCTCTGAAATGGTCTTTGAAAAGTATTTATGGTGTTGAGGCATCCAAAAAGCTGTAATGTATAGTTTCTGTTGAAAAAGATAAGTACTTCAAGTTGTATAATGGGCTTATGATTGACATTAAGAAAGTAACTTGCTTTGAAATGTATTTTGAAAACTATTTCTTGGTGTTGAGGTAACCAAAAAGCTGTAAAGTATAGTTTCGGGTGAAAAAAATAAGTACTTCAAGTTGGAAAATGGGTTTATGAGGGACATTAAGAAAGTAACTTGCACTGAAATGGTCTTTGAAAAGTATTTCTTGGTGTTGAGTTATCCAAAAAGCTGTAAAGTATAGTTGTGGGTGAAAAAGATAAGTACTTCATGTTGGAAAATGGGCTTAGGAGGGAGATTAAGTAAGCAAAAATCTCTGTAATGGTCTTTGATTAGTATTTCTTGGTGTTGAGGTATTCAAAAAGCTGTAAAGTATAGTTTTGGATGAAAAAGATAAGTGCTTCTAGTTGGAAAATGGGTTGAAGAGGGACATTAAGAAAGTAACTTGCTCTGAAATGGTTCTTGAAAAGTATTTCTTGGGGTTGAGGTAACCAAACAGCTGTAGGATATAGTTGTGTTGAAAAAGATAAATACTTTAAGTTACAAAATGGGTTTAGGCGGGAAAATAAGAAACTAACTTGCTCTGAAATGGTCTTTGAAATGTATTTCTTAGTGTTGAGGTATCCAAAAAGGTGTAAGGTATTGTTTCGGTGAAAAAGATAAGTACTTCAAGTTGGAAAATGGGTTTAGGAGTGACAGTAAGAAAGTAACTTGCTCTGAAATGGTCTTTGAAAAGTATTTCTTGGTGTTGAGATATCCAAAAAGCTGTAGAGTATAGTTGTGGGTGAAAAAGATAAGTGCTTCAAGTTGGAAAATGGGTTTAGGAGGGACATTATGAAAGCAACTTGCTCTGAAATGGTCTTTGAAAAGTATTTCTTGGTGTTGAGGTATCCAAAAAGCTGTAGAGTATAGTTGTGGGTGAAAAAGATAAGTACTTCAAGTTGGAAAATGGGTTTAGGAGGGAAATTAAGAAAGTAACTTGCTCTGAAATGGTCTTTGAAATGTATTTCTTTGTGTTGAGGTAACCGAAAAGCTGTAAAGTATTGTTGTGATCGAAAAATATAAGTGCTTCAAGTTGCAAAATGGGTTTAGGAGGGACATTAAGAAAGTAACTTGCTCTGAAATGACTTTTGAAAAATATTTCTTGGTGTTGAGGTATCCAAAAAGGTGTAAAGCATAGTTTCGGGTGAAAAAGATAAGTACTTCAAGTTAGAAAATGGGTTTAGGAGGGAAATTAAGAAAGTAAGTTGCTCTGAAATGGTCTTTGAAAAGTGGATCTGGAAAATAGGTTCTGGAACTTGTTCTGAAAAGATATAATAAAGCCATAAAAAGTATTAAAAAAAATGGAGAGGGGACTCTTTGGGGGGGCCCGGGAGGGTGTTTGGGGGACCCTTGGGGGAGGTTGCCCTTCTGTGATCGAAATTTTTACTTTTTAGTTTACTTTTTTTGCAGCGCATACCTGCGGCACATCCTGCGGCGCTTTCCTGCGGTGCCTCCCTGCGGCGCATCCCCTGCGGTGCTTTCCTGACCCGTGGCGCATCCCTGCGGCACATCCTGCGGCACTTTCCTAACCCGCGGCGCATATCTGCGGCACATCCGGCGGCGCTTGCCGGGCCCAGGGCGTTTCCCGGCTGCGGTTCTCTGCTCGGGGAGACCTGTGGGCCGGGGGGTGGGCCTTTGGGGCACAGGGAGGGCCTTTGGAGCACAGGTTGGGCGTTTGGGGGCCGGGGGGGACAGCTGGGGGCCTGGGGGACATTTGGGGACCGGTGGAGGACCTTTGGGACCCCGTTGGTCCTTTGGGAGCTCGATGGGCCTTTGGGGGGCCCGGGGATGGCCTTTGGGGGTCTGGGTGGGCCTTTGGGGGCGCCGGTGGCTCTTTGGGAGCCCGGGGACTTTGAGAACCGGGGGGAGGGCCTTGGGGGTCCGGGGTGCCCTTTGGGGGTCCGGGGGGCCCTTTGAGGACCAGAGGAGGGCCTTTGAGGGTCTGAGGAGGGCGTTTGGGGGGTTGGGGCTCTATGGGAGCTTGGGGGACCTTTGAGTACCGGGGGCTTCCTTCGGGGGGGGGGGGGGGCCGCGGAACCCTTTGGGGTTGGGGTAGAGGACCTCACAACACTGTTCAAATGGAACTTGTGTATTATAACGACCACAGAGTTTCACCCTCAAATTCTCTTCTAAAACCTTTCCTAAAATCTTCTTTCAAAATGTCTCTAACTGTTTCGCCGAAATAATCCCATAAAATGGATAAAACGGTTTCGCCCAAATAATCCCTAAACGCAAATTCAGCGTGTTCCTTTGTTATTGGCATCTCTGCGCTAACGCATTTCAAATTTCTATGAAACCCTTTCCTACATTAATCTCTTCATCTCATAAATTTTCCTAGCTAAACTATTAGGGTTTCGTTAGAATATCAATTTATCTCTCCGACTTAAAGCTCCGTGAAGCCGTATTTAAAAATAGAATTTCTATCTCTTTAGACTCCCGCATAATTCCAAGATAACAAGTGATGTCAATTATAATTCCTGACATTAAAGATCAATGAAGCCCTATTTAAAAACAGAATATTAATTTTTCTCTCTGACCTAAAGAACGTTTATCCCTCAGACCTAAGATTAAAGAAGCCTTAATGTTTCTTAATTCTCCCCTTCGTGAATCAATAAATTCCCCTAGCGATTATGTAAATCAAGTTCTCAGGCGCTACTCGTGACAGGACCACGTGGTTTATGGTTTTCCAAGTTATAAAGTTCCTGTTTTTCCAAGTGATAAAATTCCTGTTTTTCAAATTCTAATTGAGAAAAACATAAACCAAGTGGTCCTGTCACCCTGTTTTTAAAATTCTCACTGACAAAAACCATAAAACATCCATAATTTGATGTTGACATCCGAGAGAAACATCAAATAAATTGAACAACACACATAACCATCCATGAAAACAACCATAAATGTGACAAAATTCATGTTTTTCCATGTGAGAAAATCCCTGTTTTTTCATTCTCACTGAGAAAACCATAAAACAGACATGAATTGCTGTTGACATCCATAAATGTGACAAAATTCCTGTTTTTTCATTCTCACTGAGAAAACCATAAAACAGACATGAATTGCTGTTGACATCCATAAATGTGACATAGTTCCTGTTTTTCAAATTCTCACTGACAAAAACCATAAACCACGTGGTTCTATGCCAATATATGATGTTAAAAAAAGTTGTAGATGGCAGCAGGGGTGAGGGATTGCGCTGGTACCCCCATCTCTACTCACAAAATCCTATTAAGGTCAATTCCAAACAGTCGTTATCCCTTTGTGCCAGCAAGTGAAATGGTCTAAACCCCTTTATTGAAGCAATTTTTTCAATTCGTCCATTGCTGTCAATCGCTATCCATAAGTTATGGAGGCTGTCTATTATTCATATATAAGGTTTTTATCAAAGAGGTAATAGTATAGATTTTGAAAAAAAGCCTCATTCGATTTAAATTGAAAGTTCTCGATCTGTCTTTTAAAGTCAAGAATAATCGGACAGTTCGTACCCCCCCCCCCCCTCCATTCCCTAAAAACTTGAAACTTTTTGCAATCAAAAACGAACAAAAATTAATTAAAAAAATGTTTTTTCGAAAAATAAGTTTTTCAAAGAAAAGTAAAGGCCATTTTAAACTTAAGCTCAGTTGATACGATTACCTGTTAAAATCCAAACTCAAAATGACCAGAAATTACTATTAAAGAATAAATGAAACCCAAAACGAACAGAAATTAAATAAACAATCATAGCAAAAAACATACAACAAGTAATAATATAAATGAATAAATAATCTTAAAGCGAGTAGTGCTTAGATTGAATATGCAAATCAGGCTTAAAACGAAAACAAATGTTTTGCTATTAAAGTATAAATGAAACTTAAAACGAACAGAAATTAAATATACAATCAATGCGAACAAACATGCAATATATATTAATGTAAATGAATAAATAAATCTTAAAACGAGTGAAACTTAAAAAGAATATGCAAATCAAGTTTGAATCGAATAAAAATAACGACAAACAAGAGTTTGGGTATCGCCTCACTGCAGAAGCCTAAAACCTACTGCGTCATTGGCGCTTTACTGAAAACAAATTATATTACAAATTTTTTCTTTTGTACTTAATGTTGAAAGTAAATATTAAAATTACAGTAAAATTTTGAACTGATGGGCTTTCAGCAATTAATATCATTATGCATCAAATATTCAGTTTAATTTGTTAGTTCTTTTCAAGATAGGTCAAGACAAATATAGTTTCACTACAACAAAATTTGGATATTACCCCCTTCTTTAACTGTAAAAACCTAAAGCCTTCTGCGTCATTGGTGCTTCACTGAAAACGAATTACTCGTATATTACAAATTTATTATTTTCCAGTTCTTAAAGCATTGAAAATGAAAATAAAAATTACAGAGAAAAAAAAAATCTTGAACTGATGGATCTTTCAACAATTAATATCACCATATATCTAATATTCAATTTGATTTTGTTTATACTTTCCAAGACTGTTCAAGACTCATATAGTTTTGCCATTTTTTTTTATTATGCCATTTTTTTTAACTAATCCTGTTAGTTTGTTATGAAAACATTCTATGGCTTCTAGGCATTTCTATTTCAGCGGAAAACTGCACCTCAAACTTTGTGGAACATGCATTTTCTTGCATGAAACACCAAAATATAATAAAATGTCAAGTTTCGGAGTGTTCCGCCACTCGCAAGCAAGTGCCATTGGTATTTTTGAATCCGCATGGTCAATTTAGGGGGTGGAGGGTAGGCTAATTCTCATAGCAGCCCCATTCCGTCGTGGTATGATTCACATTTTCAACACCTGGCGTCCAGACTATCATATAATCTACCAAGCATACAACTACCCGAAATCAGTATCAATAAATAAATGAAACCCAAAACGACCAAAAATTAAAATAAATATTAGAGTCAAACTCAAAACGAGCATAAATTAATAAGAGTATGGTTCAAAACCCCTATGCTTTCTAAAAGCCAGAATATAATTTGTACTTTACTGAAAAAAAAATTCAAATGAGTTTACTGAAAAAAAATGTGAATTGTCAGTTTAATATACATATGCTGATATTTATTCCCTAAAATCTTAATTAGTTTTTGATTTCTTAAAGTTACAAAAGTGAAAACAATTCAAAGAATTGTTTTCAGTAAAGCGCCAATGACGCAGTAGGTTTTAGGATTCTGCATTGAGGCGATACCCAAACTCTTGTTTGCAGTTATTTTTATTCGATTCAAACTTGATTTGCATATTCTTTTTAAGTTTCACTCGTTTTAAGATTTTTTTATTCATTTACATTAATATGTATTGTATGTTTGTTCGCATTGATTGTATATTTAATTTCTGTTCGTTTTAAGTTTCATTTATACATTAATAGCAAAAAATTAGTTTTCGTTTTAAGCCTGATTTGCATATTCAATCTAAGCATTACTCGCTTTAAGTTCTATTTATTCATTTATATTATTACTTGTTGTATGTTTTTTGCTATGATATTTCCTGTAATTCTTGTACGATTTGGGTTCCATTTATCCTTAGATTGTAATTTCTAGTCATTTTGAGTTCCAATTTGAACAATTATTTTTATCAACTGAGCTTAAGTTTGAAATGGTCTTTACTGTTCTTTGAAAAACTTATTTATAGGAGTTTTTTTTTAATTAATTTTTTAAAATGACAAGCTTTTTGCCACGTTGTTTTAGAACCATTTCATTTGGTGGAAAACTATGGTCAGTATTGCGAGTAAGCACAGCGCATACTTCATTACATGCGGGAGGGTTAAACCGTCTATAATCGACACGATCTGGCAAAGTAAAAACGACATGCACGTTTGAGGCTGTTGTCCCAATGAAGCAGCAAGTTGATTTGAATCATCCTCCACTTCTCGCATTTTTTTGACATAACCTTTGTCGTTTGAATCTCTCAATATTTCTTACAACAGATTCATTTGGTTATGAGACATCCCATAATTTAAAGGATGTACAAGGCGTTCTTCATCAGCTTCATTGGGGTCTAAAAAGTACATTTGGCAATATGAAGGTGGCTCAATTTCACCTTCAATAGTTTGTGACGGATATGCCGCTAAATTGATTTTGTGATAAATTTGTCCAGCTACTTTTAAACTAAATATATTCCGACTATTTATGGTTCGATCATAGCTTACGTTGAATGAAGCTAAAGCGAAACACGAGTTCAAGTTTCGAATACATTTATGAAACTCTTCAGAGAGCAAGTGACTTCCTAAAAAAAAGGTAAACCAATTCATTTGGAAACTTAGGTGGTGACATTGCAATTCGACCGTGCAAGCAGCAATCTCCAAACGAATTACCTTTGTTTCCTACTCTTTCCTCGGAAAATGGAGCGCTCCACAGTGAATACAAGCAACGTTGAAGGGTCCCAAAGATTTATATGTTACATTTACTAAGTTTACGGCATATTTGTACGTATGTACTTGGTTTTGTGCCACACATTGTTGGTAACGAAGATTACGACGCCGCTGTTCTTCTAACCGCGTGCATCTTTGGTCTTCTCTTTCATTTTTGATACGCTCTAATTCTCGTTTTCGTTTATCTTCTAACCGCGAGTGTCTCTGCTGTTCATTTTCAGTTTTCATACGCTCTAATTCTCGTTTTCATTTATATTCTAACGGTGTGTATCTTTGCTCTTCTTTTTCATTATTCGTAAGCTCTAATTCTCGTTTTCGTTGATCTTCTAACCGCGTGTGTCTTTGATCTCCATTTTCATTTTCGACACGCTCTAATTCCCGTTTTCGTTTATCTTCTAACCGCCCGTGATTTTGCTGTTCAGTTTCATTTTTCATACGCTCTAATTCTCATTTTCTCATATCTTCAAACCACGCTTGCCTTTGCTGTTCATTTTCATTTTTGACAAATTTTTAGATTTTGATTACTTCAGACACTTTAGCAATGGCCTTTTCTTTAGCTGCCCGTATTGGTGTTGTCGTAACTGATGGTACAAATTATTGATTTTCGCATCTTATCACGTTTGATAGTTTAGGTGGTGGTTCCACAGAATCGTCACTAACTGCAATTGTAAATTTTCGTTTTTTGGGTCTTCCTTTAGACATTGTACTGGATATACAAATGATTATACTAGATAAATATAACTCGCTACATTCTGAAATATACGTGGCTTATATAAGAGGAATGGAGTCATAACATGTCTTGATGCCATGGTTTACATACCGTCATTGTAATTTTATACGTGCATAATGTCATTGTAATTATTACTACATGACGTCACTTGCAAAAACCAAAATTAAGGCTCCTAACGATTTTTTTCAGACTTTTAACCTATCTAGATCTTTTTTTTATGCGAGAATATCGCAAGATACCAATTTTCCCGAAAAAATATGGAGCCATTTTCAAGAAACAGAATAAATACATATATACATAAATACCTACACAATTATTACTCACATATAAAGATAGTATATATATATATATGGCTATGTGACCAAAATATCCAGAGAATTTTTGTTGTTGTTTCAGTGTCAACTAAAATGATCTGTCCCTATTGAACTGTTATTTGCACATGAGAAGACACTGAATACACTAAACACTAACCAGAGAAGAAACTTTTCAAACAGTTCGTGGTAACGAACTGTAAGTAAGGAGCGACCCGGCTCAATAGTAACCGAAACTCTAAAAAATCGGAATTTTGATACCAATAGATACATCAAAAAATGAGATTTTAATGCTGATTTCAAATATGTAAGTTTCATCAAGTTTAGTCTTACTAATAAAGCTACGCGCCTGAAATCAAGCGTAACATCAAAAGTTACGCGCCTGAGAAAATTTGGATGATTTTCGAAAAAAGGGGGAAAGACCCCCTAATAGTTATAAAACATTAATGAAAAACATGCCATCATATTCAGTGTATAAGAGAACCCTACTGTAGAGGTTTCAAACACCTATATACAGAAACGTGGAATTTTGCATTTTTTGCCAGAAGAAAGATCACGGATCCGTGTTTATTTGTTTTTTTGTTTGTTTTTTTCCCAGGGGGGACCATATCGACCCAGTGGTCCTAGACTATCATAGGAGGACTCATTCGAACTTAAATTAAAAGTTCTAGTGCCCTTTTTAAGTGACCAAAAAAATGGCGGGCAACTAGGTCCCCTCCCACGCTCATATTTCCCCAAAGTCACCCGATCAACATTTTGAGATAGCCATTTTGTTCAGCATGGTCGAAAATATGATAACTATGTCTTTTAGGATGACTTAATCCGCCGAAGTCCCCGGGGGGAGGGCTGAAAGTTATGAACTTTATCCAATGTTAACATATAGTATTGATTATTGGGAAGTATAGACGTTTACAGGGGGGATTTTTTGTGGTAGGTGGAGGGGGGGGGGTCAGGGGTTATATGGGAGGATCTTTCCATGAAGGAACTTTTCATGGGGAAAGGGACATTACTATGAAGGGGGGGCCGGATTTCTCATCATTATTAAAAAAAAAGATCAGAAATTAAATAAAAAAAATTTTTTCAAGTGAAAGTAAGGAGCAACATCAAAACTTAAAAGGAACAGAAAATATTACGTATATGATTGGGTTCACCCCCTAGTCAGTACCTTGCTCATTAAGCCAAAGATTTTTTAGTACTTTCATAAGAGCTATTTATTCTAATTAACGGCCTTTGTGATTAAGGGGTCATTTTTAAAGAATTAGAACAAAATTCGAACTTTAGCTTAAAGAGGAAGGTATTGACTAGGGGGCGAATCCCCTAATATATGTATTAAAAATCTATGAATATAGAAGTTCGTTACGTAAGATAATTCGTAAGTTACGTATATTTATTACTAATGAAAACGTTCGTAAATAAAATTAAACAAGTTTTGAGAAACCCATTTAACCAAATAAAAGTAAAATTAATATGCAAATTTTGTTATAATTATTCATGTACGGTGAGCAAATATCAAAACCTGCATTAATTCAAAAACGTTCAAACATTAAATAAAAAAAACAAGTTTTTTTTTACTGAAAGTAAGGAACGACGTTAAAACTTAAATCGAACATAAATTATTCCGTATATGAAAGGGACTGTCCCCTCCTCAACGCCTCGCTCTTTACGCTAAAGCTTGACTTTCTCACAGATCTATTTTTTTTAACAATAAAAAACTTTAGCTTAAAGAGCGAGGCGTTGAGGAGGGGACAGACCCTTTCATAAAAAGAATAATTTCTGTTCGTTTTAAGTTTTAACGTCGTTCCTTACTTTCAGTTAAAAAAAACTTGTTTTTTATTTAATTTATACTAAATCCATCATTTTTCCGGTAGTTTCACATACGAAAAACATAAGCACACATAAAAAAAAAACTTGAAAAATTAAATAAATAAAAATTAAAACTTTAAAAAAAAATTAAAAATTAAATATCTCATTTATTAACCATGACAATGAAGATAGAGTGAAACCGAACTATTGTTTCAATTCAAGGATGGGGATAGGCTATCCATCAAAATAAAAACAAAATCCCCACAAACCTACATTTTTGTTACAAATTTTCCGTTTGTCCAATCACTATGCATTTAATAGAGCTAGCTTCGTCTGGTTTATCTTTCCTGTGCCTCATTAACCAGAGAAAATAATAATACATCTCCTTTTAACACTTGCTTATGTAACTTCAGCATTTCTAGGCGTTTATCTGAATTCCAGAGACAGCCACGGTTTCATAGTAAAGCAAGAGCCAAAAATTACTAAAATGTTCCCATTCTTAGAAGACACAGGACAAAAAAAGCTTTCTCGTTTCTTCTTCCTAAGGCTTTATTTTCAAGGAATTTTCATTAAGAGAAAGACCATAACTGAGAGACCATAGCAACCAGACCCTTAAACGAAAATCAGCCCCCATTCAACGCTAAGATGATAAGAAACACAAAATAAAGAGAAATAATGAGACGTTCAATGAAATTTAAATTAAAACCTCATCTTAGAGTTACTGATAGGTAGAATCAATTCAGTTTTTTACAGGCTGAAATTGGAAGAAAAAAAATTAATTAAAGGAACTTATTTCCCTTTGTCAAAGCAAGTGCTAGGACATTCCATTAACGAGGTTAAGTGGGTAAAATCGCACCCAAAAAGAATCCTTAGCAACAGCGTGGCTCATCCACTTCCGTGCAGTTTTTCACTGTCAAACCGTGGTGTAAACCGTGCAGTTTATACCAATTTGTCGAGCAAGAAAAAAAAACGATCTTACATCCCTAAAATCACAAAAATATTGTATTTTAAATTTAAAAAAATGAAATTTATGTACCTTCTTTACGGTAAAATAGAGTATAGCAACAGTACAAATGGTAAAATTTTAGAATAAGTGCTTTTCACTATCTTGGTAAATAGTTGGGTTGCGGGAATGAAACTTACAGGATTGGCTTCAGAACCTAAATTATGCCCTAGGCAGAAGTGGTCAAGCTCCAATTTCTACTTTTCCCAATTTCTAAGGCTTAGAAAACTGCATAAAAAATAAGAATATAACTGTCATAACTGTTTTTGTTTTGTTTTTTTTTACTTTTAGCTTAAGTCTGCTTTCCTCTGACTCTAGGTCGAGATTAAATACAAAAACAAGCTTTTATTCAACTGAAAGTAATAAGCAACATTAAAAATCAAAACGAACAGAAATTATTCCGTATATGAGGGGGTTACACCCCTCCTCGATACCTTGCTCTTTACGCATAACAAATAAGTACATTTGTATAATGTGCATAATAAGCATAATTGCATAAAAAATAAGTATATAACAGTCTTAACTTGGGGAAAATGATTGTTTTCCTTACTTTTAGCAGGAGTCTGCTTTCCTTTGACTCAATGTTGTGAAAACACAATCTTAATGACTTGAGTAGGATTTTAAGCCGTATTAAGATTTTTCTTTCTTTTTATTTAGGACAGAATTTCTGAATTGTTTAAATCCTTATTGTTAAGGCTAGCATCGGTATGAGGCTCAAAACACATACATACAAATGATTAACCAAAAGGTGTAGTGTGTCATCGGTTGGAAACTATTAGTGCGTTATTAAGCATATTGTCAACTAATTTCTCAAACAGATATCTTTTGACACTTAAAAAGTGGACTAGAACTTCCAATTTCCAATCAAATGAGCCCTCTCTGAATATATCAAAAGACCTTCCCAAGGCCCAGTTTAGGCTCTGAAAACTTTCAACTCTGAAAACAAAAATTTTTTTCATCGAAGAATACGAACACTTTTTTTCAAATAAATGATTATGATTATGGTTTGTGGTTTTCTGGTTTCGGGATCACTTATTGCTTACGATATATAAAATTTAATAAATATTTAGGGTTTTTCAGCATCTAAAATCGCTGAACTAAGTAATTATTCTGTTTTATCGGCAACATGTTCCAAAAATTCTGAGAAATTGGCATGAAATAAACAATGTTTGGTGATTCTTGGAACAACACCCCACAAATAACGGCTTGGAATTTGACTTCTAAAGTTTTTGGCAAAAGCAAGAATTCAGTTTCAGCACTGACAATTACCAAAGTAAGAAAATCAATAAAAATGAAAAAGATTCTGTTCCAGCGACAACCTTCAAGTGGCAGTGTTTTTCCAACGATATAAATAGTCACTGGAAAATACCTCAGATTTTTAGATATCAGGAAAGAATTAATTTGAACCAGACACTTTTTTCTTTTCTATTTTTTGCACTTCTTTTTTACGAAATCGACTTTCCGCTATAACTGTTGAAAAAAAAACTGGAGCTGCTCCAAATCCTTTAACTTCTTCTTCCATTAGCCACACATTTGGAAAAAAAAAATACTTCAAATGAAAGCAAAGAAGATTACTGTGTTCATGGATGACCAATAATCGTCTGTATATTCTTTCCCGTGCGAGCAGAGAAAAATGTTCTTGCGTGAAAAATCCCAGACAAATTATTAGTTTCTAAGACTTTCACAAAAAGGCACTTCACAAAGCCACGATAAAGGCATTTTATTGAGAAAAATTTACTTTGCAGCCGAACTACTGAATGAAGAGTAACTATCTCTCAAGCATTATGAGAAATTTAAGAACACTGAATGAGTTTTTCAAGAGCCAATTTCACTAAGTCTATGAAACAAACAATGGGAGAAAAAAAAAGGAGAAACATAGTAGGTTTCCATTTTAATATGACAGTCATATGCAAGGAAAAAAAAACCATGTATTCTGTTATGTTTTTTCATATGTTTGCGTATAAAAGATGTATTTAAATGAATTTCAATTTAGACTGAATCAAATTGGCGTCTAGAAAAAATTAAGCTGGCTTAAAAGAGAAACGATTCTTTTTTTTTCTTCTTTTTCTAACAATCCTTACTTATAGGGAATACCCTTCCAATTGCATAAGGTTAAGGGCTAATAAAGTGTTTATACACAAAATCCCTGAAAATAACTGGAATTAAACAAATTTGGCATCTAAACGAATAAAATATCAAATTTCTAAGACAAATAGCCGTTTAGATTAACTTACAGTGCATATTTCATGAATGACGAATTTAAAAGCGGAATTTTCAAGCTTATATTTTCCAGAAAATAACGGATGTTTTCGGAAAAATATATATTGTCTATGTCATATATCAATGACTGATAAACAATCTCGGTAGATTCACTTTACAATTTCGCTGACAATGGCCCCAGTCCAAGCAAATTTTTAAACCTATCAAAGAGGCAGGGAATGTTGGAGGATCTTGACTTTGCGTGACAGACCGCACCTACCACTCATCAATTTCCCTTGACCCAAAATGTGGTAGTTCTTTTCGTGTGATCGGTTTGCTAGCTCTGCTAATAACTGAGTTACCAGCTTATAAACCTTGGAACTTTTCTATGCTTTGAACTTTAAAATTACCAGCCCAGAGGGATCAAATAAAGAAAAGTATACTTATTCTAAACACGGAAAACAATTCAATTATGCAGAGAAGCAACATTAGGGAGAGAATAAATGAGCTATATCGACTAACTAAATCTTGCTGGGAAGCCGGATTTGCGGTAATCAAACGAAATAGAACCCCAGGGATACAAAAACTTCTTATTCGAAAAATAAAATTATGCTTGAAGGAAGTTCTCGCTTCTTCTAGCTTAATTTAAAGTAAATCAAATTAGAATAAATATTTCATGCTAGAATTAAATAAAATACAAATTCAGCGGACGGAGAGCCAAAATACGAGATTACTTCTAAAGCCAGAAAACAAAGATTCCATAGACCCTTTCATCTTGGTTGCCAATAAAAATCATTTGATTCTGTTGAGATACAGACAGTTAGCCAGTTAAGCGATAGTTTAGCCCCCCCCCCTACTATAAGAACCGGAAAACCATTTATCCATCTTCATAGTTGATCTCCATTAACTGGTCATAAAAATAATCTCGTCTCCATTACCTTAATTAACCTTTTGTTCTTTATCGGCTGTATAGCATCACGTCATTGTGAACAATTGAGAACATTGTACAAAAAAAAGATTTAACAACGGTTGGAAAACGTGAATTAAAATGGAAGGAGCCATGAAAGTCTGATTAATACAATCTTCCTCCATATTACAAAGAAAGAATGTTATTATCATAGAGTCCAAGGCCGTATCCAGAAGGAGGGGGTTTGAGCCCCCCCCCTCCTCGAAATATTTGTCCAATTCGTAAAAACGTAACAAAAATGAATATAAACAATTTTTCGATGCGTTTTTTGAGGTTTTTTTGTAAATCCTCTCAAAAAAATTGAAATTGTTCAAATTGAAATGTTGTAATGGAGCATATCCATCATTTTGTGAAACCAACCTTTTAAAATTTTTGTATTCTAGTAGCCTATGCGTAACTAAAGTTGAAACACACTTCAGATTAAACTGCATACCTCCATTCATGGGTGGACATAGGTTCAGTCCTTTGGGGAGATCAAAGTATAGGGAAAGTGTTGCAAAAGTGTACTCTTAAGCCACTATTTTCCCAAGAAGATCATAACCAATCTTTGGGGTAGTGTCCCCTAAAGCGTTATTCAAAGAGAACATATTCATTATTGATTTTTTTTTTGTTTGTTTAATCATCGACTATTCTAGCCTTTCTAGCAGACTGAACTTTGATAGTATTGAGAGATCCCATTTCTTAATCACATTATGTAGTGCTTTTGATCGTTATGCAAGCCCTAACTGAGCACAAGTCCGGGATATTTGCAATTCTTTCAGTGGACTATAGGTGGGGAAAAGTGAAAACGTACTCTTGAGCACCAACACCAAGATGGAATATTTTATAGAAAATTTTATAGAATATTTTACAGAAGATGGAATATTTTATAGAAAAAAATTATGTATAGTATACAGTCGGTACCAATTCTGGTCCATAAATTCCTTTGGTTACATATATAATTAAAGAAGCGAAACAATGGTGATGCTTTTAGAGATTAAATTAAAAAAGAAATTTCAACTGAAAGTAAGTAGCAGCATTAAAACTTAAAATGAACAGAAATTATTACGTATATGAGGGGGTTCACCCCCTAGTCAATACCTCGCTCTTTACACTAAAGTTCGATTTTTATTTCAAATCACAAACTCCTGAATCACAAAGGCCGTTTAATTAGAATAGATAGCTCTTTTGAGAGTACTAAACGATAACTTTAGAGTAAAGAGCAAAGTATTGACCCGAGAAAAAGCGAGGTATATGAGGGGAACCCCCTCATATACGTAAAAATTTCTGTTCGCTTTAGGCTTTAATGTTGCTCTTTACTAGGTTTTAATGTTGCTCTTTACTTTCAGTTAAAAAAAAACTTGTTTTTTTATTTAATTTCTGATCGTTTGTTAAATAATGCTGGGATATCCGGCGCCGCCTTCATTGAAATGTCCCTTTCCCCAAGAAAACCTCCTCCATGGAAAGATCCTCCAACGTAACCCCTTCCTCCGACCCCCCCCCCCCCACCATAAAAAATCCCTCCTGAAAACGTCTGAATACTTCCCAATAACCAATACTATATGTGAACATTGGGCAAACTTCATCACTTGCAGCCCTTTCCCCGGGAACTGTGGGAGGGGATTAAGTCATCCAAAGATATATTTATTAGATTTTCGAATATGATGAAAAAATGGCTATCTCAAAATTTTGATTGGATGACTTCGGGAAAATAATGAGCGTGGGAGGGGGCCAAGTTGCCCTCCAACTTTTTAATCACTTAAAAAGGGCACTAGGACTTTTAATTTCCGTTCGAATGAGGCCTTTTACGATATCCCAGAACTGCTGGATCGATACGATTACCCCTGAGAAAAAAAAAAAAAAAATAATAACGCATTCGTGATGTTTCTTCTGGCAAAAAAAATACAAAATTCCACATTTCTGCATACAGGAGCTTGAAACATCTACAGCAGGTTTTTCTGTTACGCTGAATCTCATTGTTTGATTTTCATTAAGGTTCTTTCATTTTTATGGGGCGTTTCCCCTTTTTTTCGAAAATTAGGCAACTTTTTCAGGCTCGTAACTTTTGATGAGTAAGACTAAACTTGATGAAACTTATATATTTGAAATCAGCTTAAAAATCCGATTCTTTTGATGTATGTACTGGTATCAAAATTCCGTTTTTTAGAGTTTCAGTTACAATTGAGCCGGGTCGCTCCTTACTTACAGTTCGTTGCCACGAACTGTTTGACAACAATTTACACTGAATAGAGTATTTTGGAAAGACACAGGCTCTGAAGAACCAGGCATGGACTCTTTCCTCAAATTAAAAAAAAAACTTTATACAAATGAAAGAAAGCAGCGACTTAAAAGATAAAAAAAAAAGTCTTTTTCCCCACTGAAAGTAAGGATCGAAATGAAAACCTAAAGCGAACAGAAATAATTATGTACATGGGAGGCTGCCCCCTCCTCAACCCCTTACTCTTTGTGCGTCTTATAGTGCTTTAATAATACATCTTACTCCAAATAAACGGCCCTTGTGTTTGAGCAGTCGCTCTTAAAGAATTGGGACACAAGTCAAACTTTAGCGTAGAAAGCTGAGGAATCAGGAGGGGTCAACCCCCATATACGGAACAATCTCTGCTCGTTTTGAGTTTTAACATCACTGCTTACTTCCATTTGAAAAAAATACTTTTCTGTTTATTGAATTCTGTAAATTCTGAATCTATGAATGCCCATGCTGATTAAATTCTGTAAATTCTGAATCTATGAATGCCCGTGCTGATTTCTGAATTCTGAATGCCCGTGCTGATCTAAGTTACGGTTGGGGATGCCGCCCCGATAAACCCCCACTTCAATCTGTTAAACTGTATAATTGAATACTTGGAAACAGATTGGTAGCGTCCTAGATTAGTACCGTGAGATTTTTTACTACCACAATTTCTCTGGCAATCTCTTTAATATCATAGGCAGAACTAATTAAAGAACGATGTGGGCACAATGTGTTTTTTTTTTCTCCATACTCGGGCACTTCGTATCAAAGGAGTTGTCGTAGAAACTTCAAAAAGGGGTCATTCGATTGGAAATTGGAGTGGCTAGTGCCATTTTTAATAGTCGAAAGTGATTGTAGGGCAACTAGCCCCCCCCCCCCCACCACGCCAATCATTCCCCCCAAACACATCCAATCAAAATTTCGAGATAGCCATTTTGTTCAACGTAGTTGATTTCCAGATAGAAAATATCTTTTTGAGGAGGACACTCCCCCAGAATCCTCGGGGCAAGGGTTTTAAGTTATGCATAAGATCAATGTTGACACAATGTACAGTTTATTATTTTTTTCTTTAAAGCAGGGCACTTCATATAAAAGGGGTCGTTGTAGGGACTTCAAAAGCGGCTCATTCGAAAGGAAATCGAGAGTTCTAGTGCCCTTTTTAATAGTCGAAAGTGTTTGGAGGGCACCTAGCCCCCCCCCCCCTCTCACGCCAATCATTCCCACAAACACATCCAATCAAAATTTTAAGATGGCCATTTTGTTCAGCATAGTTAATTTCCAAATAGAAAATGTGTTTTTGAGGAGGACACTCCCCAACAACCCTCAGGGCAAGGGTTTTAAGTTATACCCTGGGGGCATATAATCTTTTGTAAAGAAGGCGTTGTCGTAGAAACTTCAAAACAGGCTCATTCGTCTGGAAATTCAAAGAGCTATTGCCCTTTTTAATAGTTGACAGTTATTGTAGGGCAACTAGCCCCCCCCCCCAAGTTCATCATTACTCCAAACACATCCAATCAAAATTTTGAGATAGCCATTTTGTTCAGCGTAGTTGATTTCCAGATAGGAATATATTTTTGAGGAGGAAACTCCCCCACAACCCTCAGGGCAAGGGTTTTAAGTTATGCACTGGGGGCATATAAGGTTTTTACTGAAGGCATTGTCGTAGAAACTTCAAAACAGGCTCATTCGATTAGAAATTCAAGGGGCTAGTGCTCTTTTTAATAGTCGAAAGCGATTGGAGGGCAACTAGCCCCCCCCCCCCCACACACCCATAATTCCCCCAAACACATCCAATCAAAATTTTGAGATAGCCATTTTGTTCAGCGTAGTTGATTTCCAGATAGAAAATATGTTTTTGAGGAGGGAACTGCCCCACGACCCTCAGGGCAAGGATTATAAGTTATGCCCCTGGGGGCATATAAGGTTTTTATAGAAGGCGATGTCGTAAAAACTTCAAAAAAGGCTTAATCAATTGGAACTTCAATGGAATACTGCTCTTTTTACCAGTCAAAAACGGTTGGAGGGCAATTAGCCCCCCCCCCTACGCCTATCAATCCCCCAAACACATACAATCAAAATTTTGAGATAGCCATTTTGTTCAGCGTAGTTGATTTCCAGCTATAAAATGTATTTTTAAGGAGGACACACCCCCACAACCCTCAGGGCAAGGGTTTTAAGTTATGCCCTGGGGGCATATAAGGTTTTTTATAGAAGGCGTTGAAATAGAAACTTCAAAACAGGCTCATTCAATTGAAAATTCAAAGGGCAAGTGCCCTTACTAATAGTCGAAAGGGATTGGAGGGCAACTAGCCCCCTCCCACCCATCATTCCCCCAAACAAATCCAATCAAAATTTTGTGATAGGCATTTTGTCAGCGTTGCTGATTTCCAGATACAAAATATCTATTTGAGGAGGACACTCCCCCACAACCCTCGGGGCAAGGGTTTTAAGTTATGCCTTGGGGGCATATAAGGTTTTTATAGAACGCTTTGTCGTAGAAACTTCAAAACAGGCCCATTCGATTGAAAATTCAAAGGGCTTGTGCCCTTTGTAATAGTCAAAAGTGATTGGAGGGCAACTAGCCCCCCCCCACCCTCGTTATTCCCCAAAACACATCAAATCAAAATTGTGAGATTTTTCCAGATAGAAAATATGTTTTTGAGGAGAACATTCCCCCACAACCCTCTGGGCAAGGGTTTTTAGTTATGTCCTGGGGGCATATATGGTTTTTATATAGGGCGTTGTCGTAGAAACTTCAAAACAGGCTCATTCGATCGGAAATTCAAAGGGCTAGTGCCCTTTTTAATAGTCAAAAGTGATTGAAGGGATTCAAAGGGCTAGTGCTCTTTTTAATAGTCGACAGTGATTGGAGGGCACCTAGCCCCCCCCCCCCCCGCCCATAATTCCCCAAAACATATCCATTCAGAATTTTGAGATTGCCATTTTTTCAGCGTAGGCTAGTTGATTTCTAGATGCAAAATATATTTTTGTGGAGGACACTCCCCCGCAACCCTCAGGGCAAAGGTTTTAAGTTATACCCTGGGGCATATAAGGTTTTTATTGAAGGCGTTGTCGTAGAAACTTCAAAACAGGCTCATTCGATTGGAAATTCAAAGGGCTACTGCCATTTTTAAGAGTCGAAAGTGATTGGAGGGCCACTAGCCCCCCCTCCCCACGCCCAACATTCCGCCAAACACCTCCAATCACAATTTTGAGATAGCCATTTTGTTCAGCGTTGTTAGTTACAAGATGCAAAATATTTTTTTCAGGAGGAAACACCCCCACAGCCCTCAGGGCAAGGGTTTTAAGTTATGCCCTGGGGGCATGTAAGGTTTTTACAGAAGGCGTTGTCGTAGAAACTTCAAAAAAGGCTCATTCGATTGGAAATTCAGAGGGCTAATGCCCTTTTTAATAGTTGAAAGGGATTGGAGGGCAACTAGCCCCCCACGCCCATCGTTCCTCCAAACACATCCAATCAGAATTTTGAGATAGCCATTTTGTTCAGCGTAGGCAAGTTGATTTCCAGATAGAAAATATGTTTTGAGGAAGACACTCCCCCACAACCCTCAGGGCAAGGGTTTTAAGTTATGTCCTGGGGGTATATAAGGTTTTTATGAGAAGACGTTGTCGTAGAAACTTCAAAACAGGCTCATTCGATTGGAAATTCAAAGGGCTAGTTCCATTCTCATTAGTTGAAAGTGATTGGAGAGGAACTAGCCCCTCCCCCATCCCTAACGTTCCCCCAAACGCCATAAATCAGACATACGATGTAGCTGTATCGTTATGCATAAGTAATTTTCTAATGGACAAGGTATTTGCTAGAAGGAAACTCTCTTAATACCATCATAGTAAGAGTTTCAAGTTGTATGCTAGGTTATTTGAGGTTTTTACAGCAGGCACTGTCAAATAAACTTTCAAATTGTTTTATCTGATTGGAAATTCAAAGGGCTAGTGCTCTTTTTAATATTCGAAAGTTATTGGAGGGCCCCCCCCCACGTCCATCATTCAGCCAAACACATCCAATAAAAATTTTGGGATAGTCACTTTGTTCAGCGTAGGCTAGTTGATTTCCAGATAGAAAATATGTTTTTGAGGAGGACAGTCCCCCACAACCCTCAGGGCAAGGATTTTAAGTTATGCCCTGGTAGGCATATAAGGTTTTTTATAGAAGGCGTTGTCGTAGAAACTTCAAAAAAGGTTAATTCGATTGGAAATTCAATTAGGACAGTGCCCTTTTTAATTGTCGAAAGTGATTGGAGGGCAACTACCCCCCCCCCCACACCCACCATTCCCCCCCAACAAATCCAATAAAATTTCGAGATAGCCGTTTTGTTCAGCGTAGTTGATTTACAGATAGAAAATATGTTTTTGAGGAAGATAATCCGCCACAGCCCTCAGGGCAAGGGTTTTAAGTTATGCCCTGGGGGCATATAAGGTTTTTATAGAAGGCGTTGTCGTAGAAACTTTAAAAAAGGTCAATTCGATTGGAAATTCAATTGGGCTAGTGTCCTTTTAATAGTCAAAAGTGATTGGAGGGCAACTAGCCCCCCGCCCCCCCCCACGCCCATCATTCTCCCAAACACATCCAATAAAAATTTTGAGATAGCCATTTTGTTCAGCGTAGTTGATTTACAGATAGAAAATATGTTTTTGAGGAGGATACTCCGCCACATCCCTCAGGGCAAGGGTTTTAAGTTATGCCCTGGGGGCATATAAGGTTTTTATAGAAACTGCAGAAAAGGGCGCATTCGATTTGAAATTCAAAGGGCTGGAGCCCTTTTTAATAGTCGAAAGTGATTAGTAATATTTTTTGTCGTTTTTGTTTAGATCAGGGCATTTCGTAATGAAGGATTTGTCGTTGGAACTTCGAAAGGGGCTCATTCGATTGAAAATAGAAAAGGCTGAAGTCCTTTCAATAGTTGAAAGTGATTGGAGGGCAACTAATCCCCCTTCCACTCCCACCCTCCCATTTGCCCATTATGTTTGAAAACTAAATGTTGCCTTAAGATTAAATCAAAATGCACTGTGATAATGCTAATTCCCAACAAGGCATCGCAGTAGTATTCCAAGAACGACTGAGGGTATTATGTTCGAACTTTCGAGGCTACGTCTGCTCTCAAAATTTAACCAAATCAAAATATTGTAAGTGTATCCAAGCTATCAAAGAAAGTAAACAGATTTTTTTGCGAATGGTATCAAGTTTTCCATTTCAGGTCAACTAGAGGAGGTATGAAACTAAGTTAAACAGTACTATTTGTGTCCAGATTTTTAAAATGGTGTATGTTGTTAAAAATTACTGAAAATTTTTCTCCAGCATACAAATAGCAGGCCAAACTATAAAGTCTTAAAAAACGAAAAGATTTAAAGTGTTATTTCTTTTTCCCTGAACAGACTATGTCAATATAAAACAAACAGAAATTAATTAAAAAACTTTTTCCACAAAATAAGTTTTTCAAAGAAAAGTAAAGAACTCTTAAACAAAAAATCAGCAAAAATCAAATCAAATAATCTACCAAGCTCAAAACT
Source organism: Artemia sp. Qi Xiang Cuo (assembly GCF_049724085.1). Lineage (NCBI taxonomy): Eukaryota > Metazoa > Arthropoda > Branchiopoda > Anostraca > Artemiidae > Artemia > Artemia sp. Qi Xiang Cuo. The sequence goes on along the minus strand of NC_142797.1, from coordinate 65,139,064 downwards.
ACCACAAATCAGCATCGATAAATAAATGAATCCCAAAACGAACAGAAATTACAATAAATAACCGAGTCAAACTCAAAACGAGTAGAAATTAACATAAGTTGGGCGCAGAACCCCTATGCTATCCCAAGGCCATAACAAAATTTGCGCTTTACTGAAAAAATACAAATGAATGTGCATTGTCAGTTTAATATGCATATGCTGATATTTAGTAATCAAAATGTTAATATTATTTGATTTATTAAACTTATAAAAGTAACAACATTTATATTTTTTTTAGTAAAGTGCAAATTTTGTTCTGGCCTTGGGAAGGCATAGGGGTTTTGAGCCCAACTTGTGTTAATTTCTGCTCGTTTTGAGTTTGACTCGGTTATTTATTGTAATTTCTGTTCGTTTTGGGTTTCATTTTTTTATCGATGCTGATTTGTGGTAGTTTCGAGCTTGGTAGATTATTTGATTTTATTTTTGCTAATTTTTTGTTTAAGAGTTCTTTACTTTTCTTTGAAAAATTTATTTTGTGGAAAAAGTTTTTTTAATTAATAGTAACAAGTGACTAAAGCGTTTGAAAGTATTTGAAACAACTAATGCAGAAGATTAGCTAAAATGAATTTGAAACTGAGTACAATTGGTGAACGAAAAAACCTAGATGCGAAAGCGTCTCCCCTTTTTTTATTAAATGGAGCAAATTTCTTTAGGCGTATAAACTTTGTTGGATAACTATAAACTTAATGAATTTTCTATCTTTGGAATTAGCATAAAAAGTCTATTCACTTAATATATATATATATATATATATATATATATATATATATATATATATATATATATATATATATTGCTATCGACAATTTTTTAATGCTCTGGCTACTATAAGGACGAGTCACTCCTTAATCCCTCCTTAAACCCACTTTAAACCAACCTCTTCACCGTTTGTGCCGGTAAGCATATGAATATAATTTTTTATGCTATAAAGAGAACATACTTCTGCAGTATGAAGGGAGCTATTATATGGCACCAACTAAACCCAGGTTGAATCCAAATGAAGGGAGGTTAGAGATTAATTTGTGCATCATCCCCCTCCTTCAAACACTTTTGTATATTTACTAGAATTCTCAGTGAAAGTTAGAACTTTGGTTGTATAAATGCACTTTTTGAGGAATCAGTAACCCCATCCTCACCTTCAAAATGACACATCGTACCTCCTTCCTAATGGCTGATACGAAATTATACATCACGGTACACAATTTTATCAAACATCAAGTGAATCGACTTGGCTAAATGAAGCTCTAAAATAAGTGTCTACACTAACTGTCTATTTTATATCACAGTATACAAATAATAGGCAGTATTATCGTTCCCTATCTCACCTATTATGAAAACCCGGACCGAGGTGCGAGTGCTCCAGAGAACGTAAAAACATAAGCGACATTAGATCTTTTCACGAGTAGACAAGTAAAATTTCTCGTGAACGCGAAACTTGGCTTCAACGTTGGAACACTATATTTTGAAGAAACTAATTTTAAATTACTTTATTCCAATACATATATGAAAATCGGTAATTAGTAGTGTAATGTTACTATTAGATGTTTTTAGGAATTAAAAGTAGGTTTCGAAGTCTCAAGTTGGTTTCAAAGGCATTTTGAGAAAGTTTCTGCCAAAACACATGTTCCAGGGTAATTGGACCGCTAGTCCAGGAAGGGAACGGTTTGACCGGAAACAAATTGTAATAGGAATTGTTCTTTCACTACCAAACTCACAGAATTGCACTAATTCCAAATATGCAAAGTTTGCTCATCTATCTGTCGCAAAAATATGTTTTTTTAGGGCGAGGTTAAGTTTGATAAGGGAAATTGCGTCTTTTCATATAAAAGCGTATAACAATTGAACTAATGTCAAGAATGGTAAACTAGATTGTGGTGATTATGAAAATCACCTTTATTTGAACATAAAATTAAAACTTTCATTTATCTTTTTAGGCTGAACGATGAATATATAGCAAACTACTAAAAATTATGTTTTTGAGGTTGATGTTGATTTTGAGGATGTAAAATTCATGTTTTCATATAAAGGCGTAAAACAACAAAATTAATGTCTAAAATAGGGTACTAGATCATCGTGATTATGAAAATCACCTTTATTTGAATGTAAAATTAGAACTTTCATCTAAATATTCCATCAGTTTCATAACCCTTTTGCTGTTGGACATATTATGGAAGGCTCTGGACTTCAAGACACGTTGGAAATAATATATGCGCCAAATACTGTTCTACAAATCATTTCTGGGAAAGCTTATTCCAGAGCTATACGAGGACACATACTCACTGACTGGGCACTGAACACACTTCTCTTCACTTAACTTTACAGCACTGAAGATGGCGCTGATTCAGCAGACGCGGAAAAAATATTCAGTGCCTCCGACGAGCTTATGGAGTTCTTCACTGTTTATATTGGTGCATTGATAAGTGACAAAGACATGCGAAGTATAAAGAAAAATCAATCCTAGGGAAAGGCTACCGGGAACTATTAATCTCTTAAACAGTCATATTTGTAAAATTTACTTACGGCAGGACTTTGGATACAAAAAATTAAAATTATGAACATGCTAAAGAAGATCCAATCAGAGCGTATGGGGAACCGGGATCTTCACCTTTAGGCAGTTGAAGCTATGTTGCCGTATTTCGCAGCGTCCAACCACTTCCTATATACGAAGTCTGCCAAGGTGTAACTGCAAAATATGAAACAGCTGGGAACTACCAATCCTGACGTGTTTGACAATTTTCAGAACAGTAACCATATTATTCGCAGATCCGAAAAATTTTGGGCGGGCCTTTCGTCAGATCTGGTCATTGAGCAGGTCCTTATGCGCTCGTTGAAAACTAACGGTGGTCTTACAAGGGGAAGCGGCATGAGTGAGTTGTAAGGGTTGACTTGGTTACTCTCAGCACCAACTTGTAGTGCAATTAATTCGTCGATGCAAACTTTTGCTAAGGTCCAATACGAGACGAGCGAACAGCACAAAGAAGTTAGAGAGTCGAGGATTGAAAACAACAACCATGACACTAGCAAGCTCCTTTGCTTTCTTGCTGAGAATACCCCTTTCGCAAAAGACCCGAGCTTGCGAAACATTATCTGTGGAGTTCCGGCTGATGAAAAAGTCAACGTCGACACAACTAGATCCGTCGGACAAGAAATCATGGATAGCATGACAGGGAAAAACGTCAACACGTACACATTCAAGAAAAAGTCTGTGGCCGTAACGCTTGCTAATGAAGGTGCACTAGTTATTGACAGACAGTCAGTTGCCGTTGATCCAGCATTCAAGTTTCAGCGGCTAGTGACAGTTGCTGGAAATAGCGAAGATGATTTGGAGTCATACTTTAAGTATGAATTGTGTTCACCGCCTCCATCCCTTTTTGAAGCAAACGGACTTCCGAGAACACCTGATAAGCCTGCCCTCACCGATATGATGTGGCATCTAGTTACAGAGCAGCAGCTGAAAACTGAAGACTTTGTCGAAGATTTCATTGACAAGCATATAGTTCTTGATGGCGTATCACTGCTTCAGCGAATTCCTTGGGAAAAAACTCAACGCATGATAGTATCTGCCAGAAGTACTTTGACTACGCTGCACGGAAATACGGGGCGCAAAGAACGTCGGTTTTCGACGGATAAGACCAAGTACCTTCAATCAAAGACATCACCCATTTGAGACGGAGAGGGAAACGATCGTGCCAACAGATCAATTTTAACAGGAATACAGTCTGTTCTAAAATGATAAAAGTGTTCCTAAGCAGCTTCAAGAATAAGCAAGCAATCATAGCCATGACAAGTGAATACCTGGCCAAAGTTGGGTGTCAGGTATACGAAGCAGAAGGGGACGCTGATCTTCTCATTGTTCTAACCGCAGTTCGATCTGCTTCTCTTATGCCTATTGCCCTGGTTGGAGACGACACAGATCTGCTTATACTCCTCTGTTGTCACGCACAGACAGATAGCCAAGCGATCTACTTTTACTCTGAACCTCGAGCTGAAATCTCAAAGAATAGAATTTGGGATATAAATGCAACAAAGCTCAAACTTGGATTTCGTATATGCAGTACAATCCTGTATGTCCACGCAAAACCGACTGCTCAAATATGCGATGCACTTGCAAAAGAAATGGCATCAAATGCACCTGGGCCTGTGGAGCTTGCAAGGGAACAAGTTGTGCAAACTGTATTACAACTGAGTTTCTCGGAGTTGATGATCTCGAAGATAACGAAGATCTATGAATATTGATATTTCACTTTTTTATCACATTTGTATATTATATAACTGAAAAAGTTGAGAATGCTTTAATCGTTAATTAAACCATCAAAATGGGTGATAGTTGTCATTCTACATTTTAAGACCGGTTTCTTTCAGATTCAGCGTGGTTTACAACTAGATGAGAAAATTCACCCTCCTCCCGCATACTTCCCCATTAAATATTGATAACCGTTGTTTATCCTTGCAGTTAGAGATCATTTTCAGATTCAGCGTACTTTATTACCCCTAAATGCATATTGTTTTTCGTGGTTCTACGCATTTCTGCAAAAGACATATTTCTCCTCCTCGTTATTTACCTCAACCCCAAAAAACGTATTTGTGAAACAGCTAGATGAGCAAACTTTGCATATTCGGAATCAGCACATTTTTCTGAGTCGGGTAGTCAAAGAATCATTTCCATTGCAATTTGTTCCGGGTTAGGCCCTTTTTTTTCACACACTTCCTGGACTACGCTGTTGGCAGATCAAATGAGAGGAGCTTTTTGTACGCGCTAATGCAAGAAGAAGTTGGAGGAGCTCTTTGTTCGCACCGAGAGTAAAGAGACAGAAATCATCAGCGGTAAACTTACTGCTATTATCTTTATACAGTGATTTTATATGGGCAAGTCTTTAGTAAAGAATGCGTCACCGTGGGGCATTGCTGCCTCGGAAACTGTGAAGCTCGATACATAGTTTTTCAATAATTTCAGATTGTTTGGCTATCTCAAAATTTTCAATTGATTGAAACTTTGCCCTCTTCGAAACTAAATTGTATTTCGGTGCCACAAAATGGCAGAAACACCCCTTTGATATGGCACAAACTTTTGGTCGCTTAAAAAGAGCACTAAATTCCAATTTTTGTATGAATTAACTCGCTTCTCATTTTCCGGGACCATTAATTCTATGCGATAACTCCTTTCAATAAAAAAAAAAAAAAAAAAATTAACACGCATCACTGATCTTCCTTCTCGAAAAATTGTAAAATTCTGCCTTTTTTAGATGGGTGCTTGAAACCTCCACAATAGTGTTCTCTGATATGCTCAATTTAATTGTATAACTTCGAAAAACATCATTTGCCCCTTTGGGGACGTTTCCCCTTTTTTGAAAATGAGGCAAATTTTCTAAGGATCGTAGCTCTTGACATGCAAGTGAATGAATTTTACGTATTTAGAATTACCATAAAAAGCAAATTCTTTTGATGTATATGTTTTATTACAATTCCTTTTTTAGAGTTTCGGTTACTAGTAGAACCTAGGTTGACTGTTTGAAATATAGCCCTAAACTTGCACTTTCAGATCAGTAGTAAATCGCAAGTGATTAGTAAAACATATTTTCTTAAGTTATGGTTTGCTCTGAGCAGTGCATAATCTCTAATAGTCCGTCCAGATTGTCCAATAAACCCTAATAACTGCTTGATTATGCGACACCGAAAGATATCAACCCTGATTCTCACACTTTTCAAGCTCCCGCTTTAATCAACTGTTCCTTCGGATAGAGGAATTCCCATTAGGAAAACAATAAATGTTACTAACCGGGGATTTTACAAAACCACGAGTTCCCCAGAAACGACTTTACATTCTAGATTGGATAAGATTCCATTATTTCCTTAATTCAAGCAGCTTAACAAAACTTTGACAAACATTTACGCTAGAAAGTCTTTCACTTCAGCTTACATCTTTAATAAATTCCAAGTGTTAGATAAAGTCTGACATCGAACAAGAATGTCAATCCGCTTAACATCTTGAAGGTTTTAAACGGAAAGTCTGCTTTCTGTTCTTATTTAAGTACTCGAAAATGTAACCATAGAAAATAATAACTGACTTTCCGGACTGGCATACGAAAATCCATGCTTCAATTACATTGACTCTTAAAGATGGCTTTTGAATTTATAGCAAATTATGTTTCGAGCAGATTCAATGTACGATCTAGAATCATCCCAAATCTAGAGTTTGGTCCGAAGCTCCTACGACTAATTTAAGAATAGGGGGCTAAAAAAGTAAAAATTAACGTCCTCCGACCCCCCTAGATATAATCTTCTGATCCACAAGACTAGATTTCTACCATATTACAATAACATGCAGTACCATCTTAAATATTGATAGTATGCTACCATATTAAATAAGTCAGCTTGAGACAAAAATCTAGAATGACTAAAATTTAGAGATTGGTCCGAAGTCCCTGGGAAAATTGAAGTTTTGCCACAAGCAGTTTCACCCCCCCCCCCCCAAGGAAAAGAAACTGATTCCCAAGACTGGATTTTTACCAGATTACAATAATAAAAAAGGTATCCAAAAATGAGGACTATATAAAAACAGTGGCTAGACTGCCATTGTCATAAAGCCTTCAATTCTGCATGCCTCATTGTTCTCATTTGATGGAAATAAGCGCAGTCACCATCACTACTTGCATCATTTTATAATAAGTTTAGCAGCTAATGTGACATTGAAATCTAGAATCATTCCCCTTTTTAAGAATGTATAACAAGGTTTAATGCTGAATCCATTCCTCACTTTCAAAAAAATAAATTCATGCTGAATATGCAATTAGAACCACTTGAATACTCTTTTTCCAGTTTTTGCATCCAACACCAAGTCCACACAACCATCACAAACAAGTGTAACATTGTTAGAAGTACATTGAATATTGTAAACCCCTTAGCAAAAATTAGATAGAGTGGCTAACAAATTTGTTCCCCGTCCCTCTAGGGGGGGGGGATTTAATTTATCTAAGATCAGATAAATTCGGTCTTGTGGGCAATTTCCAAGACCTTATATCATATTTTTTAGCATCGAGCGACTTTAAAACCAAGAATGACTAGAAAACAAAGCAATCCAACTCACTGAACTAGTTTAGCTCATGATTGAAATTTTAAATCCCTGAAATGGTTTTTTCTTTCAATATGAGACTTTTGCTTTCAATCAGATATACCAGCAATATTTCAAAGCTATAGTCCAAAGAGTGCTATAAAGCCATCGAGTGAAAATTCTGAGATAGTCAATGGATTTAAAATTATAAAAAAACAAAAAATGCGTTGAGCTTTCCAATTTCAGTGACAGTCCAAGTACAGTCCAAATTAGTAAGGAAATATGTAACAAATTTGTAAGCAGTCCAACTCACTGAACTAGTGTAGCTCATTACTGAAATTTTAAATCAGTGAAATGGCTTTTGCTTTCAATATGAGACTTTTGCTTTCAATCAGATATAGCAGCAACATTTCAAAGCAATAGTCCAAAGAGTACTATAAGGTCATCGAGTGAAAATTCTGAGATAGGCAATCGATTCAAAATTATGAAAAAAAAAATGCGTTATCAAAAAAAAAATGTATTTCGGTGACAGTCCAAGGAGAGTCTAAATTTGTAAGGAAATTTGTAAGCAGTCCAACTCACTGAAGTAATTTAGCTCATCACTGAAATTTTAAATCAGTCATGGCATCAAAATGATTTGACTGAAGGTATATGTTCCCCGTGAAACTAGCTATTTGGATAAAAATTGCTTGGATAAAACAAACTGAATAAAAAGGCAAAATAGCGTAACAGCAACAAGCTTATCAATTAAAACGACATTTAAATAGAATCAAATAAAATTATGACAGACAGTCAGTTATATACGATAGGAGGGCTCAAAATGGGGTTTTTGGGACCATTTCCTTCAAAACCATTCTTCTTTATCATCAATTTTGCTTATATATGAACATACCATCACCTTTTCTTTGATGAACATTCATATAATGTCCAATGTTGAAAAACCCAAACATTTTGTACAATTTCAAAAATTGTGTCTGATTCCAACAAAGTTAATATTTAAGATTTTTTTTTTATCTTGTTTATTAACCGGCTAATATTTTTTAATAGAAGTCGTACGTATGAAAAAAAGTTAAGTACATAATTCACATATAGTATTTAATCTTTATCAAAGGTGGTACTTAGGGATCGTTGAGGTTGTTGATTAAAAATCTAGGGCTACTATTGCAATATACAAGAAGCAAGTCATCTTAGTACTTCTCCATACCAGAGCTCCTAATAGACTGCTAAAGACCGCGTAAGACTGTAAAATACAGACTGAGTGGAAATTAAAATCCCTAAAGATCTAGTTTGGAGGCAAAACAATTTGCCTCTTTGCTGAAACTTTCGATCAATCAATGCGTTGAAAATTATTCAAATCGCGCCTTTTCCCTCAGCAATACATCTGTTTATAGTAGGTTAAAATCTACTAGGAGCGTCAAAATTATGTTTGAAATAGCTAAATTAAAAAACAACATTATAAAAAATAAAATTAACCTTAACTGCAACAACTAGTCAATCTGTAATCAAAGAAAAAAAACTCACCATCTCTCTAAGCGAATATTTTTCATCATCTCCAAAGTATCTAATCCTTTGTTTGTCTTGATGCGTTGGGACTTTCTTAGATCGGCTGGGGACTCCCTATGAAAAGAAGTCCAATTATTAAAGATCTAACGAGATATTAGTACCCCGCTTTTGAACTGAACTATAATTAAAAAAAGACAATATACCTAGATCAGGATGGATAGGTGTTCAAAAAAGTCTTAAATTATTGTTCTAAGAAGAGCAAGAGCTTGAGCAAGAGCAAGAAAATTGAAGATAAAAATACCATCATAAAAAAAATAATTACTACAATGTAATTTTTATATAGCTAGGGTTAAAACCTACTAGGAGTGAAAAAACTGTTTGAAATAACTAAATTAAAAAACAACATTGTAAAAAATAAAAGTAACCTTAACTAAAACAACTGAAATATAAAAGCCAAACTATAATATAATATATATATATATATATATATATATATATATATATATATATATATATATATATATATATATATATATATATATATATATATATATATATATATATATATATATATATAATAAAAATTATATATTGCACTTTAGGCTATACCCGATTTAGGCTGCTTTTAAACTCTTTAGGGAATACCAAAGAAATTTGGTATAAAGGTATCTTGGTATAAAGACCAAAGCGTTGAAACAAAGGCGCAGTGAGAAACCGTCATAGGAAAAAGAACTGTTAGTGAATGTTCGGAGGATAATCCTAAAAGTTATGAACGAATAAAAGTATAAAATTGCGAATTTTCCATTTAAAAAATAACTATGAACAACTTTTGTGCAGAACGGTTTTGTATTGCATTTCTATGCTTGTTTTGAATTTTGAAATGATGTTGTATATCGTTTTTAAATTTAAAAGTTCTTTTAAATTCCGTTTTCTAAGATTTTTAGCAGCAAGTTTTTATTTGTCATCAATTCTGTTGCCACAACTTAACAAACAATTGTTGCTAATAAAATATGTAACAACTGGAACAGGCATTTAATTAGAGCGCAAGATATTGTTACATGTGTTTGCTTCAACCGTCAAGAATAAAAAGAAGTCATGTAGATTAAAAAAAAAAACAGCTTTAAGAAAAGAAACCAATTTAAATGAAAAATAAAGTAATGTTATCGTTCAAAATTACTGATCTTGAAAAATAACTATGTTGCAATATAACTATCGATTACAATATATTATCGACCAATATATTTCAGTTTAGATTAAAATATACCAAACAAAAATGTAATATTATCGCTTAGTAAATTCTTTATTTGCCTGGATTGCTGGAAATTTTTTTCAATTACCCAAGGGGTAGCAAAGCCCTTACAGGGGACATTTCTCATTTTTTTGAAATCAACAACAATTAAATTGAATAGTTATTAAACACGATCATTACAATTAAATAATCTCCCCATGCATACTAAGCGTAATAGATTCCTTAAGGAAATTTTCACTTCCATCGGACACCACTTTTGAGAGTTTTCAGACTGTCTTTCGAAATCCCCATAAAAAAAATGTTTCGCAACAAACTTTTGTCATTAAGATTAATCGAAATCATGATTACCATTCCTGAATATTCGTTTGTTTTTTTTAGTTTTCGGTTGCTATGGGCTGAACTTCGTTCTTTACCAGGCTTCAGCGATCAATGCAACCATGATAAAGAAGTAAACTCCTTGGAAAACGTGAGATCATTCCGAGCATTTTCTCCAAAGACTCGGGGAAAGTGTTCTTTAATTGACGCAAAATCTGAAATACTATTTTCACTTCGAAAAATCGAAGCTGTATATTTGTTAATGAAGAAAAAATGAGGGCGTTGATCTTAAAATAAAAGAAATAAAGACTTGCAATAAGTTTATCTTATTCTATTAGATTTTCAGATAATAAATGGGTAATTTAGGACACTTAGCAGATTGCTTTGAACCCAGTAAATCACATGTAATAACGATACTTTTTATTTCAAATAAAAGGTTTTCTATTTAATTTCTGTTTGTGTTTAATACCACAACTTTTAACGTTTGTAGGAAAAAAATTGGAAAAAATTAGTTAATTTATTGTATTTACTTTTCGAAATATAGTATAGCATTAGTAATATTAACACTACTATAGACAGGAGCAAACCCATTTTATTGTCATGTGTTATAGTAACAATTGGCGAAATAACATCATAGTCAGAGGCAACACCCTAGCATTGCCTATATAAAGAGTCATGTGCCTTTAATGCATTATCTTTTTGACTACTCTGTATAGAAGTTGTGATCAAAGCACATCAAACTGCCCATTCGACAGGAAATTGTAAGTTCCAGTCCCCATTTTAAGGGTCAAAAGTGATTCGGGGGCAACCAACCCCCTCTCATACCCTTTTTTGTTGGGTAAAAAAAATTCTTCGAACAGCTTAAAACTTAATTATAAGTTATTAAACCAAGGAAACCCTCATGCATAAAAGATAATTTAGTTTGGGGGCTTGGGCCTTCAAAAAATGGGGTCAAATTTTTCTTTCGATAGGCTTAAATCTGAAAGCCCTTGGGTCTAGTCGACTCGAATTCTTAAAAAATATAGAACAAATTACAGTTTCATCTATAAACGAGGCCCTAAGAAGGGCCCTGATACTTGAAACTATGCGTCCCTCGCCAAGTGGATGTTAATTTTCAATAAATATATTAAATGGGCGAACAGGCCCTCTCAAAATTAAGTTTCAAAAACTGGGTAAAAAACATCATTGCAATTGGCCTGAGAGCTTCACGGGTCATTACTTGGACTAGCAGAAACATAAGATTTTTGTTTGAAGGGGAATTGTTAGGGGCCCGGAAATGAGCCAAAAACCTTGTTGTCCAGATCAGCTCAAAAATTGCAGCCATAGCTCTTTGAACCAAGAAGATCTTGGCATAAAATGTTTGGGGGAAAACAAGTCCTTCAAAACTGGATTCCCTAAATAGGCATTTTTTTATAATTTTTTTGCTTAAACACAGTAAGCCTACAACAAAACAGAGCATGAATTTTTGTTTAATAAAACGGGGGATTAAGATTAATGTATGTCCTATAACGTCCAGATGATGGGGTTAGGATGGCTTCATACCAGTTGAAGGCTATATAGGATGCAGATTCTTGATCTGTATGATTAAAATTTACCCTAATCCATCCCATATATTACAGGAAAAATACTTTTAAGGTATTTTCACAATAATATAATGAATAATGGATGGTTTGACCATTTTCACAATGGTCGATCACTTCTCAGATTGTTCTTATTATAAGCGAATTATATAATAGAAACCTTGATAAGGATAACAGTGCATTTTACTTTTGAGTAGGATTGACTAGTTTCTGGTAACTGGAGTCCCTAAGGTTCAAAGTCTTAAGGAAAATAGTTCCGAGCCGATAGAAAATAAAAACTTTTTTGGAGCCCCATTTTCGGGAGTGGAGGGCGGGACATGCCCCAAAAATGTTTTGTCTTCTTGTTCCTGAGTCACAAGTTTTCAAGCCATTTAGAAAAAAAAGTTGTTAGTTCTTTTTCAGCCCCATTTTCAGGCAAACCTATATTTTCTTTTTTTTACATTGCAGCTTCATATTTTTTCCCTTTTTTTGTGTATAAGGGTTTCCTTGGCCCAGGATTCCAATATACAATTTCAAGCCGTTCTGAGATAAAAGTTTTTGACCTTTCCATGTGCTTTTTCTGAGGAGCCAATACCTTTTTTCCTATTATTTTTCTTGAGCATTGGAGTTTCCGTGGACCAAGACTTAAGGACATCAGTTTCATACCGATAGAACAAACTACAGTTCACCTTTTTGGAGCTAATTCTCTAGGGGCCTTTGGCCCCAAACTAAAAAATTTTTCCGATCCTCTCGGCCCAGAGAGAAAAATTATAGCTCTTTGTCATGCCTCATTTTTGAGGAAATCAAGATTTTCTTTCTCTTGCATCTGAGTCGCCCATGGATTTAAGAACGTGAATATCCAACTGATCAGAACGAAAGTTTTTTGGCTTTTTGGGGGCTCAGTTTTTTCACTGTACTTCAGGTTCATCTTGGACAAAGACTTATAACTGTAGGTTTCAAACAAATCGGGGGAGAAAAGTATTTGGCCTAATTCCGGGCCCTCTAACACCCTCCTTCTCCCCAAAAATTTTTTTTACACTCCTGGTCCAGAGAGCAATCACCAAAATGTTTCAGCCAATCCAATACCCAAGATCAGCCTCCCCCCCCTCTTCCTTTTTTCCAGCACTTAGCCTATCTGTAAATAATTTGAAATTTGCACAATTTACGACCTTTACGCCTGAGGGTATGGGTCATAAATCCCCAAAAGCAAATTTATTGCACCTTTCAACTATTCTGAGAAAAAAAAGCAGCTATTTAAAAATTTTCATTTGATGTCTTGGGTATGTTACGGGGAATGGGTGGCAAAACAGAGCAGGGAAGGTTGTTCACCCTCCAGTGACTTTCAATCCTTAAATATGAGATCAGAACTTTAAATTTCCAATCGAATGAGTCCCCTGTAAATTTTCTATGACCCCAGCCCCAAAACTCCATACAAAATGGGCAGGGTAAAAATAATGAATGGAAGGCATATGGCTCTTGCTAAGGCAACACTTAGGCGTTGCCTCTGATTAAGATAATTTCAGGATTTCCAAATCAGTCACATCCTGGTGAAAGTGAGCGCTGTACTATGGAAACATAATCCTCAAAACTGGCGTGGTAGAACTGGGTCACGTGTGCCAAGCGCGATGGAAGTATACTAAGCGTGGCAAAACTTTGCAAAGCATGGTGTTACTGTGCCGAGCGTGGTAGATATGTGCCACTCATGGCGGAAGTGTTACACGAGTAGGGGTACACATGGCACCTTCAGAGGACACCAGGTGGTTGAAAGCGGGAGACCCCTCAACAATCCCTTTTCTAGGTAACTTTCAAGTTTTCTTACTTCAAATTCTGGCACGTATACAGAGATCTATTTCGAGACGGGAAGGGGGAAATCCCCCTTTCATATGTGCCTCTAAAGACTACTTCAATTCTCAATTAATATGTGGTTATCTCACAATTTTTATTTGTAAAGACGAGTTTCTAGAGATTCTAAGAAATACTAAAAGAGTTTCCACGAAATATAAGCGACGGTTTACATCGAGCATGTCTCCTTTCATTCAATCTTTTGACTGTCTCCATGTGACTTCAAGAAATTTACACTGCTCTTCTTTCCAATAATTGTAATCCAGGCACGTACATGTGAAGTCGTTTTGGATCGGGGGGATCCAGCTTCGAAAAAAGTGAAATTGGGCAAATTATATGAAAAACACCACAATATATTGGGAAGATCTCTAGACTTCAGAAGGGGGATCCTCCTTGTGAACAAGGCTGAGGTAACCTTGCATTCTTGGTCTTTTAAGGCCATAGGTTGGACACCACTCCGTTAATGTGTCAGTGAGATGATAAGCCAATTTACTATTTATGCTCCTTCATGCTGGCTCATAACTGAACAACTACAGAAAAAAAGAGGGGGGCTAATTTCTTCATACAATTGTGAAATCGAATGAAGCTTTTCGATTAGGAAATAGCCTCTTGGCAATAGGTATGCATCAGCAATAGTTGCTACATGTCCTTTCCTGTTTTCGGACATTGAAGGCAATTAAGTACTGGAGTGTTCCATTCAACATTCTGGGACAAAGCAGGAGGGTTCCAAATTATTCAATGGCTTTTCATAGCCAAAATTTGACTTTTAATTGTTGAAAAGGAAGCAAAACAAGCATAAAAATAAAGTATTTTCTTATATTTTTTTAGTTTTTTTTTTCATGAGTATACACTAAAAACCGCGTTCGTAAAACCTAATAATTTATTTTTAAAAATCTAAAGGGCGGTCTTACATCGAATGTTGGCTCACATTTGAAATACTTTGTCAAAAAAAGAGGGAAGCTGATTTCTTCATACAGTTGTGAAATTGTAGTAAGCTATTTGATTTGGGAATAGCTCCTTGGTAAGAGGTATATATCAATGATAATTGCTAAATTGCCTTGCCTGTTTCGGGATAGTAAAACTAATTCAGCACTTGACTGTTCCATCAAACATTCGAAGATAAAACAAGAGGGACTTACATTAATCAATATCTATTCATAGGAACAAATAAAGTTTTCAAACATTGGGAAAAAAAAGCAAAAGAAACAGAAACAATGCGTTTAATTGTATTGTTTAATTTTTTGTATTTTAATTTTTGTATTTTGTTTTATTTTATTTTTTAATTCGTATTTTTATATGCTTGAATTCTTTTTCTTGAAAAAATTAATACTTTATTTTGAATTACCATACTAAGAATAGTGACACTGAAATGTAATTATTTGAATTTGTTTAGTGGAAACTTACACAACCATATATATCTCAAAAATTGGCAAAGAATCGATAAGTCAGTTTTTAAAGACATACGCATGCGGCTATACCCTTTTTGGTAGTAGGAGCACCAAATTAAAAAAAAGAGACATGGGTAAAAATTAACAAAATGTAAACAAAAACAAAATTATTTTTTTTAGTTTGAAGGTGTAGCTGTCATTGGGAATCAAACGACTATGTATTTTTGAAATTTTACGGATGAACAGCGTTCTCAAATCTAACTAAGTAGTTTCGCTTGTTTGTTTTCACGCTTCAACGCAGCAACATTGATGAAAATGTGATCCTGCCCTGAAAACTTCAAATTGTCAAAAAAACAAGTGAAATCTTAAAAAATCATTATTTTCAGGTAGGGATAGAGCGAAGATGGGTCCAGGAGGACAAAAAATGTGTATTTATTCTGATGAATTTGGTACTCCAAGAAATCCAAAGGACGACATACATCAAATGTATTAAATATTGTTTTTCTAACCTTTGGATAAACTTTCATCGGTTTTTCGTTCAGATTGCTTTTTATTGCTTTAAGCACGCTCTGAACTAATAGTTTTTGCGCGCAATGTGATTGAACATGACAAAGTCAAAGCAACAGCAAGATTTTACTGCAATAACACAATTTAAGCTCCTTAATATTGGCACAAATCTAAAACACTTTCTGAAAAAAAAGCTGATCTCTTCATAAAATTGTGAAACAGTAGCAAGTTTCTTGATTAGTAGATAGCTCCTTGGCAGTAGGTATATATCAATGATAATTGCTACATTTTTTTGCCAGTTTTGGAACACTGAATCTAATTCAGTACTGGAGTTTTCCATTTCAACATTCGTGAACAAAACAAGAGGGGCTCTAAATTATTCAATGGCTATTCACAGCTATAAAAACAACTTACAATCCTTGCAAAAGTAGAAAAAAAAACAACAACAAAAAACATTTTCTATTATTTTTCATTCTTTTTTTTCACGAAAATATGTTTATCAAAACGTTCACTGTAATGAACAGTACGCAGAGAGAAACTCTAGTCAATAGAGACTATAATTCAAAGAAAAACTATTTTCTTCAAACTAAACTGTATTATAAAATTCAGAGACGTAAGTATTGGGTAGCCTCAGAGTCAGAGCTATCCCCCAAAATCCAATATTTGCCAAATTCCTGGTCAATTCTAATTCCAATTATCAAATATTTTTTTATTGTTAACCCCCCCCCCCC
Organism: Artemia sp. Qi Xiang Cuo; assembly: GCF_049724085.1. Lineage (NCBI taxonomy): Eukaryota > Metazoa > Arthropoda > Branchiopoda > Anostraca > Artemiidae > Artemia > Artemia sp. Qi Xiang Cuo. Next base: position 65,122,883 of record NC_142797.1, on the reverse strand, counting down.
CAAAGGAAAAAAATAATCAGCGTAGACCACATACCTGACAAAAGATGCTCAGTTTTATTATACATAAAAATTATTTGTAGTTTTTATGTATAAAAACTATAACTATGAACTACTAAAAACTATGTGTGTCAGTCTTGGAAAGAACTAATAAAATTAAACTGAATATTTGATATATTAAATAAAAAAACAAGTTTTTTAAACCGAAAGTAAGGTGCGACATTAAAACTTAAAACGAGCAAAAAATTATTTCGTATATGAAAGGGGCTGTCCCCTCCTCAACGCCTCATTCTTTACGCTAAAGTTTTTTATTGTTTTAAAAAATAAAGTTGCGAGACAGAGTCAAACTTTAGCGTAAAGAGCGAGGCGTTGAGGAGGGGACAGCTCCTTTCATATACGAAATAATTTCTGCTCGTTTTAAGTTTTAATGTCGCTCCTTACTGTCAGTTTAAAAAATTTGTTTTTTTTATTTAATTTCTGATCGTTTTTTAGTTAATGCAACTTTTATTTTGGCTCGCCGTCATTGAATAAGTAAACAAAATTTGCATAAAAAATTTACTTTTCTTTTGCTAAATGGCTGTCTCTAAATTTGCTTCTGACGTAATTTACGAATTAACTTACGTAACGAACTTCTATATTCGTATATTTTCTTCTGGCAAAAAATACAAAGTTGCAGATATGAGCTTGAAACCTATGTTATAGGGTTTTCTGATACGCTGAATCTGACGGTGTGATTTTTATTAAAATTATTTCACTTTTAGGGAATGTTTCCCCCCTCTTTAAAAAATCAGGTAAATTTTCTCAGGCTCGTAGCCTTTAATGAGTAATACTAAACTTAATAAAATTCAGATATTTAGAATCAGCATTATAAGCCCATTCTTTTGATACATTTATTGACATCAAAGTTCCGTTTTTAAAAGTTTCGATTACTATTGAGCCGTATCGCTTGTTTTTTTTTTAATTTTTTTTTTCATTACGTATATGTTATTACGTATATGATGGGGTTCTGCCCTTAGTCAATACCACGCTCTTTACGTTAAAAGTAAAAAAAAATGTTTAATTCACAAAACCCTGAATCACAAAGGCCGTTTAATTAGAACAGATAGCTCTTTTGAAAGCAATAAAAAAAACTGTAGCGTAAAGAGCGAGGTATTGACTCGGGGGAGAACCCCCTCATATACGTAATAATTTCTGTTCATTTTAAGTTCTAATGTTGCTCTTTACTTTCAGTTGAAAAAACTTGTTTTTTTAATTTAATTTCTGATCGTTTTTTAAATAATGCTTGGAAATACGGCGCCCCCTTCATAGAAATGTCCCTTACCCCGAAGGAACATTCTCCACGGAAAGATTTTTCCCGAGTAATCCCCTCCTCCAGCCCCCCCCCACCAGAAAAAAAATTCTTCCTGAAAATGTCTCTATACTTCCCAATAACCAATACAATATGTAAGCAATGGGCAAAGTTCACAACTTGCAGCCCTTCCCCTGGGAACTGTGGGGGATTAAGTCATCGTCAAAGACATATTTAGTAGATTTTTGACTATGCTGAGCAAAATGGATATCTCAAAATTTTAATTGGGCGATTTTGGGGAAAAAGAGGCGTGGGAGGGGGCCTAGTTGCCCTCCATTTTTTTGGTAACTCAATACGGAAACTAAAACTTTTAATTTGCGTTCCAGTGAGCCCTCCTATAATATTTTAGGACCACTGGGTCAATACGATTACCCCTGGAAAAAAAAAAAAATAAAAAAAAATAAACACGCACCTGTGATCTTTCTTCTGGCAAAAAATGCAAAATTCCACATTTTTGTAGATAGGAGCTTGAAACCTCTTCAGTAGGATTCTCTGATACGCTGAATATGATGGTGTGAATTTAATTAAGGTTCTATAACTTTTATGGGGTCTTTCCCCCGTTTTTCGAAAATCAGCCAAATTTTCTCAGGCGCATAACTTTTGACGGGTAAGATTAAACTTGATGAGACTTATATATTTGAAATCAGCATAAAATTTGGTTCTTTTGATGTATCTGTTGGTATCAAAAATCCGTTTTTTAGAATTTTGGTTACTATTGAGCCGGGTCGCTCCTTACTTACAGTTCGTTACCACCAACTGTTTGATAGAATGATATGATATTCATTGCTGAAAGCTCAGCAGCTCAAAACTTTATTTCAGTGTAATTTTTATTTTGTTTTCAATGTTAAAAGAAAATGTTTTTTAACATAATTCGTTTTCAGTCAAGCGCAAATGACGCAGTAGGCTTTAGACTTTTACAGTTAGGGAAGAAGGCAGTGGCCAAACTCTTGTTTGTAGTGATTTCTGTTCGTTTTAAGTTTGATTTAAATATTCAATTTAGGTTTTACTCGTTTTAAGATTTTTATTTATTCATTTATATTAGAACCTATAGTATGTTTCTTTGCCATGATTGTTTATTTAATTTGTGTTTGTTTTGGGTTTCATTTATTCTTTAATAGTAATTTCTGGTTGTTTTGAGTTTCAGTTATTATAGGAATTTATTTCTACTAATTTTTAAGTTTAATATGGCCTTAACTTTTCTTTAAAAAACTTCTTTTTCGGGAAGTTTTTTTTTCACTAATTTCATTTAAAAAAAAAACAAGATTGAAATTTCGATTTTCAAGAATTATTCACCTTTACAAAATTATTTCCAAAAAACCTAGAAGAGATACAGAATTTTTAGTTTCATTTCATTTCAGATGATTCTCTACACGGCCAACAATAAGTATTTCCCCAGAAGTTTACAATTGGGTTCACGACAGTTCCGTTTTGATTCTTGTACATACTATTTAACAGGTTGGAATTTTTTTCTAGAAAATCTACTGGAAATTATGCATATTTCAGAGGAACTTTTCTTCTCCGTTTTACAGAAAAAACATTCAAGAAACCAAAGTAAAACATTTTTTGAAAAAGAAACAGAATTAGTCAATTTATAATATGGACATTATTTGAGCCTAATCAAGAGCCCATCTGATTTGGTTTACAAAGTTGATCCAAAAATTTATTAAATTTACATATTTTAAACTTAATGAGCTCAATAAACAATCAAAGTGTAAAAAAACTGCAAAAGCCGTAGTGTTGCTACGCAACCAACCTAGAAACAGATCTGTACACGTTTCAAATCTTGTATCCGTCAAATGCCCAATAAAGTACGGAGTTTTTTTCCTGGGAAAATTTCATCAACGGAGAGATTGAACCAGTATCGCCAGCCAAGTCGTGCACAAGTGTATAATACAACATTCCTCAAAAACATCAAACCATCCTGATGCAAGAAAATCATCTTGGACCAAAGTAAATGAATCGGCAATATTCCATGACGCAGTTTGTTTTTATACCTATTCTGTTCTTATTTTCTGTCTGCTTCGTTTTTTTTTTTTTTTTTTTTTTAATTGACGGAAATCTGGATGAGACCTGACCATGTGAAATACATAAGGAAAAGATGGGCGGGAAAATGTGTCTGTCAAACCTTTAATCCTTGTTGAGATTATAGGTAGAGAACCTTAATAGATCAAATCATCATTTTTTCAGATATTTTCTGAGTGAGCTTTCAATAGAACAAAGTGTACGAGCTCAACCGCGATTCAGAACTCAATTATACTCAATTCAAATGGAACAACGGTCTCTGAGAAACTTACTTGAAATATAAAAATCTACAAAACCATAAATTTCTTAAAAATGTCCTTTTGGCGAGAAATGTCCAGATGGCGGCAGTGGTAGCGCCGAAGAAGACTGAGGCAACTGTTCTTAACCCACGATGTTGATCTGAATGATTTTCTGAAGTAGACATCTTTAGAATATGAAATAGTTTTGAAAATCTAAGCTTTCGGGGTGTTTTCCCATTCATTTTGGTCTAAATGATACAATGTTAAGTTTGAGACTTCAAGGCTGGGGGGAGTTTTTCTGCGCGAGCTTACCGTTCCAAAACTACAATAAAACCATTTCTTTTTACCTTTTTTTCTACAGCGTGATACAGATATCCCTTTTTACAGCGTTTAAAACATACGTATACTATTAATTACATAAGACAGATTGGTCACTAAGCAGCTGCGAAAGTATGAAAGGCCCGAAGGCCGGACCACCCAGGGTGGCACATTTCTAGAGATTGGTAAAGTGAATGCACTTTTTGGGTCACTGTGAGGTTAAAAAAAATAACTGGCACCACAATCTTCCATTACGATAATACAACTTGCGATAACGTTTTTCGATCACATGACCAAGTATCAGTCAGTAGATTAGCAAAGAGAGAAAGGACTCCCAAATCACTATTCTGCTCCCCTCTTGAGCTCCTAAAAGGGGATCCCAAGACGTGCAAGGAGGTTCCAGAAACTAAAAACGTAAACTAATAATAGTTGACAACTAAAAGATTGGAAGTGAATGAAAACGTAACGCTAGGACACTCGCACCTTTGCTTTGAGATACCCCCCAGCCTTCTTCCAACAATGCCCTGTTTTATAACAACACTGAAAAAGCGTACACTATCGCAGTTTAAATTTGCTACAATCTTCTGTCACTGTGTTGTTTTTTGGTTTTTTTTTACACACCTCACCAGTGACATATTAAATGAGCCCACGTCTGTGTGATAGGAAGCTTTTCCTTCTTTGAGCTTTTGCACTAAGCATTCCCTAAGCCTGGTTAGAGTTCATGCTGTTTGTGTTTCTATAAACTCTACTGCTTTTTGGAGTTACTGAACCAGTGTTCGTGTTTTTTTCATCGTCTACCCCTCGATGGTACTACAACAACAGCTAAAGGGGTGAAGCAGCAGAACGAAACGAGAAGGAACAAATATGAAGTCGTTCTGATGACATGTAATCCCTATTACACAATTTCGGAGCTTTAGGAGGAAAAGTACACGGTTTAATTCGAGCTTAAAGTTCAAAACAATGCAATCATTCCTATTTTCGTATCTATTTTGAAGTCCTTCGAGGGATCAAGCGTGTAGAATAATATTTACAGACAAAAAAGATTAATCCTCACCAATATAGCCTAATCTAAGATAGGTGTCTTACAAGCATTCTTCCAAGAAAACATTGTCTGTGAGGGACTTACGCTAACCAAAAATCTATTTAAAGAGCTCAAAATAGAAATAGAGGAAAACGAGAGGTAAATTTCTACCAAATCATATTATTGAGTTAGGAAGAAATTGAGTACACCATTCGATGCCTTTTTTATGCTGAGTACGAATATAATAATCATTTCTATTAGAAATATATTTCAGCCCCCCCCCCTTATATATGCCAATTCAGGGTCAGGTTAGGTTGTAGAAATATATACCCTGAACTGTCATATATAGGGGGGGCTGAAATTCATTTCCGATAGAAATGATTACTATATTCGTAATCAGCATAAAAAAGGCATCGAGTGGTATATTCACTTTATTCCTAACTCAATAATATGATTTGGTAGAAATTTGCCAAAAGAGAAAACATAAACTGTAATTTGGTGGGGAGTCAGTAAGAGCCAACTGACCGACTAACAGGAACTCTACAGGAAACAGGAAACAGGAAGAGAAATTTGCAAATTACGTGAAATAAGACATCTGGAAATAACTTTCAAGAGCTTTTGGACCTGGACAGCAAATCCTCTTTCCTACCCTTTCTAAGGCCAGATTTTGCACTTGAACTTGTTAGTGCTTGCGAGGAAATAAGCAAATATGATCAAGTCGAGTAGAGGCGGCAGAAGGTGTTCATCAATGCGTCTCAATTTCAGACCGAAGTTGTCGAGGGAGAACAGCTTGACTTTAGGAGTTGATTCAGGAGCAAATTCTCAATGGATATGTTCCCATTACATACTTATTACGTGACATAATTGGACAATCGTAATAAGGGTGGCCAGCTGCGAGAGAAATTTCTCAATAACGAAGCTCATGAAAGACTACCTTCGAACAACGATGAATCCGCTCGGATTGTTAAACCTCACTTTAGGCTACTGCCAGTTTTTAGGCTACATTTTCATTGGAAGAAGTTCTTAGGAAGCAGTATTGAAGTTCGTTTGTCTTAGGCCTCAAAAAAAATTATAGGTTATATGTCGACGATTGAAATTTGAATTTAATTTAAAGTTTTTCATTGATAGCAAATGGTATTCAAGCAGTATAAAATGAATAAATGTTCCAATTTTCCTGCGAGTGTCGACTTTGTAATAAGTTGTGCCAAAATTCATGCTATTATGAGATTTTTGATGTTCTTGCTGTGTAAAAATCTATATTTGTGCTTTTTATAAACGTTTGGACAACAATTTTTGCCACTTTATTTGTTCCTGAACAAAAAGGTTATGAATAATAATAAACGTCTTTTCCAAAAAATTGTATTACTGTTATTGTGAGCGTCGTCAGTTCATACAACATCCAGTTTATTTGTGTGTGTTCCTTTTTAATTAATACAACAAAATAATCTCAAGCATAGAATGGAACAATGGGGGTGGAGATTACATTGAATTCGAAGAGGGGGTGACAGTTTCTGAGTCCATCCCGGTTGGCACAAATGCTAGTTACACTACTACCGGGGAGTCCCCATCTCTAATGCGAAGTGTTAATTCCAAAGTTAACAGAACTCATACCTCTAGGACCAACAGTAAAAGTGCCAATATTGCTCTCTGTTTCAGAAATAGCTTTTCGTGACATCCAAACTCAATACATGCTGGAGCACGCACGCTGGAGCATGCATTTAGTTGTCTTTTTTCAACTTAAAAAAATACTTTTTGAGAGATTGAAATTAAATTTATTCGATTTTTCTTCCTTTATTTATCGATTTTCTTTTTTCTATTAAATAAAAAAAAGAGAAAAAAGATCAAAATTCCGGTTCTAACCTGCTATGCATCGAGTTTAATTGTCTCAAAAAGCTATCGTTCCTCTAGCAGAAAGTTACTCCTGTTTTTGAAAACAAACCTATATTGAAAAACAAACAAAGTTCGAATTCTAGAGCTTTACCAGACATGTTTTAAGGCCCCTTCACAACGATATTTTTCTAATATCGAGAATTAACTAGAGCTTATTCGAACCAACGGGGTTTTCACATAATTTTTCAGCCAATTAAAAAATACTACGAAAAATTTGATTGGCTCAAATTAATGCTGGCTAATTCTCGGTACCAACAATATATCATTGTGAATTAGCCTTTACTTTGAACTCTGTGAAAATAGAGATATAAACTGACAGAACCTGTGTGAAATTTTACTGTTTGAGAATTTACATTAAACGAATGGCTATTCAAAGCTAAAGCTAAGCTTCAAATTCCAAAGTCATTTTTAGAATCCTCATGCCAACTTACCACAATTTTGGCTATGATAATTTTTATGGCATTATATGCGATGAAAATCTTAAAATAAATATTTTATAGAGTCATATTTCATACCTTGCTATCCAGTGGTTTTTCAAGTGGTCTGGTCATGCCTCTTACATCTGTACGGGTCAGAATAACTGTTTCTTTGGACTTTCTAGCTGCTTCAAGTTTCTCTTTCATTTCAGCTGCTTCCATCTGAAAATACTAATAGTTAAAGTCTAGCCCCCAATATGCTGCTAATTATGATGTCATAGCCTCCATTTTACTGAACAAAGTAAGTCGCTTTCCCACGGTTGTATGAAAAATTGAGTTGTTGTTGGAGAAAATTGTTAGTTTCAGGCACAATATTCAAAACCTGATAATGCAGTAAAACAGGTTAACTAGTTTTCAAGCTTTAGACATTGGTGGGGAATATTTCTAACACTTAAGAGCTCACTTCGGTCTTTCAAAAATAAATCAAAGAATTATTTAGTGAAAGGTCGAATAATTAGAAGTTAAATTGGATTGAAATAAGTTTAGTATTTAAGATTGTTTTTATTGTTGTTTTTTTGCTGTTAATTAGGTGAGCTGATTGGGCTTCTGGGGAGGGAGGGGAGGACCGATGGATGAAGTAATAATAAGTAGTTGTGGATGCGTGTGGTTCTCTTGAGGAGTGAAGTGGAATCTGTTCTGCGTGATAGTGAAGAATGTTTATGTTTATAGGTCTCAACGTCGATTGTGTCACAGAGCAGTGTCTTTTAAGTTAATTTATTTCGTTTTATTTTTAAAATAAATCCGATTAAAGTTGAACTTAGAAAATTCTTTTGCTGGTTTCCTAAAATCATCTTCAGAGATTGGCTAAAATAATTGGTAAATATATTTTCCTATAGATATATTTTTTTTCTGTCATTTATTATAAAACTACTACTACTACTAACAACGCACTGCAGCATCAAGCCGCCTGAGGAAAACACAGCTACGCACGCTCCTCCTCCATCTCAATCTATGCAAAGCCTCCCTTTTTACACCCATCCACGAAGTCCCTATTTCCTTTAAATCTTTCTTTATGACGTCCTGCAACCCTAGACGAGGACGACCTGCTTTCCGTTTAGCCCTAGACGGTTGGCCAAAAAGAACAATCTTTGGCAATCTATCATCCTTCATCCACACAACGTGCCCTGGCCACCTCAACCTTTCTTTCATTATATCCCAAGAGAGCGTATTGAACCACCTTTTTCTTATAGCCTATTGTTTGAAATATGGTCAGTCAGCCGGGTACCCAGAACAATCCTTAAGCAATTTCTCTGGAAAACATCTAGCAAATATTCATTTGCTTTTCTCAGCGCCCATGCTTCAGAGCCATATTTGACCACAGTCATCACTGTAGCTTCTAATATTCTAATCTTGGTATGCAGACTTATCTTCCTATTCTTCCAAACTTGCTTTTAACTGTGAAAAAAAAAACACCCTGAGCCTTGGCTATTCTACTTTTAACATCTTCACTGCTCCCACCATCTTTGCTAATAATACTACCAAGGTAAGTGAAGCTGCCCACCTGATCAATCTTTTCATTACCCAACGTCACCTTTCCATCTTCACTTATTCCTAGCATTAGTGACTTAGTCTTCTTAACATTAATTTTCCAAACTATTCTAGCACCCTGAACTCACAAAACCTCTAAAAGTTCATTCATTTTACTCACACTTTCATCTAGGATGCTTAAATCATCAGCATAACCTAAGTCCAGGAGACTTTTTCATCCCCATTTGAATTCATGTTCTCCCATTGCCATTCCTCTACTCCTAAGGACAAAGTCCATCAAAATGATCCATATAAAAGGGAACACAAGGCTGCTTAACTCCTGATTTAATTCAAAACCAGCTGCTAACCTCATTTCCTACCTTAACCGCAGCAGTGTTATTCTCTCTAATCACTAATCACTTTAATATATTTGTCTGGTATACCATACAAGGATAAAACCTTTACTAAAGCTCTTCTATCAATAGAATTGAACAGAATCGAATTATAAAACTTATATTATAAAAAATATTTATACGATTATTAGAATAAATAGAGATGAGAGAGAATACAGTTTAAATCCCCTTTCCAATAGTTTAATTAGAAAACAGGCCATAATGTTATATGCTTCTTATATTGATTGAGGAAGATTTTTTTTCAAACGATATTCGACTTTACTCAATTCTTCGAACACAAGAGCATCGAAAGACTTTTCACCTGCATCCGATCCTAGTTAATTTGACCTGGGTTATACATAAGTTTCTTTAAGTAAAATGAATTTTTCATTTTGTCAAAATATGATATAAGAAGACAACTCTGACATAGACAATAGTATATAATATCCACCCTATCCTGTGTTTGTCCTTAAATTACAATACTGGACCTGTTCATAAAGAACAACTGTAGTTTATCAGAGGTGAGTTTCTTCTGTCCTTCGTTTTGTTTTAAGTATAATGTTTGTTTGTTTTTCTTATCTTTTTATATATGTGTTAATTTATCTAAGCTTAGTGGCTTCATTTGGGGAAGGCGGCTGTAACCCCTTAATTTTTTTGCCTCTCCCCCTCTAAATTTTGAAAAACGCTTTTCTGGAGGTAGTTTCATTGAAAATACATTTTATTTGTATTTTCACTGAAAAAATGAAAACAAAACGACAAATCCCCCCTCCAGAATAGTGAAGAATAGAGCCCCCCCCCCGCCGCTAAATTTTCATGAATTGACACGATTGTTGGAGCTAGCTTTTTCTCTTATTTCGTCCCTTTTTTCCTATTAATAAAGGTTGCAAATCTGAAGCTGAAATATCTTGACTTTGATTACTATTTGTACAATAAACTTTATTGTGTTTTTCTTTCAGTTCCTGCCCAGCTAATACGTTTCTAAGAATTGTAATCTAACAAATTTTGCTTGTTGACATTTCTCTTTCCTCGGGCTTGTAAACAGACATCCGGTAGCAAATACTGTTAGTTAACAGCCGGACAGCGGAAAATAACTTATAATGACAGGTATCCCATTACCTACTGCCCCAACGTAAACTAAAACGTCAAGTAAAATAATCACAAACTCCAGGGTTCGAAGTGTATGTCCCCAGGATTTAGTTTAAATACCACCGAGGGACAAAAATTCCCATGGTGGAGAGCCCCTTTGCCTACTTCGAATTCATCCTTTGAGTCCACTAAAATAGCCTACTCCCAACACCAACCCTTTTCATATTGTTTGTTAGCAATACAAGTTTAGGCAACATGTCTTACTTTTCTAAAGAAGGTCGATCAATATAGGCTAATCTTGTCAAGAATAATCTTGATGACATATATACCATGATTTGCGACCTAATGCTATTTGTGATTTATGACCTCTACAAAATTCAAACCACGCGTAAATTAAACTGAGCTAAATCTCAAGCTCAATTTGTGATACACCTCAAAGATAAATCTCCATGGGCAATGGGACGCGTGCCATCTCAGGAGCGGGGGTACCAAGTTATGTGCTGCACACCTTTAGCTGACATATGAACACCACACAGCTTTTTAAGTCAAAGTCATGTCAGTAAAGATCAGTTTGAGGGTCCTAGGTGGGACTACAAAGTCTGAGAACCTCCCATAGGACCCTGTATATGTGAAAATGCTGTAGGGCAACCTTCCAAAGGCTTTAGTTCAGGAATTTTAAAAAATATGTGTAGGTATTAATCCATGGCCACCGTCGTCTCCAACACACACACACACATTTTTTTACAAGATGAAGCTCTCCAATTTATTAAGTTGATGGTAAAAACACTGTATATGTATTATACTGATAATTGCTTGTAAGAATTTTTCATTACCATTACAAATTACTAAACTAACTTATTAAGTATTTTAATAATAATATATATGAAATTTATCAGTATTTATGCGGAAATATGCTACATACCAAGAGCGCATGCAAAAACCAAAATGAATCGATTTAACCATATTTCATCTGTACAAAAACCACAATGAATCGATTTAACCAGATTTCATCAGGTTGGTACAGGCAGCTTTAATATTTAGTTCTTAAGTTTCCTCAATTCTTCGTGTTATCAAAAAAAAAATAATCCACTGAAGTTTGACGGAGTCCTTACAGAGATTTATAATGATTCCTCAAGAAAATAAAGAAGAAAGTGCCACCTATAGAGAAGTTTACCATCGACTCCAATGTTTCTATCTCCTATAAGGAGCAATAAAATTTAGAAGGAGCAACTACATCTAGAAAAAATTATTATTTGCTTATTTACGTGTTTTCAACTTACTACGGAATAGAAAGTAGGATAGTACATAAGAGGAGCAAATTATAACTGAAGGCGCAAAGAAAATAAATTGGACAACTTTAAATATGAAAATGAAACAATTCTATATATTTCGAGAGGATAGCAATCAGCGAAAGAAACGAACCGTTGTAGGTCAAAACGACGGCAAGCTAACACATTTTATTGGTAAAATCAATTTTGCTTAATAAAATAAAAAGAAAGCCTAAATGATTTCTGTTCTAGTTAAATAAGTTCAAAAAAGGTGGTGAAAAACGACTACTATTCGGTACACTGCTATACCGCAACAAGAACTCTAGAAATGCTCTAGAAATCTAGAGTATAAAGAACCATATTGACCTAACTAAAACTAACAAAAATTAATTTTATCTTCAGTTATGTCAATATGGTTATTAGAATATTTAGGATTTCGTTAGGTCAATATGGTTATTATGATTATTGGATATTAGAACCATATCACTGATAAGATAAGATTTATTGCAAAAAGCCTCTGGGCCATAGCAACATATAATACAGTCTACAAACAAAGCTCAGTAACGAAATACAACTTTAGATAATAAAAATCAAAAAAAGAAAAACAAAACGACAAAAAAAGAAAGGCATCAAGATTGAACATTTTAACCCATAAACACCAATCATAGTGAAATTTAAACCCTAAAAAACAGCAACAAGCTATCCCCTCAAACATGCTTCCCTATGTTTAATCCCTAAACGAAGGAACTTACACAACTGTTTAATAGCAAATGTGTTCCTCCCAGCCATCCGCTCAATTAACCAGTAATCACTTCCAAAAAGTTGTCCAAAATAACCATTCCACAATTCAGACAGCTCTTCATACTAGGATACAAAATGAAATAAGTTCTCATTCACATACCCACACATTGGGCAAAAGTAAGAGCCGGCCGCCAGCCTAAACTTTATCAACAACAAATTCTTCAAATTCTCTTTATTCAACCCAAATTTAGAATAAACCTCCTCCCCTCAACCGTCTTTGGCTTGGGAGTAAAACCTGAAAGACATAGATTGGTCCTTATGAGCTTGTCACTCTTGGATTTCTTGGTCATTTAGAGTTTGCTGCTGGACTTCCTTCCATACTGACACGGTATCACCGATAGGGCCTTTTCCTTCTTTCCACATCTCCGAAAGTCCACAAAGGTCAATATTTTCTTGACCTTACTTGGCCATGCATCACGTCTATCATCCTTCAAAATCTCCAAATAAGCTGACTTAAGAATCCGAACTCTAGGTAGCCTAATTATCTTATCCTAGAATTTTACCATTCTAACCAATCTAACACTCCTTAAAGAGAAAAACCCCAAATCTCCTTTCAGTACCACTGAACTAAATGAATCCTTCAAGCCTAAAATTCCCTTAAAATATCGTAGCTGAACTACTTCTAGCTTAGCTGCTTTAGCAAAACCCCAAACCTCAGAACCCCAATGTAGACTAGAAGCTACTTTTGTCTGGAAAACTCTTTTCTGGATCCTCATGTCAGCTAGCTGATTTAAATTACTTCTCAAAAGCATATTTATTAGCCTAATACCCCTTAAATTACAATCTTCTACATGCCTAGACATCCCTCTTAGTGCACTGAACTTAACACTCAAATAAACAAATTCTTCTTTAACCTCTAAGACCTTTCCTCCAAAATGAAAATGAACCTCTGAATCAACATCTCCTTTACTCCTAAATACGAATACTAATGATTTCTTAGCGTTCAAATCTAAATCCTTCTTTTCTAAATAATTTTTTATTATATATAATTGCTTCTGAAGATTATCTCTGCTATTCGCCACAAGAGCTATGTCATCCGCGAATAAAATGCATCATAGCCTAAACCAATCCAAAGATACACAAGGGGCTCAATTATTTTTCATAAACCTATCCAAATCATTAGCAAATAAGGAGAAAAGCTTAGGAGATAAAGTACCTCCTTGTTTCACAACCACATGAGACGTAACCAGCGTAGAAAAAATTCCCATAACCTTCACAACAAATTTCACCCTTCGATACATATCTGCTATTATTGCTACAAAGCAGGATATGGTTCTAATATCCAAATCTTAGACCTTCTGGAACTAGCCAAAAAGAAAAAAAAAATACGACTTGAATTAGGCACACAGCTTAGCTATCGGGTAACAAGACTTCAAGCAGGAGTCAAAATACTTTCTAAGGTCCATTTATTCACCATGTTTTTTTTTTGTTTTTTTTTTGTTTTTTTTGTTTGTTTTTTTTTTACTGTGAAGACAATAATTTAAAAAAAAAATTGTGAATGAGCAGTAAAACATAGTATTGATTCTTAAATGCCAAATATAACGACTCGGATTCGTTACGATGATTAGACTCAGACTTCATTTTTTGGGGGTAGAAACTACTACTACTACTACTACTAACAACTCACCGCAGCACCAAGCCGCCTGAGGCCAACACAGCTACGCATGCTCCTCCTCCACCCAAATCTATTCAAAGCCTCCCTTTTTACATCCACCCACGAAGTTCCAATTTCCTTCAAATCTTTCTTTATGTCGTCCTCCCACCCCAGACGGGGACGACCTGCTTTCCGTTTAACCCTAGATGGGTGGCCAAAAAGAACAATCTTTGGCAATCTGTCATCCTTCATCCGCACAACGTGCCCAAACCACCTCAACCTTTCTTTCATTATAGCCCTAGAGAGCGGTATTGAACCACATACTTCGTATAGCCTATTGTTTGAAATACGGTCAGTCAGCCGGGTACCCAGAACAATCTTTAAGCAATTTCTCTGGAAAACATCTAGCAAATCTTCATCCGCTTTTCGGAGCGTCCATGCTTCAGAGCCATATTTGACCACTGTCATCACTGTAGCTTCTAATATTCTAATCTTGGTTTGCAGATTCTAATCTTGGTTTGGGGTAGAAACTTGGACCGTAATTCAGTAACTTCATGGTAGGCCCAGAGATATAGGCTAAGAGCAAGCTGCAGAACACCAAAAAATCATTTTACAGCTTAAGAACGAAAAAAAAAATACCATAAAATATTTACTTAAGTCTTTAATAGCTAAAAGTGATTTTCCTTGTTGTTCAAGGAGGGGGCTGTAAGTTTCCTGTACAGGGTTTTCAACAATGGCAATTCCAACAATATACTTTACGGTTCGACCCGACAGCATTTTCATGGGGTTCAGGCTATTTTATAAATTTCCATAAATTCGTCTTCAAAAGAACCTTTCACTATTAAGACAAATTGAAATAATAGCTACCATTATTTGCCATTACATGTAGTTACCATATATTTACCATTATTTATTATAATCAGCTGAAAATGGCAATTTTTTCTTATAAGAAACTCTTTTTGAAACGCGTTAATCTTTTATTTTTTTATTACTGTGGGACGTGGTTCGGGCCTTTTCAGGCGCGGCATATAGGCTTTTTCTTACGGTTACAGGAATGGATTTTTACATAAGCACCAATATTTGGAGATGTCCGTTACAGGGAAATTTACACAATCTCACAAGTTCACAATTTACAAGTTCACAAACACATTTACAAGGGAAATATATAAACGGTTTGATCAGTTGGCTGGAAAACATCGCTGGCATAATACCATTGAAAATACTTTGGAGAGGTATACTGCTTCCTGATAACTAACAATACGTGCTTTTACCTTTTCGATTTCTTTTATTTAACTGCATTAGCAAAGGTTAAAACAAAATCCAACTATCGCCGCTTTTCATTGTTTTACTATAAAGATAGAAAACCAAAAGGACTAAAAAAATCAGAAGAATAATCCGATGAAAGTCGTGATTATATCTAAGGATTTAAATCAAGGAGGCACACTTGTGCCTCTATAAAGAGGCGACCCACCACAATGTTAAGCGATTTCAGGTCCTAGAGGTCGCAGAGAGACGGCGGTAATCGCATTTTGTAACCGAAGCTCAAACTAAGAACCTTACAAAGTTTCATTCTCCTCTAACTTTATCTTCATGGGGTAAACTGGGCCGGAAGTTTCGACCCTCCCACCACAGCTCCTCATTGATATTATTTTATTGGGCTAAAATTTATAGGGTCAGCTTTCCTAGGGCTTGGGCGCTTGTCCGCGAAATTTCTTTTTTTTTCTTATCCACGCCTACAGGCCACAGTTGGCAACTGATCCGGGTAAATGAGGACTCATTCGAAGCATAATTCGACCTCTTAGGGCCTTTTGATATTTTCAGACCAAAAAAGCTATCCTCCGAATTTACATGTACGAAAAACCTCGTTTTCCTATAATAGCCCATGTTAATTTTTCCCACCACAACCCCCCTGTAACGTTGTCTGATCGGGTGAAATTTATAGAGGATAAGCTTTTCTGGGGCCTGGGAGCTTATCCTCGAAATTTCAGCTCAATCTGATCACTCCTTCCCTGTTTTCCAAAAACCAAATATCAAGTTTTGTGGGAATTTGCTTGCGTCGAAAATAGATTCCATTTACTAAAAAACAATTACAATTGTGTCTCTTTAGTCCAGCGGTTGATACTTCAGACTGTCAGGCGGAAAACCCAGGTTCGATTCACCGTCAGAGCAAATTTTTTATATACTGAATTTAAACTTTAAAAAAGAAACTCAGTTTCTTTTTTAAATTATTTGAAAAAAATTACGTTTTCTAAAGAGTTAAAGAGGCTGAGTTACAAGGTCGACCCTTAAAACGTACAGGGATTAGGAGGCACAGTTGGGGGGCTGTTAAAGAGGCTGAGTCACAAGTTCCAACCTTAAAACGTACAGGGATTAGGAGGCACCCTGTACGACATTATTTGAGTATTCAGGAATTAAAAGCCTTAGCACAAGAATGTTCAAGAGCGGGGGTTTGGGGGCGGCAGCCCCCCAACTTTAACTCCTGACACGATCAGCTAACAGTTAGTCAAGCAATAATAAGTAATAAACTGTACAAAAACGTGCAGAAATTATTTGAAAAAAACTACGTTTTCTAAAGAGTTAAAGAGGCTGAGTTACAAGGTCGAACCTTAAAACGTACAGGGATTAGGAGGCACAGTTGGGGGCTGCCGCCCCCAAACCCCCGCTTTCGCAGCCTTTAAATAAAAAAAAGTTCTTTAAACTGAAAGTAAGGAGCGACATTAAATCTTAAAACGAACAGAAATTATTCCGTATATGAAAGGGGCTGTGCCCTCCTCAACGCCTCGCTCTTTACGCTAAAGTTTTTATTGTTTAAAAAAAAGAGTTGTGAGAAAGTCAAACTTTAGCGTAAAGAGCGAGGCGTTGAGGAGGGCACAGCCCCTTTCATATACGGAATAATTTCTGTTCGTTTTAAGATTTAATGTCGCTCCTTACTTTCAGTTTAAAGAACTTTTTTTTATTTAAAGGCTGCGAAAGCGGGGGTTTGGGGGCGGCAGCCCCCCAACTGTGCCTCCTAATCCCTGTACGTTTTAAGGTTTGACCTTGTAACTCAGCCTCTTTAACTCTTTAGAAAACTTAGTTTTTTTCAAATAATTGATAAGAAAGCAAGGTGGCCAAAGAGACGATTTTAATGGTTTTCTTTATGCCTTGGGTGACACAGGGACACCTTTCAGTCTAAATAAGCCAAAGGAAATTTTTGTGTTTTCTTTAGAATCACTCTCATTAATTTGATTTTTGCTCTTTTCTTGCAAAATATGTGCCTACGCTTTTCGAGTTCGTACTTTCTTATTTAATTATGCAGTTTTTCTAGTTTCTTTGTTTTCCGTAAAATAGCAATCAATCCAAAAATTTAAACTTGATAAGAACGTTATTGGGCAGCGAACAAAAAAAAAACATAAGCAAGCATCTAGAAATAGAAATTTAGAATTTGAGTTCAATACCAGCCAAACTGCCAGTTTTGAACAATTTTCTACAGGGACAGTAAAAATGCAACGTTTCTGCTCCTGGAAGAACTCCAGTCACGAAAAAATGGCAACCATGTAGGAGAGTGGTGTCTATGGCGTTGAATCACAGTGGATATATATAATTATATATATCCCGAACTTTTTGGCACCCAAAATAGGAAAAAAAAAATTGCAATGTGTCACACTGTAAAGTCGTATTTGCTGAAGTTTCTTATCGCTACATAGCTCCATGGTTTTTTCTCAGTCTGAATCAATAAAATGAAGCCCCTTAGCCCTCCACTCCCTCTCAAAGTGCTGAAATGATAGGGTTTTTGAGTGCAATAAATGTAACAATTCGGTGATTGCAAGCGTTTTATTTATCGACCCCTTCTCCCAGCATTTGAACTGAAAATTTTATTCTTTGAAGCAAATGTGAAGTAAGCCCTTCCATTCTTGAGGCGTTTTGAAAAAAAAACTTTTTATCACATTACTTCAGAGAAGCATATTTCTTTTCCAAGTATTAGGGGGGGAAATCAAACTTTGGTGTAAAGAGGGCGAACTAAGGGGCCGTCTTTATTTACAGGATTAACTAAAAAAAACTTTTTCCACAAAATAAGTTTTTCAAAGAAAAGTAAAGAACTCCATCAAACGAAAATGAGCAAAAATAAAATCAAATAATCTACCAAGAATGAAACTACCACAAATCAGCATCGATAAATAAATGAAACCCAAAACGAACAGAAATTACAATAAATAACCGAGTCAAACTCAAAACGAGCAGAAATTAACATAATTTGGGCGCAAAACCCCTATGCCTTCCCAAGGCCGGAACATAATTTGCACTTTACTGAAAAAAATATAAATGTTTTTACTTTTATAATTTAAATAAATCAAATAATATTAACATTTTGATTACTAAATATCAGTATATGTACATTAAACTGACAATGCACATTCATTTGTATTTTTTCAGTAAAGTGCAAATTTTCGGGAAATGGTGGGCGTGGAAGGGGTTTTAGTCGACTTCCAATCACTTTCGACTATTAAAAACGGCACAAGCCACTCCAATTTCCAATTGAATGAGCCCTTTTCGAAGTCATACGACAACTTCTTCGATACAAAGTGCCCTACTCTAAAGGAAAAATTGATAAATAGTACTTTGTGCCAACATCGTCCTATATTCCCCTAGGACATAAATTATAGCCTTCGCCCTGAGGGTTGTGGGGGAGTGTCCTCCTCTTTCTTAGTCCTCGTTTCTTGTTTCGTTTCCGAGTGTCTCCGTTCTTTACTTAGGCGTGATCGCGCTGCCTAAGATTTATACACCAACTTTCTATATAAACCTTATATGCCCCCAGGGCATAACTTAAAACCCTTGCAGTGAGGGCTCTGAAGGGGTTATCATCCTAAAAGACCTAATTTCCAGAACGTTCAACTGCGTTGAACAAAATGGATACCTCAAAATTTTGATTGGATGTGTTTGGGAAAATGGTGAGCGTGAGAGGGGCGTTAGTGGCTATCCAATCACTGTGAACTATTAAAAAAGGCACTAGCGCTTTCAATTTCCAATTGAATAAGCCCTTTTGAAGTTTTTACGACAACGCTTTCAATAAAAACTTTATATGCCCCCAGGGCATAACTTTACAACCCTTGCCCTGAGGTCTCTGGGGGGAGGGGCTGTCATCCTTAAAGACCTAATTTCCAAAACTTTCAACTATGTTGAATAAAATTGCTATCTAAAAATTTTGATTGGATGTGTTTGGGGGATAGGTGGGCGTGGGAGGAGAGTTAGTTGCCCTCTAATCACTTTCGCCTATTAAAAAGGGTACTATCCCTTTAAATTTCAAATCGAATGAGCCGTTTTTCAAGTTTATACGACAAAGCTTTCAATAAAAACCTTATATGCCCCCAGGGCATAACTTATAATCCTTGCCCTGACGGTTGTGGGGAGAGTCCTCCTCAAAAATATATTTTCTATCTGGAAATCAACTACGCTGAACAAAATGGCTATCTCAAAAATTTTACTGGATGTGTTTGGGGGAATGGTGGGCACGGGGGGGGCTAGTTGCCCTCCAATCACTTTCGACTACGAAAAAGGGCACTAGCCCTTTGAATTTCCAATTAAATGAGCTTTTTTTGTAGTTTATACGATATCGTCTTCTTTAAAAACCGTATATGTCCGCAGGGCATAACTTAAAACCGTTGCCCTGGGGACTGTGGCGGAATGTCCTTGTCAAAAAGATATTTGCTATGTGGAAATTAACTACGCTGAACAAAATGGCTATCTGAAAATTTTGATTGGATATGTTTGGGGGAATGATGGGCGTGGGGGGGGGCTAGTTGCCCTCCAATCACTTTCGACTATTAAAAGGGCACTAGCCTATTGAATTTCAAATCAAATGAGCCTTTTTCGGAGTTTCTACGACGATGCCTTCTATAAAAACCTTATATGCCCTCAGGGCATAACTTAAAACCCTTGCCTTGAGGGTGGTGGGGGAGTGTCCTCTTCAAAATTATATTTTCTATGAGAAAATCAACTACGCTGAACAAAATGGCTATTTCAAAATTTTGATTGGATGTGTTTTGGGGAATGATGGGCGGCGAGGGGGGGGGCTAGTTGCCCTCAAATCACTTTTGACTATTAAAAAGGGTACTAGCCCTTTGGATTTCCACTCGATTTGAGCCTGTTTTGAAGTTTCCACGACAACACTTTCTATAAAAAACCTTCTATTATCCCAGCGCAAGTATTACACTTCTTGCCCTTTGCGTTGTGAGGGATCGTCTACCTCAAACACCTATTTACTATATGGAAATAAACTACCTTGAACACAATAGCGATTGGCAATTTTTTTTTGGATGTATTTGGGGGAATGATGGGCGTGGGGGGGGGGCTAGTTGCCCTCCAATCACTTTTGACTTTTAAAAAGAGCACTAGAACTCTCAATGTCCAATTAAGTGAGCCCCTTTTGTATTTACTATACCGACCTGTTCCACATGAGGTGTCCTAGTCTCAAGGGCAAAAATAACAAATAGTAAATTGTGCTAATACCGTTCTTATATGCCTTCAAGGCATAACTTAAAACCCTTGCCCTGAGGGTTGTGGGGCAGTGTCCTCCTCAAAAACATATTTTCTCTCTGGAAATCAATTATGCTGAATAAAATGGCTTTCTCAAAATATTGATTGGATGTGTTTGGGGTAATGATGGGCGTGGGGGGGGGGGGGCTAGTTGCCCTCAAATCACTTCAGACTATTAAAAAGGGCACTAGCCACTCCAATTTCCAATCGAATGAGCTCTTTTCGAAGTTTCTACGACAACTCTTTAGATACGAAGTGCCCGAGTATGGAGGAAAAAAAACACATTGTGCCCACATCGTTCTTTACTTAGGCAGCGCTAGCGTGCTGCCTATGATAATTTTTCTTCGTTTTTAAGTTTTAATACAGTTCTCTACTTTTATTAGCAAAACTTTTTTGCAATTTAATTTTGTAGAAATCAATCTTGTCAACGTAAGCTGAAAGTTGGGAGATAGTGATCGTAAGACCATTACAAGGGAATAACTAGAGACAATTACAAGGGAGAAGTCAACAATTCAAACAATTTGATTGGTGACCTTGACCATGATTTTACGTTTAGCAAAACACGAGGGTCGAATAAGCTTGGACTCATTGAAGACGGTTGATACGTTATCTAATTTGAAGGAGTATCATCAGCAAGAAATTCAAAGTGTATGAAATCTCTTGGCCTAAAATAAGCTGGATCTCCCCTCTTTCTGTAAATTATTTGAAAAAAACTACGTTTTCTACAGAGTTAAAGAGGCTAAGTTACAAGGTCGAACCTTAAAACGTACAGGGATTAGGAGGCACAGTTGGGGGCTGCCGCCCCCAAACCCCCGCTTTCGCAGCCTTTACATAAAAAAAAGTTTTTTAAACTGAAAGTAAGGACCGACATTAAATCTTAAAACGAACAGAAATTATTCCGTATATGAAAGAGGCTGTGCCCTCCTCAACGCCTCGCTCTTTACGCTAAAGTTTGACTTTCTCACAACTCTTTTTTTTAAACAATAAAAACTTGTGCGTAAAAAGCGAGGCGTTGAGGAGGGCACAGCCTCTTTCATATACGGAATAATTTCTGTTCGTTTTAAGATTTAATGTCGCTCCTTACTTTCAGTTTAAAAAACTTTATTTTATTTTATTTAAAGGCTGCGAAAGCGGGGGTTGGGGGGCGGCAGCCCCCCAACTGTGCCTCCTAATCCCTGTACGTTTTAAGGTTCGACCTTGTAACTCAGCCTCTTTAACTCTTTAGAAAACGTAGTTTTTTTCAAATAATTTCTGCAAGTTTTTGTACAGTTTATTACTTATTATTGATTGACTAACTGTTAGATGATCGTGTCAGGAGTTAAAGTTTTTATTGTTTAAAAAAAAGAGTTGTGAGAAAGTCAAACTTTAGCGTAAAGAGCGAGGCGTTGAGGAGGGCACAGCCCCTTTCATATACAGAAGCGGGGATTTGGGGGGCGGCCGCCCCCCAACTGCACCGCCTAATCCCAGTACGTTTTAAGGGTCGCACTTGTGACTCAGCCTCTTTAACAGCCCCCCAACTGTGCCTCCTAATCCCTGTACGTTTTAAGGGTCGACCTTGTAACTCAGCCTCTTTAACTCTTTAGAAAACGTAATTTTTTTCAAATAATTTAAAAAAGAAACTGAGTTTCTTTTTTAAAGTTTAAATTCAGTATATAAAAAATTTGCTCTGACGGTGAATCGAACCCGGGTTTTCCACCTGACAGTCTGGAGTATCAACCACTGGACTAAAGAGACACAATTGTAATTGTTTTTTAGTAAAAGGGAGCTTTTTTCGACGCAAGCAAATTCCCACAAAACTTGATATTTTTTTTTTGGAAAACAGGGAAGGAGTGATCAGATTGAGCTGAAATTTTGAGAATAAGCTCCCAGGCACCCGGAAACCTTATCCTATAAATTTCAGCCCGATCAAACAACGATAAAGGGGGGGTGTGGTGGGAAAAATTAACATGGGCTATTATAGGAAAACGAGGTTTTTCGTAAATGTAAATTCGGGGGATAATTTTTTCGGTCTGAAAATATAAAAAGGCCCTAACAGGTCGAATTCTGCTTCGAATGAGTCCTCATTCACCCGGATCAGTTGCCAACTGTGGCCTGTAGGCGTGGATAAGAAAAAAAAGAAATGATGATGAATTTTAAGTGGCTATATTTGGTTTTTTGAAAACAGGAAGGAGTGATCGGATTGAGCGGAATTTTTTAGGAAAAGCGCTTGAGTCCTAGAAAAGCTCAACCTCCATATTTCAGTATAATCAGACACCGTCAAAGGGGGACTGTGGTGGGAAGGTCGAAACTTCGGACCCAGTTTACCCCATGAAGATGAACTCGAAAGAGGAGGAAATTTTGGAAATGTCTTAGTTTGAGCTTGGGCTACAAAATGCGATTACCGCCGTCTCTCTGCGACCTCTAGGACCTGAAATCGCTTAACATTGTGGTGGGTCGCCTCTTTATAGAGGCACAAGTGTGCCTCCTTGATTATTGCTACTTTTTTGGTCAAATCATGAAACAAAAGAAAAACAAAATCAGAAACTAACTTCACGCAAGCCAAATACACAGAAGAAAAATATACCACGTGTGTTCCACAAGAGCATTGAACCCCCCTCCCCCAAAAAAAAGAAAGGAAATATGAGACAGAAAGGAAATAAAAGAATATGGGAAGATTAAAAATATATAAAAACTTTACTTGTGTGAATAAATTACAAGTAAATAAGCAAATTTAATAAATATATAAAAGTAGGCTAAGGCTTAAAAAATTGCAAAATAACAGGGGACATGAGATTAAAAATCCCAAATAAACAATTAAATTACTCCTATTTAATCTAGCACTTAACTAAAACCAAAGCAGAATTTAAGACAGAGAAGAAAGGACAAAATATTAATCATTGGACTATTCCCCAACCAAATGATTTTAAAAAATCCCTTTTTCCCCTTAATTTTGTTATGGTTGACCAGTTCAGGTTTAAAGCTTTTCCTTCTTTTCCACTACATTATTTTATCAGTAAATTTCACTAGTAAATATTTGAAGATTTAAAACAAGGAGAATACTAACACGCGTCTCCTTCGTACAAGAAAATTCGGTAGAGAATGTATGGCCCCTATGAATTTTTTTTTTCCAGTTGATACCCCGAGACTGAATTCTGCAGAACTCCGACAAACAATACTACCTGTGCTTTGAAAGATTTTATTATGCCAAACTCATATAAAAATACCCTATCTGTTACTATACGAGAACAATTTTGAATAAATACAACTTTAAAAAGTTGGTAATTTCAAGTAGTCAATTTTTTTAATTTTTTTAGGTTTAAAAGTAATTTTACAAAGTAAGTTAAATTACTCCTATTCAATCTAGCACTTAATATAAATAAAAAAAATTAACAAACAGAAGAACGGACAAAATACTAATCATAGGACTATTCCACAACCGAATAAGTTAAAAGAAAAACTCTTTTTTCCCCTTAAGTTTGTCATGGTTTATCAGTTCAGGTTTAAAGCTTTTCCTTCTTTTCCACTGCATTATTTTATGAGCAAATTTCATTAGTAGATATCTGAAAATTGAAAACAAGGAAAACACTAACACGTGTCTCCTTCGTAAAAGGATATTCTGTAGAGAATTTATGGCCCTACTAATATTTTTCTTCTAGTTGATATCCCAAGACTGAATTCTGCAAAACTCCGACAAACAATACTACTTGAGCTGTGAAAGATCTTTTATTAGGCCAAAATCATAAGAACAATTTTGAATAAATACAATTTTGAAAAGTTGGTGATTTCAAGTAGTCAAATTTTGAAATTTTCGGGAGGGGGGAGTTTAAAAGTAATTTTATAGGGTAAATTAAATTACTCCTATTTAATCTGGCAATTAACTAAAATCAAAGCAGAATTTAACACAGAGAAGAAGGGACAAAAAAAATTTAATCATAGGACTATTCCTCAACCGAATTAATTAAAAAAAAAATCCCCTTAATTTTGTCATGGCTGATTAGTTCAGATTTGAAGCTTTTCTTTCTTTTGCACTGCATTATTTTATCAGCAATTTCATTAGTATATATTTAAAGACTTAAAACAAGGAAAACGTGAATATGTTTCTCCTTTGTACAGAAAATTGCTGTAGAGAATTTATGGCCCTATTAAATTTTTTTCTAGTTGATACCTCGATATTGATTTCTGCAGCACTCCGACAAACAATAATACTTGAGCTGTGAAAGAACTTTTATTAAGCCAAACTCTCATAAAAGTCAATATCTGTTACCATACGAGAATAATTTTGAATAAATACAATTTTTTAAAGTTGGTACTTTCAGGTAGTCAAACTTTGAAATTTTTTAGTGTTTAAAAGTAATTTTAAAAGGTAAATTTTAGAAAGTCAACGTTAAAAAGTAAAGTTCACGAAAAGCATAAATTAAAACTACAAAGGGGTGAATTAAGGAACAGAAGTTCAACTATCTCTCTCCCTCTCATTTTCATTTGTCTATTTGTCTTTTTCATTTGTAAGACCAAGTTTTTTGGTTCTCTAAAGGACAAGGAAAAAGAGCGAGGGCAATTCTTAAAGGCGAAATAAGTTTAAAAAGTTGCTTATCCAGTGAGAACGAATTCATTCATGTTGAAATTGTGACAAGGCAATGTTGAATACCGAGTTGCTAGTTCAATATCGGTTGCTTTACATCAGAATCATCAAAACTTAATATTCTCCCCCCAAACATCAGGCAACAGAAATCTAAGATTTAATTTAAGTCGCTTTAATTTCGACCTATTTACGAAGAATATTATTCTCTTTTGTCCAGTGTAGCCAGAGGGGGGATCTCTCTCTCTCTTAGATACCCACCAACCACATAATTCAGACCCCCCGCCATCACCACCACAAAAGGAAAATTCTAGCTACTTTGTTATTTTGATTTTCTTTTGATTTGGAATATTTTATCAGCAGACCCCGTCAGTAGAAGATTAAAAACTCTGAAAAAGGAGGACAATAACACGTGTCTCTTCTGTATAAAGGATACAAAGGAGACAAACCCATTCTTTTCCCTGCTTCTTGTCTCAATATCGAGTTTCAGAGAACTGGGAAGAACGATAACTTTCAAAGACCTGTCTATTATGCCAAAATCAAATCAAGTCCAGCACCAAAGACTTTACGAGGATAGCTAAGACATTTTTAAAGGTTTACTTATAAGCTTGGTACGAATAACTCAAAGTAAAGAATTACAGTTGCTACCTAATATTTGGCAAGACATACAAAACATTTGTCTGGTTTATTCTAGAATATACAAATTTTCTTCAATATTTCCGGTAATTTACCCCTTTTTGCACTTTTTTGAGGTTGTTCCTCCCAAAGAACTTCAACCCTAAAGCTTTATTTTTGGAACTTCAATTTTAAAAGATATTTCTATTATACCAAATCTAGGGCAAGTCTAGCACCAGTGACTACAAAGGTAATGATTTTGTTTCTCGATTATTATTTATTTTATTTTTAATTTATATTCCCACTGAAAGATAGCAGTGGGGTGAAATAGAACTTTTATTTTTTAATTTCTATTCCTACTGAAAGATAGCAGCGGGGTGAAAGTAGGTTATAAAATAGCACTAATTTAAAATTTGTATAACTGTTAAGGTAAATGGGCAGAATATTTTTGGCATCTGCTAAGAAAAAAAAGTGGGATCAGGAGGAAACCATTAATTGCTGTTTACCTAATTGTTTTACCTAAAATACCTAATTGTAAATACTTAATTGTTCTTCAAAATTTTTAAGGAGGTAGTCTACATATGAAGTCTGATACTCTTGCCAAATATTTTGTGATACAAGTAAATTGGGAGCTGGGTATTGTCAATAAATTAAAATATAATAAAGAACAAACAATTAGTTCCTAGGCATGAAACTTGGTATAATTAAACATAAACTTAGTTAAACTGAGTAAAATCATAAGAAAGTCTACATGGTTACACAGGAAAAAGATTAGGCGGCTTTCACACTACGTATGTAATTTTATATACTGAGAGGTCAGGTTATGTTACATTAAGTGTAACCTAGGTCCTTTGTAGTCTTTTTACACTAGGTTAAGGAAAAATAGACAAAACAATCATAATCATTACCCAAAATCATCAAGACCATCATAATACATCATCATAAAATAAAAAATGCGGAATGGAAATTCAAGCTTTGATCAACCATGAAAGGTTTTCTAGGAAAAGTTTACAAATTAAAATAAATAAGTAATGGTGATTTCACACTAAGTTGTACAGCCTTTCACACTAACTTAACATAAGAATAGTATGTACTGTGCAATCACACGGAGCAAGACATTTGATGAAAAACGAAAAAAATATATAAATAATTAAGAAAACCAACAGAACCAGAACGTACTTGCATATAGAGCAAATTTGGTTTGTAACGACTAATACCCGGCCCCTTTTTTAAAACTGCATGAATGACCAGCTGTACATCTGCCTTGTATTTATTTGTCTGTGAATTATAAAGAGCCAGTTTAGTTCGTAATTTAGGAGTTACCATGTAAACTAGATATCCATATAGAACTTTTACTTAATTTTATGTTACTTAATATTATATAGTTGTATTATTCTATATAAATACAGATAAATATTCTATATTATTACTAACCATAGCAGTGGCAGATCAAGAGGAGGGCGCACGCCCCCTAGCGTAGTCTAAAGTAGTGTAATTTACTTAATTAACTCAAGTTTGCGGTAATTAAACTTGCTCCTAACGCAAAGTTTATCGGATCACCCTATTTTGGCCCCCCCCTAAAAAAATTTTTCGGATAAACCTATTTTGCCCCCCCCCCTTAAAAAAATCCTGAATCCGGCCCTGAATCATAGGCAACACAATAGCGCTGCCTAAGTAAAGAACAATGTTGGCACAATGTATTATGTATTTATGTTTTGGTTTTTTGGTTTCTTTTAGACAAGGGCACTTCGTATCGAAGAAGTTGTATTAGAAACTTCGAAAAGGGCTCATTCGACTGGAAATTGGAAAGGCTAGTGTCATTTTTTACAGCCGAAAGTGATCGGAAGGCAACTAACACACCTTCCACGCCCAGCATTCCCCCAAACATATCCAATCAAAATTGTTAGATATCTATTTGGTTCAACGTAGTTGAAATATCTAGAAATAATGTCTTTAAGGAGGACACTCTCCCTACAGCCCTCAAGGCAAGGGTTATAAGTTATGCAGTGGGGGCATATAAGGTTTTTATAGAAAGTGTTGTCGTAGAAACTTCAAAAAGGGCTCATTCGATTGGAAATTGAAAAGTTTAGTGCCTTTTTCAATAGTCGAAAGTGATTGGAGGGCAACTAACCCCCTCTCACGCCCAAAACTTACCGAAACACATCCAACAAAAATTTTGAGATAGACATTTTGTTCAACGTATTTGAAAGTTCTGGAAATTAGGTCTTTGAGGAGGATGACAGCCCCCCCCCCGAGCCCTCAGGGCAAGGGTTGTGTCATGCGCTTGGGGCATATAAGGTATTTATAGAAAGCGTTATCATAGAAACTTTGAAAACGGCTTAATATTATATAGTTGTATAATTCTATATAAATACAGATAAATATTCTATATTATTACTAACCATAGCAGTGGCAGATCCAGAGGGGGGCACACGCCCCCCTAGTGTAGTCTAAAGTATTGTAATTTACTTAATTACCTCAAGTTTGCGGTAATAAAAGTTGCTCCTAACGCAAGTTTATTGGGTCACCCTCTTTTGCGCCGCCCCCCTAAAAAAAAAGTTCGGATCAACCTATTTTGCCCCCCCCCCCCCTTGAAAAAATCATGGATCCACCCCTGAATCATAGGCAACACAATAGCGCTGCCTAAGTAAAGAACAATGTTGGCACAATGTATTATGCATTTATGTTTTGGTTTTTTGGTTTCTTTTAGACCAGGGCACTTCGTATCGAAGAAGTTGTATTAGAAACTTCGAAAAGGGCTCATTCGACTGGAAATTGGAAAGGCTAGTACCATTTTTTACAGCCGAAAGTGATCGGAAGGCAACTAACACACCTTCCACGCCCAGCATTCCCCCAAACATATCCAATCAAAATTTTGAGATAGCCATTTTGTTCAACGTAGTTCAAAGATCAGAAATTATGTCTTTAAGGAGGACACTCTCCCCACAGCCCTCAGGGCAAGGGTTGTAAATTATGCAGTGGGGACATATAAGGTTTTTATAGAAAGTGTTGTCGTAGAAACTCCAAAAAGGGCTCATTCGATTGGAAATTGGAAGGTTTAGTACCCTTTTTAATAGTCGAAAGTGATTGGAGGGCAACTAACCCCCCTCTCACGCCCAAAATTTACCGAAACACATCCAACAAAAATTTTGAGATAGACATTTTGTTCAACGTAGTTGAAAGTTCTGGAAATTAGGTCTTTGAGGAGGATGACAGCCCCCCCCCCCCAGAGCCCTCAGGGCAAGGGTTGTGTCATGCGCTTGGGGCATATAAGGTGTTTATAGAAAGCGTTATCATAGAAACTTCGAAAACGGCTCATTCGCATTGGAAATTGGAAAGGCTAGTGCCTTTTTAATAGGCGAAACTGATTAAAACGCAACCAACACCCCTTCCACGCCCACCATTTCCCCAAGCACAACCGATCAAAATTTTGAGACTCATGTGTTCAGTGTAGTTGAATGATCTGGAAATTATGTCTTTGAGGAAGACACTCCCCCCACAGCCCTCAGGGCATGAGTTGTAAGTTATGCCCTGGGGTATATAAGGTTTTTTAAAAAGCGCTGTTGTAGAAACTTAAAAAAGGGCTCATTCGATTGGAAATTCAAAGGGATAGTACCCTTTTTAATAGTCAAAAGTAACTGGAGGGCGACTAACCCCCCTCTCACGCCCACCATTTCCCCAAACACAACCAATCAAAATTTTGAGATAGACATTTTATTCAACGTAGTACCAAATTCTGGAAATTAGGTCTTTGAGGAGAACAACACCTTCAGAGCCCTCAGGACAAGGGTTGTAAGTTCAGCCCTGAGGGCATATAAGGATTTTTATAGAAAGCGTTGTCGTAGAAACTTCAAAAAGGGTTCATTCGATAGGAAATTCAAAGGACTAGTGCCCTTTTTATATTCGAAAGTGATTGGAAGGCAACTAACCCCCCTCTCAAACCCACCATATCCCCAAACACATCCAATCAAAATTTTGAAATAGACATTTTGTTAACGTAGTGGAATTTTCTAGAAATTAGGTCTTTGAGGATGACAACACCGTCAAAGCCCTCAGGACAAGAGTTGTAAGTTATACCCTGGGGGCATATAAGGTTTTTATAGAAAGGGTTGTCGTAGGTACTTCAAAAAGGGCTCATTCGATTGGAAACTGAAAGGGCTAGTGCCTTCTTTAATAGTAGAAATTGATTGGAGGGCAACAAACCCCCCTCTCATGCATATCATTTCCCCAAACAAAACCCATCAAAAATTTGAGATAGTCATTTTTTCAACGTAGTTGAAAGCTCCCTGGAAATGTCTTTGAGGATTACCCCCCTCCTCAAAGCCCTCAGGGCAAGGGTTTTAAGTTATGTCCTGGGGGCATATAGGGTTTTTATAGAAAGTGTAGTCGTAGAAACTTCAAAAATGGCTCATTCGATTGAAAATTGAAAGGGCTAGTGCCCTTTTTCATAGTCAAAAATGTTTAGAGGCAACTAACCCCCCTCTCCCACTCACCATTTCCACAAAAACATCCAATCAAAATTTTGAGATAGCCATTTCGTTCAATGTAGTTGAAAGTTCTAAAACCCCCCACACCTGTCAGGGCAAGGGTTGTATGTTATGCCATGGGGGCATATAAGGTTTTTTTATAGAAAGCGTTGTCGCAGAAACTTCAAAAAGGGCTCATTTATTTGGAAATTGAAATGGCTAGTGCCCTTTTTAATAGTCGAAAGTGATTGGAAGCAAACTAACACCCCTTCCACAACCTCCATTTATCCAAACACATCCAATAGCGATTATTGTTCAAAGTAGTTGAAAGGTCCAGAAATTATTTCTTTGAGGATGACATCCCCCCACAGCCCTCAGGGTAAGGGTTGTAAGTTATGCCCTGGGGGCATATAAGGTTTTTATAGAAAGCGTTGTTGTAGAAACTTAAAAAAGGCCTCATTTCATTGGAAATTGAAAGGCTACTGCCCTTTTTAATAGTAGAAAAGCGGTTGAAGGGCAACCAACCCCCCTCTCATGTCCACCATTTCCCCGAACACATTCAGACAAAATTTTGAGATAGCAATTTTGTTCAACGTAGTTGAAGGGTCCGGAAATTATGTCTTTGATGACGACAAAATTATGTCTTTGAGGGCATTCGAATGCCCCCGAACGCCCATCATTTCCCCAAACAATTCTGAACATCATTATGTTATAGCCATTTTGTTAAACGTAGTTGAAGGGACTAGAAATTACGTCTTTGAGTATAATACCCCCCCCCCTCCCCCGAGCCCTCAGGGCTAAGGTTGTAAGTTATGCCCTGGGCGCATATAAGGTTTTTATAGAAAGCATTTTCGCAAAAAATTCAAAAAGGGTTCATTCGGTAGGAAATTGAAAGGACTATTGCCATTTTTAATAGTCAAAAGTAATCAGAGGGAGAGTCAAGCCCCCCCCCCCCCACACGCCCATCATTTCCCCAAACACATTTCCGATCAACACTTCGATATAGACATGTTGTTGAACGTAGTTGAAAGGTCTGGAAATTATGTCTTTTAGGATGACAATGCTCACCCATAGCCCTTAAGACAAGGGTCGTAAGTTATGCCCTTGGGGCATATAAGGTTTTTATATAAAGTTTTGTTGTAGAAGCTTCAAAAAGGGTTCATTAGATTGGAAATTGAGAGGACTAGTGCCTAATTTACTAGTCGCAAGTGATAAGAAGGCAAATTGACTAGAAGACTAGACACTGCATCTGTTCAGCTAAAAAATGAACTGCTGCTTAAAATTGACCCCTCACCATGCTTAGACTGTGAGGATACAAACAAGCTTCACATTATTTTGTTCAAGAATTGGTCAAAGTGCTCAATCTAGCTTGTCCTTTATATTTAACACGTTTAAGACGTTAAAATAGACCCAAAAAAGCCTTGGATTACAAGAGGACTACTAAAGTCAATTCAATTAAAGAAAAGGCTGTATAAAAAGTATTTGTCTCATCCAAATGAGATAAATCAAGTTTCTTCTAAAGTGCACAAGAATTGCTTAACCAAAGCTCTATGGTCTGCTAAACAGCAATATTATTTAAAGGCATTCAATAATGCGCATGGATCTCCTAAGAAGGTGTGCTCATTAATAAATGATCGTATCGGCAACAAAAAGATGAATTCTCTTCCGGATAAGATGATGACCCCCGGATGGTAGTACAGCTGTTAGAGAAAAAATTAACGTTGCTAGCATGCTCAACAATCACTTCGCCAACATAGGTGAAAAGACGTCGGAAGAGGCATTCCTAAATTTAGTAACAAATTCTGCTGACTTTAAAAGTTTTTTACCCCCCTCTACTCACCGATCCGTATTCCTCCCCTTAGTGTTATCTGTTGAATTGATGATGGTACCTCGTCAACTCAAAAATGGACAATCAGAAGGAACTAAGGGATCTTCTCCGAATTTACTTAAATCGATTACGCCTAGTATATCCTATCTTGGCAGTAACCAAGTTTATACATGAAGCCTTGGATAAGGATAAAACTTCAGCTACTATATTTGTGGATATACCAGAAAGCGATAGATACTATAAGTCATATAATTTTATATAAAAAATTATCAAATTGTGGCATACTAGGTCAAGCTAATGCTTTAATAATGTCATATTTGAAAGACATGTCATATTTAGAGTTCGGTGCATTGATGGGGGCAATTTTAAGTCATTGCCTCCAAATCAGTCAAATGATTTTGGGGTACCTCAAGGTTCAATTCTAGGCCCTCTGTTGTTTTTAATTTATGTTAATGATATTAGTAATTCAATTGAGGACCTGGGGCTGACCGCACTATTCACTGACGACACAGCCTGTTCAGTTTCTCGGGTTGGTGAGGACAGTGTAAAGCATACTTTAACTTTTGTATTTGATGAACTAGTAGCATGGTTTACGGAGAATAGGCTAGCTTTGAATACTTCAAAAACTCAATTTTATAGCATATTCACGTACATCACGATCCCTTCCAGGTCTTAAGCTGATTAAGTCTTCACTGTCAAGTACAGAGATATCACCTGTTGATATTTTTTGTTACCTAGGTATGCTAGTTGACTTGAATTCAAATTGAAAGCCACATGTTAATAATTTAAGATTAAACCATGAAAGGAATGTAGGTATTAGAACTCTATGAAATTCGTTTTGCCTCTGGAAGCAATGCGTTCTATTTATTTTGTACTTGTTCCTTCTTACCTAAATTACTGTCCATTTATTTACTTGAATATTTTCAGATCAAATTTTATTACACTCCAAAGACAACAAAATGAGGCCCTTCGTATTTTAAAAGGCTTACTTCCGTCCCCAGTATAGCTTCAAATCAAGTCCTTCACAAAGAGCTGATATTAGTAACTTAACATTCTTCGTGTTGAACTGGCTCTTACTTGTCACTCGTTATTATTCAAGGTTAGGCAGAATCTCCTGACACTGCCTAACTATTTCTATTTTTTTGATGTGTCTATTCTTTTGAATTGCTGTGCCATCTTTGTACCTAACTCGCAATACACGCAAACTACGCTAGCCATTAGTAATTTCAGAGAGGTCCCATTTTTCTCTAGGAAATAGTGTGGTTGCTGCATGGAACCAATATGAGTCTGCTTTTGATTTGTTGTTAGGAATCTCAAAATAAGTTGAAGTCCTTCCTTTTGGACAGTTATTATTTATTGTAACTATATAGTTATTTTTATTATCAATTCGAAGTTTTGTTTTGTTTTTGGGTCTTTTTCTCGGGTTTTTATTTTCCTCTTGTTGTCCCATTGCTGGTTGAAAAAACTGAATTTTTTTTTGTTTGTTTATTGTCGGGTGGGATGTCTGCTGTGGTGTGGTGAGTGATTGTTATTATGTCTTTTTTTCCTTTTCTTCTTATTTTAAGTAATCATCCATATATTCCGTTATTTATTACTTTAGTTGTTTTATTTGTGCAAAACAAGCTTGTCTCTCTGCCAGATATTGGTATACTATGTATATTATGTATATATAATTTGAAAATAAATGGACCCAAACCACGCCCATCATTTCCCCAAACACTTCTAATCAAAATTTTGAGATAGCCATTTTGTTAAACGAATTTGAAAAGCCGGAAAATTATGTCTTTGACGATAAAAAATCCCCCAGTCTTCAGGACAAGGGTTTTAAGTTATACCCTGAGGGTATATAAGGTTTTCATAGAAAGCATGGTCATATAAACTTCGGAGGGGCCTCATTGGATTGATAATAAGTGCTCTTTCAAAGTAATCGTAGGGTAGCTACCCCCTCCCACACACACACACACACACACGTCGTATTGTCCCAAAATGCATCTTATAGAAATTTTGAGATAGCCATTCTATTGAAAATAGTTAAATATCATATAACAATTCTTTTGGGGTTGAAACAAACCCCAGAGATTAGGTGCAAGGGTTGTAAGTTACGCCCAGGCGGTATTTAAGATTTTTGTGGAAGGGATGGTTGTTTAACTTTAGAAAAAGCTCAGTCTTTTTCCCCTGAAAATGACAATGTCAATATGAAACGAGCAGAAGTTAATTAAAAAAACTTTTTCCACAAAATAAGTTTTTCAAAAAAAAAAAAAGTAAAGAACTTCACTAAACCAAAAATGAACAAAATAGAATCAAATAATCTACTAAGCATACAGCTACCACAAATCAGTATCAATAAATAAATGAAACCCAAAACAAACAGAAATTAAAATGAATAACAGTCAAACTCAAAACGAGCAGAAATTAATATGAGTATGGTTCTAAACCCCTATGCTTTCTAAAAGCCAGAATATAATTTGTACTTTACTAAAAAAAAAAAATCTTTTAAATGTTTTCATTTTTATAACTTTGAGAAATCAAAAGTTAATTAAGATTTTAAGGAATAAATATGAGTAAATGTATATTAAACTGACAATGCACATTTTTTTCAGTAAATTCATTTGAATTTTTTTTCAGTAAAGTACAAATTATATTCTGGCTTTTAGAAAGCATAGGGGTTTAGAACCTTTTTTAATAAATTTTATTTTATTTCTAATTAATTCTATATAAATATAAAGTTTTTACTTATTTTTATGTTACGTAATGGTAAAGTGTACATAGTAACAACAAATAGTAGAATTGGACGAGCAATTAATAAACTTCGAAAATAAATTAGCAAACTTTTCGCAGAAAACGTTCCAAGCTCGATCTAACTAAAATCTATATCCATTCCATGTTTTAATTTTTGAATTGTTTGCTCTTCACGATTACGACAATTTTCAACGATAATTATGATGGTTTTACGGACTTTTACGTTAGTTTAATGCGAAAAGGTTTGTTCAAGTGTGAAAGGTTGCATGTATTGCAGCATAACTTAGCCAAATAGTACAGAAAATTACATTTTCAGTGTCAAAGCCACTTTTGAATTTCGACTGGCCAAAATTCACGCATCAATAATCTTTTTGAATTTCCATAAAAAAAGTTAATAACTAAAAACAACCTAAAACAGATCCTGTACACTGATGCCATTCCTGGTTGTTTTTTGACTAAAAAAATAAGTTCTTTGAGTCTTTTGAAGATAGCGGCAAAAAAAGTGTATTTTGCGAAACAGTGTAGATGTATATTTTTGGTACGCTGATTATGCATCCTTTACATACGATTTAAAACAAAAATCATTCCAGTTCCAATACTATTCCTACTGAACTAAAATCATACAAAGATAAGCCACTCATGCATTTAATCTCTCTAAAATCTAAATTATATAAACTCAAGTTGTGGGAACATCCATAATTTTAATTGCGTTATAAACAATAACCCTCGAAAAATACTACACTTCAATAAACCCTATTAATTTATATTAAATTCCCTTTTCCCTGCAATTGATCAAAGGACAGCCATGGAACTCATTGGATGAACTAGGTCACCATTTCATTCACACAAATGAAAAGCTATTAACTAAGGTTTCTTTGAAGCATGATTAAGGCAGACATTTATGTAACCTGAATACAAATCTAAACACAAATATACCAGTAAGCTGAAGGCAGGTAAATCAAACAGTTAGTGGTAACGAATTGTAAGTAAGGAGTGACTCGGGCCAGTAGTAACCAAAACTCTAAAAAAAACGGAATTTCCATAACAATAGATACATCAAACGAATAAGTTTTAGTGTTGATTCCAGATATTCAGTTCATCAAGTTTAGTTTTGCCCATCAAAAGCTACAAGCCAGAGGAAATTTGCCTGATTTTCGAAAAAGAGGGGGACACACCCAAAAAAGTCGTACCGAAAATCACATCATCAGATTCAGTATATAAGAGAATTCTGCAGTAGATGTTTCAAGCTACTATTTAAAAAAAAAGTGGAATTTGGTTTTCTTTGGCATAAGAAAGACGACAGATGTGTCTTTATTTGTTTTTTTTTTTTTTTTTTTTTTTTATTTTTTTCCCCAGGAGTGACTATACCGAACCAATGGTCCTACAAGATAGGGAGAGAGCTTATTCGAACACAAGTCAGAAGTTCTAGAGGCCTTTCTAGGTGACTAAAAAGATTGGAGGACACCTAGCTCCCCTTCCAAGCACATTTTTTCCCCAGAGGCATCTGACCAAAATTCTATTTAATTCAGCATAGTTGAAAGGTCCAATAACTATACCAATAACTACGCTTTTGGATATGGCACGACCCTCTATAGCCCCTGGGGAAAGGGCTGTAAGTGCCCATATTGTTTCCATATAGTGTTTGTTGTTGGAAAAAATGTGAAATTTTTCGGGGTAACTTTCTGCGGGGGGGGGGAGGATTTGCCATGAGGAGAATTTTCTGTCAGGAGGAAAGTCTCCGGGGGAATTTTAAAGGAGAAATATCAAATGAGGTTGGGAGGAAGGAAGGGGATTTCCTAGCATGATTTGCAAAACAGTGAGAAATTGGTTTAAAAAAAAAAGCTTTTTCAACTGAAAGTAAAGATCAACATTAAAACTTAAAAAAAACAGAAATGATTCTGTATATGAGGGGGGCTGTCCCTTCCTCAATCCTCGCTCTTTACGCTATAGTTTGACTTTTTGTCTTAATTCTTTAGGAAAGACTACTTAAAGACAAGGCCCGTTGATTTTGAATGATTTTAAAGAGTTTTAAGACTTAAGCGTTAAGAGCAAGGGCTTAGGAAGGGGCACCCTCCGCATATACAGAAGAATTTATTTTTGTTTTAATTTCGCTTTCCTGCACAAGAGTTTATTTGATGCAATGAACTGTTCATGATACCTTGGACCTTCAGTAGGGCTTAGATTATATTAATTTATTACGAAACGACCTATTTAAACATGATCAGTAGGTAATCGCCGATGGGCAGACATAAAAGCACTGGCACTGGGCGGTTACCACAAACTATTTCACATACTTAAAAAAATAACTTTTAAATGTCTAAGTAATTTTTAAACTTCGTTTTCACACAAACTGATGAACAATCACATAAAACACAGAAAAAAAAAGAAAAAGGGGGAAAAAGAAGATAATAGCAATATAAAATAAATAATAACGTATATCTTCACTCTCTGAATCATGCTTCCTCACCCCCAAAACAAAAAAAGTTTTACTTTTTTTTAAACAAATGCTGGTGTTCAGCCGCCTTAACACTATCTGGGAGGGAATTCCATACCCCCTGTCCCAGATGTTTCATTTGAAATTCAGTTCGACTTCCACTCCTATACTCTGCTACCAGTTTATTAGCATTCATTGCATAATAATCATGCAAATAACTATTAGGTCGAAAAAAATATGAGGACACCGATGAAGACGATTCATGAAGATACTGGCAAGTAAAAGACACAGTCTAATAGACATACTTGTCCCACATTCATCACCTTTAATTTCCTAAAAACAAGCTACAGTATTATTAGTTTCTTTAACGTAGCCCCCTATCAAACGGACTGCCTTACTCTGTAATACCTGTACAAGCCTAAAATAACCCAAAAATTGCTAGCCCATAACATAAAGCCGCACGATATATAGGGCCCAATAATTGAATGATAAAGAAGCAATATCACCCGACCGGTAAGAAGTGCTTCAGTTGACATGTAATTCCATGGCCTCTTGCAACTTTTGATGCCACACCATCACTGTGACGTTTCCTTGACATATTGCAATCTAGGTAAAAACCTAGATACCTTATTAATTTAACATGTTCCAGAGAATTGACAGAAAATAATTCACCCTCCGAGATCTATGGACTTACCAATTCGACTAAAAACCATAAAACTTGTCTTTTTTACTTTAACTGCCAACATACTTAAAGATGTAAACACACTTAAATCGTTTATACCATATTTACATTATTAGTTAACTCATCCACAGAAACACCTCGCAAAGAAATAGCAGAGTCAACCGCGAAAGACGTAAGACACGAATCACGAAGGTAAAATCTCATACTATCTATAAACCAAATATAAAAGAGGACCCAGCACAGAACCCTGCGGAACACTACAATTCACAAGATATGGACTAGAAATTACACTATCAATTACAACCTTTATTGACCTCCCCTTTAAAAAAGGTTCAAACCAATTCAAACAAGCCCCTTTAACCACTAAAAGTTTAATCTATTTAATAAAATACTAAAATCAACCGTATCAAATGCCTTTTCAAAATCTATAACAACAGTGAGAGATATTTTTCCACTATCAAGACACTGATTCACAAAAACATATAGGCGCTGCACCGCATGTGTAGTTGAGTGACTTTTGCGGAATCCAAATTGAGTATCACTAAGGATACCATGATGTGTCAAGACTGGTAGAATCGTTGATGAACAACTTTTTCAAGTATATTCGAGAAAAGGGGAAGGATGGGTTACTTAACCTAAGTGGGTTACTTAGGTTAAGTAATCCAGCCCATATACTCAAAAGCGGCTAGTTAGGGATTACATAGCAGGATTTATTTTTAAAAAAATGTGTTTCACAAGCCCAGATGGATAAAATCTGTATGTCGGAGTCAAAACTTAGATCAAAATATAAAAAAAAAGCCAAAAAATTGAAAAGAAACTAAAATAATCTGACATCGAAAACAACTGCTTAAGGAATGCATTAAGGCGTAACAACATCGAATGAATTTCCATTCGTTGAATATTAGGTCAAGCCGTCGTACGATAGGAACACACTAGTCATAACAAAGAAACAAAAATATCAATAAAAATAAAAAAAATAGAAAACGAAGGAACAGACAATATAAAGAAGGAAGCTGTTGGGATGATTTAATAAAAAAAAATTTACAATGCAGGGTAACAAAA
Source organism: Artemia sp. Qi Xiang Cuo (assembly GCF_049724085.1). Taxonomy (NCBI): domain Eukaryota; kingdom Metazoa; phylum Arthropoda; class Branchiopoda; order Anostraca; family Artemiidae; genus Artemia; species Artemia sp. Qi Xiang Cuo. The sequence goes on along the minus strand of NC_142797.1, from coordinate 65,084,070 downwards.
GTTTTTTCATATCTTGAAATAAAGTCGGGAATGGGGGATAAATTACCACAATCGTCATATACATTTCTAAAAGAAACGTTCATGGAACACAGAAAATTTCCATCTCAAAACTGAGATTTCATTTTCTTTTCTTTAATTTCAGATTAATTTTGCTGAACGAAAGTAAGTTGACTTATCCAGGAAAACTAGAAACAAAAAGAACATTAAATAAACATCACGAAGAAGATCTTCACGCCAAACGCTGCTATAATTTACAGATTTAACATTTTGTTCAACAACTTTATTTTACAGGATAGTTTATAATACCAAACTGTTTAATTTATAATATATTTACATTAATTTATAATACAAATGTATAATACAAGAGGGATATCATGATAGTATAATTTTCTCAAGGGTTATAACAAAAAATACCGCTTCATTTCATGCCCTTAATTTCAAAAACTAAAGGGCAATCCCTAAAACATACCTTACCCTTTAGCTACATCCCTTCGAGCCGTCCTAGCTGAGTAGTTAACGCACTGGAATTGAAATCCTGAGAACAGGGGTCAATGGTGTGACAAACAATCGTTATTTACGTCAATGGTGTGACTCTGTAGGTTCAGCTAGAGTCAACCCAGCTCCAAATAGGTACCTGGAACAATCAGGGGGGAAAAACACGCAAAGCCTCAGAGGATTTCCCCCTAAACACGCATGGCACTCACGGCCGAATGCAGTGAAAGAGGAGATCACTACCTGCACAACCCAGACCATTTGGTCAGCATGCCAAAAAGTTCGTTTAAGAAGTTTTCTTTAGCTACGAGCGAATTTCAATGAATAGGCATTCCTGTGAAAACTCCTCCCTTTCTAAGCGTCACCAAAGATCTTTTTCTGTAGTGTAATCTGAGCTATCAAGTAATAGAAAACTCATGTAGGCTCCCCCCTCCTTGTGAGACACAATGTACGATTCCCGCTCCCCCTAAATCTGGCAGTTTTTTCTCCATCTTCTCTTCTTCTGTTACAATTGTGAAGTGCTTACAATTGTGAATTGTGAAGTGCTTGTAAAAAGGGTTATTAAATGTATATTTTTTTCACAAAGCCTCTAAATAATCTGAAACAATAATTGTTGTGAGCATATACCTGCACACATGAATGCAGCATTTCTTACAATTACTCAGTAACACCATTCACAGAAAGAATTTTGCCAAAAAAATCACTTTTTTTCGCATATGTGACTCCATCCCCGGAACATTTCTACCGAGGTCCACTCTCCAATACTGGTAGGACATGAAATCTTATCTGTATTTTTATTTTAGTCCGAAAAGTACCTGTGCCAAATGTTTGTTCACCATATACACCACATACCATATTCCATACGTCGTATACCGTATACATTATTTATAAAAATATATATACTTTTCGTTCTGATAACTGAGAAGACTACATCAATGTAAGGAATTTTTAATAACCTTTTAATTTTTTTAGCGTGATAACTGACATTATTGCAGTAAAAACGTACATGCATATTTTTACTTACATTTTGCTCAGCAAAAGCAACAATGTTCCCCAGCACTAGGGGCTACAAGTTTATCGATACAGTTGCACCTCAATTTATGATGAGCTATTATTACACACAAATGTGATGATAAAAATCATACTAAAAATACTTACTGTTCGACCCATCAGCTCTGCTTTGAGGATTTTTGCAGCAAGTTTGTTCATTTCTTCCTCTGTCATGTAAAGCCCCACCATGCTTGATGGTTCTAAAAAAAAACAAATGACTTTAACAAACAATTACTTTAACAATACTAGCTCGGTTGTTCTCTGCCAAATCCTAGCATGTTTTTCTAGTTTTTGACAAATTCGTAAAATTGCGATTTTCTTTTTCATTTTTGAACGGGAGAAATAGATGAAATACCAGAGTTTCGTCAATAGGTTTTGTGAAGTCTAGTTTTTTCTACGTCTTGTTACCTGGTTCTCTTCAGGACGTAAATACTAGGTCATATAACTTTAGTATATCTGCAGTAGGTTTGGGCGGTTAAAACTCGGTGAAACCTGCATTTATTCCGTAGATACTAGGTCGTACCTCAGAAAGTGTTTTAACTGCACTATTGGACCTGACTTGTCAAGATTTGGGAAAAAATCCGTCTTTAACTTACAACTGATCTCCTCCTTAAATACTAGATTTGAACAGGAGAAGAAACGAATTGAGAAGAAGCGCGTAGACGGGCAATTTCGCTGCAGGGAGGCCAAATTTGCCAAAACACTAAGAAAAAGGTGAATAATACAAGCATTATGCTGACATATGGAAACAAAAATCATGAAAATAACGTGGTTTCACCGTACGTGTTTGATTGTGAGGACATTTGGAAACACAAAGGGCTTAAATACTAACAATAATATCTTCAAAAGCTCTTGTCAAGTCGACACAAAATCACGGTATATTTCAAGCACTCTTTACATTTGAAAGCTCTCATGAAGTAAATGAATTTGCCATTTATGGAGTCACAAGTCATTCGAAAAACTTTGAATTTTGAACTTTGACTTTATTGAATATAAACACACAAATAAAACACAACCCCAGGGACTGATCAATGATCCCTAGGGCCTAAATGCAACCCCTGGAGAACTCGAGTATTCATATTAATATATCACTGATTATTGACAAAACAACAAAGTGTTAAATTTTGAAAAAGAAAGAATACTGAAAAAAATGCACTGTGTACTACATAAAAAAAAGAGAAAAAAGAGAGAATCCTCCTAAATATTACTCATTTGTACTAGTAGACAGACGATGTTTTTTATAATTGTAACGAAATGAGGGAGCTGAAACAGAATCTTTTATTACCAGCGGAATACTGTTCCATAGTTTCACACCAACTTATTTGATAGAAAAAGCTGCTCTTTGCGTGTGACAAATATACAAGATAAGAGAAAAATGTGTAGATGACGAAGTTGGATAAGCATGATAATATGACGATAAATGAAAAAGGACAGGTTGTGTTAGTCCTGGGGGTGCCTGGTTATTAAAGTTTTTATACATAAATACAGCAGTTTGGAGCTGGCAAACTTGTCTTACAGTTAGTAACTGAAATTTAAGAAAAATTTCTTTAGTATTAAGTTTATTAAAATAAATTGACTTTACAGCTCTATTTTCTAAGGTATGAATTCTCTTTAAATTATAACAGAAAGAATTACCTCAAACGTAACAAATATACTGAAAATAAGATAAACAAGAGTAAAATAAAGGGTTCGCAAAACTTTTTGCGGAAGGAAATTTTTCAGTCTATACAAAATCCCAGCTCCTCTCGCAATTTTTATAGATATATAGATATATTATAGATATTGAATTATCATATTATAGACATAATATATATTATAATATATTATAGACATAGATTTTATAGATATTGAATTTAATTGTTCTTTCCATGACCCTATCTATCAAATATCCATCAGCTGTTAAAGATAGTTCAGTGTTTACCTTTTTAATATTAGAAAATCATGTAATTTGTTTTTTTTAATATTAATCAATAAACGGTTAGTCCTCGTATGTTTTATTAGATCATTCAACGTTCAATCCATGATCTTAAAAAGGGTTTTAACACTTAAAGCTCGAATAATAAAACTGTAACATCTGCGAATGATATTGTCAAACAATTTTACATCAAATTTCCTATACCTCGGAATAAACGAGGTAAAAGAGCGGCCCTAAAATTGACCCCTGTGGAATTCTGCAAGTTATTAGGTGCTCTCATGATAGTTTTGGTCCAAATATAACCACCTGTGACCTATCTGATAGATACGACTCAATCCAACAAACAATTCACAGTGGCAATTTGTATTCTTTAACTTTCTAACTAAAAGATTATGGTTTACTGTATCAAATGCTTTCGACAGGTCAACAAATAAAGCTGAGGCATAAAAACCCGCATCTAGGAAGTCTTTCACTTTACAAATAAAATGCGAAATCGCATAATCCGTCGAATACCCTTTCCGAAATCCATATTGGCCAGGTGGTATTATTTCATTTTCTTCCGCAAATTTACTAGTTTTATCATGCATTATTTTTCAAAAATCTTCAAAATGAGTGGTAGAATTGATATAGGCCGGTAATTATTTATCTCTTCCTTATTTCCATACTTATATAAAGGTATAATACGGCTTTTCTTTAGACCTTTTGGAACAATTCCTTTTTGATAAGACAAATTGATTAAAAAAATCAAAATATGAGATATCAACGGCAATACATGTCTCAGAACTCGTTTCGGCATGTGCTCAATTCCAGGAGCCTCTGATGGTCCTAAAGCATTCACGATCTTCTTGAAATCATTTGTGGAAACCGGTTCAAAAACAAAAATACTACCATTATTACCAAAATTTGAAGAAATTTGACTTTCTTCTTCTATTAATTAAAAAGAACTTTTTCCACAAACTAAGTTTTTCAAAGAAAAGTAAAGAACTCCATTAAACAAGAAATGAGCTAAAATCAAATCAAATAATCTACCAAGCGTGAAACTACCACAAATCAGCATCGATAAATAAATGAAACCCAAAACGAACAGAAAATACAATTATTAACCGAGTCAAACTCAAAACGAGCAGAAATTAACATAAGTTGGGCGCAAAACCCCTATGCCTTACCAAGGCCAGAACAAAATTTGCACTTTACTGAAAAAAAATTTAAATGTTTTTACTTTTATAACTTTAATAAATCAAATAATAATAACATTTTGATTACTAAATATCAGTATATGTAAATTAAACTGACAATGCACATTCATTTGTATTTTTTCAGTAAAGTGCAAATTTTGTTCTGGCCTTGGGAAGGCATAAGGGTTTTGAGCCCAACTTATGTTAATCTCTGCTCGTTTTGAGTTTGACTCGGTTAATTATTGTAATTTTTGTTCGTTTTGGGTTTCATTTATTTATCGATGCTGATTTGTGGTAGTTTAACGCTTGGTAGATTATTTGATTTTTTTTTTGCTAATTTTTTGTTTAATGTATTTCTTTACTTTTCTTTGAAAAACTTATTTTTTGGAAAAAGTTTTTTTAATTAATTTCTGTTCGTTTTATATTGACATAGTCTTTTCAGGGAAAGAGAAAATATTACTTCAAATCTTTTCGTTTTTTTAAGACTTTATAGCTTGGCCTGCTATTTGTATGCTGGAGAAAAATTTTCAGCAATTTTTAACAACATATACCCTTTTAAAAATCTGGACACAGATAATACTGTTTAATTTAGTTTCATACCTCTTCTAGCTGATCTAAAATGGAAAACTTGATACCATTCGCAAAAAAATCTGTTTACTTTCTTTGATAGCTTGGATACACTTACGCAATTTTGATCTGGTTAAATTTTAAAAGCAGAAATGGGAGGGTTGGCTTGGGAGGGTGGGCGTGGGAGGGTGGGAGTGAAAGGGGGATTAGTTTCCGTCAAATCACTTTCGACTATTAAAAAGGGCATCAGTCGTTTATATTTTCAATTGAATGAGGCCTTTTCGAAGTTCCCACAACTCCTTCGATACGAAGTGCCCTGGTCTAAACAACAACAACAACAAAAAATAATACATTATACCCAATTCTATCTTTACTATAAAAATGTCAAACCTTCCATTCACTTTCGACTATTAAAAAGGGCACTAGGACTTTCGATTTCCAATCTAATGAGCCCTTTTGGAAACGACAACGCTTTCTATAAACACCTTATATGTCAACAGTGCATAAATTACATCCCTTATCTTTAGGTCTTTCAGGGTGTTTGTTATCCTCTAAAACCAAATTTCTAGAGTTTTCAACTACGATAAACAACACGGCTGTCTCAAAATGTTGATTGATTGTGTTTGGGGAAATGGTGGGCATGAGAGGAGCGGTAGTCGCTCTCCATTTACTTTAAACTATTAAAAATGGCCTTAGCCCTTTCAATTTCCAATCAAAAGATCCCTTTTGAAGTTTTTACTACAAAACTTTCTATAAAAATCTTGCATGCCCCCAGGGCATATCTTACAACCCTTGCCCTGAGTGCTGAAGGGGGGTGTTATTCTCAAAGACCTAATTTTCAGAACTTTTTGCTAAGTTGAACAAAATGGCTATCTGAAAATTTTGATTGGATGTGTTTGGAGGAATGGTGGGCGTGAGAGGGGGGTTAGTAACCCTCCAACCCCTTTTGAAGTTTTACGACAACTCTATCTATAAAAACCTTATATACCCCAGGGCAGACCTTACAACCTTTGCCCTTGGGGCTCTGAGGGGTTTGTCATCCTTAAACACATAATTTCCAGAACTTTCAACTACGTTGAACAAATTGGATACCTCTAAACTTTGATTGAATGTTTTTGGGGAAATGGTGGGCGTAAGAGGGGGGTTAATTACTCTCCACTCACTTTCGACTATTAAAAAGGGCAATTTCATTTTCCAATCCATTGAGCCCTTTTTGAAATTTCTATAACAACTTTCTATATAAACTTTATATGCCCCCAGGGCACAACTTACAACCTTTGCACTGAGGGCTCTGAGAGGGTTATAATCCTAAAAGACCTAATTTCAAGAACTTTCAACTACGTTGAACAGAATGGATGTCTCAAAATTTTGATTGGATATGTTTGGGCTAATGGTGGGCGTTAGAGGGGAGTTAGTCGCTCTCCAATCACTTTCAACTATTAAAAAAGGCACTAGCCCTTTCAATTTCCAATTGAATGAGCCCTTTTGAAGTTTCTACGCTTTCAATAAAAACCTTATATGCCCCCAGGGCCTAACTTACAACCCTTGTCCTGAAGGCTGTGGGGGGAGGGGTTGTCATTCTTAAAGACCTAATTTCCGAAACTTTCAACTACGTTGAATAAAATGGCTATTTAAATATTTATTGGATGTGTTTGGAGAAAAGATGGGCATGAGAGGGGGGTTAGTTGCCCTTAAATCACCTTCGACAATTAAAAAGGGCACTAGCCCTTTGAATTTCCAATCGAATGAGCCCTTTTTCAAGTTTATACGACAAAGATTTCAATAAAAACCTTATATGTCCCCAGGGCATAACTTATAACTTTTGCCCTGAAGACCTAGGGGGAGTGTCCTGCTCAAAGGTATAATTTCCTGAACTTTGAACTGCGTGGTACAAAATGGCTATCTCAAAATCTTTATTGGATGTGCTTGGGGAAATGGTGGGCGTGGTCTTCCTATTAGGTCTTCCTCAAAGACCTAATTTCCAGAACTTAAAACTTCGTTGAATAAAATGGCTATCTCAAAGTTTTCATTAGATGTGTTTGGGGAAAAGGTGGGCGTGAGAGGCGGGTTAGTTGCCCTCTAATCACTTTCGACTATTAAAAAGAGCACTAGCCCTTTGAATTTCAAATCTAATGAGCCTTTTTTAAAGTTACTACGACAACGCCCTCCATATAAAACCTTATATGCCCCCAGGGCATAACTTACAACCCTTACCCTCAGGGCTGTGGGGGACTGTCCTCAAGAACATAATTTCTATCTGGAAATCAATTACGCTGAACAAAATGACTATCTCAAAATTTTGATTGGATGTGTTTCGGGAAATAGTGGGCGTGGAAGGGGGTGCTAGTTGCCTTCCAATCACTTTCGACTATTAAAAAGGGCACAAGCCACTCCAATTTCCAAATGAATGAGCGATTTTCGAAGTTTCTACGACAGCTTCTTCGATACGAAGTGCCCTGCTCTAAAGGAAAACATTAATAAATAATACATTGTGCCAACATCGTTCTTATATGCCCCCAGGCCATAACTAAAACCCTTGCCCCGAGGGTTTTGGAGGGAGGTTGTCCTCCTCTTTACTTAGTCCCCGTTTCTTGTCTCGTTCTTGAGTGTCCCCGTTCTTTACTTAGGCAGCGCGATCGCGCTGCCTATGATTTATACACCAATTTTCTATATAAGCCTTATATCCCCCCAGGGTATAACTTATAACACTTGCAATGAGGGCTCTGAGGGGGTTATCATCCTAAAAGACCTAATTTCCAGAACGTTCAACTACGTTGAACAAAATGGATATCTCAAAATTTTGATTGGATGTGTTTTGGAAAATGGTGGACGAGAGAGGGGCGTTAATCCCTATCCAATCACTTCCAACTATTAAAAAAGGCACTATCCCTTTCAATTTCCAATTGAATGAGCCCTTTTGAAGTTTCTACGACAACGCTTTCAATAAAAAATTTATATACCCCATGGGCAAAACTTACCTCTTGCCCTGAGGGCTGTGGGGGGGAGGGGTTATCATCCTTAAAGACCTAATTTCCAAAACTTTCAACTACGTTCAATTAAGTGGCTATCAAGAAATTTTGGTTGGACGTGCTTGGGGAAAAGGTGGGCGTGAGAGGGGCGTTAGTCGCTTTCCAATCACTTTCAATTATTAAAAAATGCACTAGCCCTTTCAATTTCCAATTGAATAAGCCTTTTGAAGTTTCTACGCTTTCAATAAAAACCTTATACGCCCCCAGGGCATAACTTACAACCCTTGCCCTGAGGGCTGTGGGGGGGGAGGGGTTGTTATCCTTAAATACCTAATTTCCGAAACTTTCAACTACGTTGAATAAAATGGCTATTTAAATATTTATTGGATGTGTTTGAAGAAAAGGTGGGCGTGAGAGGGGGCTTAGTTGCCCTTCAATCACTTTCGACTATTAATAAAAGTACTAACCCTTTCAATTTCCAATTAAATGCGCCCCTCTCCAAGTTTCTACGACAAAGATTCGATTCAAACTTTATATACCCCTAGGGCATGAATAATAACACTTTCCTTGAGGGCTGTGGGGGGGGGTTGTCATTCTTAAAGACCTAAAAAAGGCACTAGCCCTTTCAATTTCCAATTGAATAAGCCCTTTTGAAGTTTCTACGATAACGCTTTCAATAAAAAATTTATATGCCCCAGGACAAAACTTACCTCTTGCCCTGAGGGCTGTGAGGGGAGGGGTTACCATCCTTCAAGACCTAATTTCCAAAACTTTCAACTACGTTGAATAAAATGGCTATCTAAAAATTTTGATTGGATGTGTTTGGGGAAAAGGTGGGCGTGAGAGGGGCTTTAGTTGCCCTCAAATCACTTTCGACTATTAAAAAGGGTACTATCCCTTTGAATTTCAAATTAAATGAGCCATTTTTCAAGTTTTTATGACAAAGATTTCAAATAAAACCTTATATGCCCCCAGGGCATAACTTAAAATCCTTGCCCTGAGGGTTATGGGGGATTGTCCTCCTCAAAAATATATTTTCTATCTGGAAATCAACTACGCTGAACAAAATGGCTATTTCAAAATTTTTATTGGATGTGTTTGGGGGAATGATGGGGTTGGGCGGCGGGCTAGTTACCCTCTAATCAGTTTCGACTATTAAAAAGGGCACTAGCCCTTTGAATTTCCAATCGAATGAGCTTTTTTTGAAGTTTCGACGACAATGCCTTCTTTAAAAACCTTATATGCCCTCAGGGCATAACTTAAAACCCTTGCCCCAAGCTTTGTGGGGGAGTGTCTTCCTCAAAAACATATTTTCTATGTGGAAATCAACTACACTGAGCAAATTGGCTATCTCAAAATTTTTATTGGATGTGATTTGATTGGCTTGGGGGGTAGACTAGTTGCCCTCCAATCACTTTCGACTATTAAATAGGGCACTGGCCACTCCAATTTCCAATCGAATGAGCCCTTTTCGAACTTTCTACGACAACTCCTTCGATACGAAGTGCCCGGATGGAGAAAAAAAAACACATTGTGCCCACATCGTTCTTTACTCAGGCAGCACTAGCGCGCTGCCTATGATATTAATAACATTATCAAATAGTGATGATATATTTTGACCAATCTCAGTAAAAAAAAAATTTACAAAAACTATCAGCTATAGATTGATAATTTCCTATTCTTTCCCCATTCGGATTAACTATCTCCTTAGGGATCTCATTATCTTTATGTTCATTTGGCCTCAAAATTCGATTAATAATTTTCTACGTTGCATGTTCTGTAATTCCCTTGTTAACCACGGAGGTTTAAAATTGTTTTTCTTTCTCGATCTATTCTCATGTGGTCCTTCAATCTTACAACACTTGTGCATTGGTTCACGAATCTTATCAGAAAACAAAATATATCTTACTTCAGGGTCATTCTGACTCAAAACATTGCTCCATTCTAGTTTTCCTAAATGATCTTTTAATTTATTAAAATGTAGTTTATTGAAAACAAATATTTAGTCTTCAACTTTATGCTGGTCATTTGGATATGATGGTAAATCGCTTAACGACGCAGTTGCAAATGCAAGGTGATGATCCGGACCTGGCGCAATTAGCACATTTGATGATTTCAGCCGGTGATAAATATCTTCACTAATTATTATGTTATCAATAAGGGTGGCCGTGCGTTCTGTAATTCGTGTGAGGATGTTAATCGACAGAAAAAAACCTAAATGATAGCATAGTTGTTAAAAATTCCGCACTCATATTACTTCCTAGCTCCAACAAGTTATGGCTAAAAATTTTCCATTAGCAAACACGGCTTTTTACACGACCCTAAATTCTGACAAAGATTCTCAAAATGCTGAGACGTTTCTATGGGGTTAGAACTAGGTGCCCTGTAAATAATAGCAATCAAAATGTCAACATCATATTTTTTTTAAATTAACAACAAAAGACTAAAACCAACCTTCAACACAGACACCTAAAGTATCTTCTACAGCTACAGAAATATCATCCTGCACATAAATTCCTAATCCATTTTTCCTCATCTGCGTTCTATTTTTATAATAAAAAGAATAGCCTCCTAATGAATACAAACTTAAAGGTGAAAATTCACTCAAGAAAGTCTCAGTTAGATATTACATCAAAATAAAGATTACTTTCAATAACTGTGTTAAGTAGTGTATCAAACGCAGTTTCAAGCCCCTGACAATTATACGTGGCTACGACAAGATCATTCGATGATTTAATTCGCCTCAGATCACAGGGATCAATATACTTAGAAACAGGAATATTCATATCTTAACTCACTTTTCATTCCCACCATCACGTTCACAAAGGCCTCGTCCACATACATTAGCTAAATTAAAGTAATTTCCTGGAAGATCAGATAGTCCATGAGTCAGCCGAGACATTTTGAAACAAAAAGTTCAGTCTACCGTCACCAAAACAGTTTAGTCACTCTCCTGTCTGTTGGCCGGAACCCTGGCTTCTTGAAGATGGCTCAGCAAGACAACTTCTGATAGGTCCTTAATTCTAACTACTTGATCGCCAGACTTTGCAAAGATACGTCCCTGCACTGACCAAGCATTTCTCATGCCCACTACATCCCTAGCAGCATTTAGAACTTCCTGTCTACCATGAGTAAGGCTTTCATTTACAAAACATTGCGATCCTTTCAGCTTGCTCCGATTTTTCAATATTTCTCATGCAACTGTTGAGATTTTAAATCCGACTTCAACTGGGGGGATTCTGCTACTACTGGGTTTTCCCAAAATACTAACATCCACAATGTCAGACTCAGACACTGATCATAGACCTAGTCTGTTTGTTATTAAGTCTAGCACATTATTTATAGGATGCCTTGTTGTTTTACTCAGACTAGTTACGTGGTAAATTACTACGCAGGAAGACTTACTAGCTTGTTACATTTCATCGAGGTCATACTTTAGGTTTGACAATGCTTGTGCCAAGAAATCAACTTTAGATTCCAGCGCTCCGATACAATCCACAAATTGTCCGTGGCTACTTAAGTCCCAACACAACGGACGAATAAACACATTTGTGTGACTTTCTCAACGTCATCTTGCGAGAGTTTGACCTTAACGAGCTCCTTTGCTATATTTTGCTTAACAAGATCACTAATTGAGTCATTAGTCTGCGAAATTTCCGCTCTTAGGTCAGAAATCTCAAGCAGCACTTCCTTCTCAATTCCAAAGCTAGCAGCAGTTTCCATGTAAGAGTTTGGATTTTTATTCAGGTCAGCCATTACTTTTTGATGGATGCATGTTTACTAGCACCGCATGCTTATTTAATAGTTTCAAAGTCCATCATATATTCAATCTTAACAGTTGCTGTTTTACGATTCCCGTACCCGAACACTAAAAATTTCTTTCCGGGAATAAGAACACTAAGTATCCTTATTGGCCACCACGGAAATCCAGGTACCCGAGCGAAAGCCAGATCTCCCGGCTTCATTTCTGAAAAAAACCTCTAGCAATCAAGTCTGAAATGATCATTTATTTATTTTTCGCAAATACTTAATTATTATTGAAATTCAATATTCACTGAATATGACGCGCGATCCAAGATCGTTAGTAAAAATATTTCTATAAGTACTGTAAAAACAAACTAACCTCAGATATTGACTGTTTACTGATAAATCCAACAGGAAATCACAACGTCAATCGATTTGTTCATAATAGAAAATTTACAAAAAGCATTGCCAACGGGAGGATGATATCACAAGAGAGACTCATTAGCGCTTTCCCATACCGAGCAACAGTATGACAGATATGGAAGCCCAAAAGCGTAACATAGCGAAAGAATTATTTTGGGTGAAAGTTCAAAATTCTTGCGGTACAATATAGCTGTCTGCCTAAGGACGTGGGAGCACATGTGGGGCACAAGGGTTTTAAATAATCAGATACAACCAAGATGTACTCCCAAGAATTTAACAATAGTGGAGTTGAATATGTGGTTATCTACTGCATGTTTTAAAGAGTCCCTGCCTGTTTTAACGATTCCCATACCCGAACACTAAAAATTTCATTCCGGGAATAAGAACACTAAGTATCCTTATTGGCCACCACGGAAATCCAGGTACCCGAGCGAAAGCCAGATCTCCCGGCTTCATTTCTGAAAAAAACCTCTAGCAATCAAGTCTGAAATGATCATTTATTTATTTTTCGCAAATTTTTAATTATTATTGAAATTCAATATTCACTAAATATGACGCGTGATCCAAGATCGTTAGTAAAAATATTTCTATAAGTACTGTAAAAACAAACTAACCTCAGATATTGACTGTTTACTGATAAATCCAACAGGAAATCGCAACGTCAATCGATTTGTTCATAATAGAAAATTTACAAAAAGCATTGCCAACGGGAGGATGATATCCGTACCCGAACACTAAAAATTTCATTCCGGGAATAAGAACACTAAGTATCCTTATTGGCCACCACGGAAATCCAGGTACCCGAGCGAAAGCCAGATCTCCCGGCTTCATTTCTGAAAAAAACCTCTAGCAATCAAGTCTGAAATGATCATTTATTTATTTTTCGCAAATTCTTAATTATTATTGAAATTCAATATTCACTGAATATGACGCGCGATCCAAGATCGTTAGTAAAAATATTTCTATAAGTACTGTAAAAACAAACTAACCTCAGATATTGACTGTTACTGATAAATCCAACAGGAAATCGCAACGTCAATCGATTTGTTCATAATAGAAAATTTACAAAAAGCATTGCCAACGGGAGGATGATATCCGTACCCGAACACTAAAAATTTCTTTCCGGGAATAAGAACACTAAGTATCCTTATTGGCCACCACGGAAATCCAGGTACCCGAGCGAAAGCCAGATCTCCCGGCTTCATTTCTGAAAAAAACCTCTAGCAATCAAGTCTGAAATGATCATTTATTTATTTTTCGCAAATATTTAATTATTATTGAAATTCAATATTCACTGAATATGACGCGCGATCCAAGATCGTTAGTAAAAATATTTCTATAAGTACTTTAAAAACAAACTAACCTCAGATATTGACTGTTTACTGATAAATCCAACAGGACATCGCAACGTCAATCGATTTGTTCATAATAGAAAATTTACAAAAAGCATTGCCAACGGGAGGATGATATCACAAGAGAGACTCATTAGCGCTTTCCCATACCGAGCAACAGTATGACAGATATGGAAGCCCAAAAGCGTAACATAGCGAAAGAATTATTTTGGGTGAAAGTTCAAAATTCTTGCGGTACAATATAGCTGTCTGCCTAAGGACGTGGGAGCACATGTGGGGCACAAGGGTTTTAAATAATCAGATACAACCAAGATGTACTCCCAAGAATTTAACAATAGTGGAGTTGAATATGTGGTCATCTACTGCATGTTTTAAAGAGTTTGAGACTAGTTTGGTGGCATATTTCAGATTCCCATAAGAATTGACTAATTGAGCTTTAAACTCAATCATGGAATTAGAGTCGTCTTCTTCCTGTTTCTTGGAAGACGGTTTTAAGTTTATCAGCAAGCTTAGTGGAAAACTCAAAATCCCTTAAGAAATGCAATCCATCTACATATGTATAAGGAAGAGTGGCGTGAGACTTGTGGGCGGATTTTTGGGGAAATTTTAAATTCTATTAAGGAACAATTAACACCTAGCCATATTTCCTGGAAAGGGTTTTGAAACTTGGGTGTCAGTTAGGTGACGAATAAAAAGGTTTCATGAAAAATAAAATCTATTTCTTTGAGAGAAGCTTCTCTGTTTCATGATTTACCTTTAATTATGTACCACAAATAGACAATTATGCTTTCTAAAGAAATTCGCTTCTCAATCTACACTTCTCTAAGGAGTCTGAATATCTTAAAGCCCTATTCGCCTTCTGAATATCTCCTCGATCAGACACCTTCAAATACGACGTTATCATGATACGTAATGTTAATGTTATGATTCCAAAGATTTCCTATATTTCCAACACAATGAAAAGCTCAAAGCCACTAAGAGAATTAAAGCATTATACGTAACCCCATAGTGCTCTTAGGTACTGATATGATCAGTTAAATCAACTTGTAAATTCAGGAAGGAAACCTTTGATGAAATTTAAATATCAATAGTAATATTAGCGTAAATGAGATAGAGCGAGATAAAGCACAGTTTAATTACCAAGTTGGAAGCTCTGTTTAATCTTGTTAATTTAGTTATCTTTGTGTTTTAGATTAGCTTGCATTCCTGTGTTTAACACAACATACAAAAGAAAAGATCTTCACGCCAAATTTAAGTTTTGATTTGTCCTTAACAAGTTCTCTTCTAGGATCTTTATTGTTATTGATGTTTGTGTTATGTTTTTATTCGAATAAATTGAATTCGAATTGAATTGATTTACCTTTTGTAGAGGTGTTTGGGTGAAATTGGAAATATGGAAAATATACAAAGTATAGCCAAATGTTACCAAAGATATTTAAAAATGCTAAAAAGTCAAACAAAATTTCCAAAATACTGCAAAATTAATTAATTTAATCAGTAAACATAGTAATCAAATTAGTAAACATAATTTAAAATATGTTTACTAATATTTCACAGACTTCACAGTTTTTTTTTAAGAAGCTAAACTAATCACACTAGAAACGTGAAAATTTATAAACCACACGTTTTTTCGTTGTTGTTTTTTAAAACCATATGTAGTATACCTTAGTCAAATTTAGTGCTACATTCAAACAAGTTCACAGCTTCGAGTTAACGTTCGGCTTCACATTCGGAATCTTTATAAACGGAAAAAAGAAGAAAAAGGAAAAAACTAGTTTAAACAGATAACAAATACTAGAAAACTAATAAAAAGACGAAAAAATACTATTCAGAAAAAGAAAACCAAAAGAAAATCATATCTAATAAAGAAAAAGCAGAAGAAAAGAGAATCACATCACAGGCAGAAAAAATCATATTTTTTTTCATATATATATATATATATATATATATATGTATATGCATATATATATATATATATATATATATATATATATATATATATATATGTATATATATACATATATATATATATATATATATATATATATATATATATATATATATATATATATATATATATATATATATATATATATATATATATATATATATATATATATATATATATATATATATATATATATATATATATATATATATATATATTATATATATTATAAATTGTTCCCACATCCCTCTTTATCATGTCATCTACACAGTCACATGAAAAGGTGACAATTAAATTGCAAATTATGTTCTGGCCTTCAGAAGGCATAGGGGCGGCAGCCTTACCCATATTAATTTCTGCTCGGTTTGAGTCTGACTCGGTTATTTATTGTAATTTCTGTTCGTTTTGAATTTCATTTATTTATTGATGGCGATTTGTGGCACTTTGACGCTTGGAAGACTATTTGACTTTATTTCTGTTCATTTTTGTCTTAATGGAGCTCTTTATTTTTCTTTGAAAAACTTACTTTGTGGAAAAAGGTTTTTAAATTAATCTGACAAAGTAAAGCAGCTATTTTAAATCAAAATTCCAACATGGTGATTTATGTCTGTCAATGTGAAATTTGATTCTTGTCAAAACCAAGCTCAAAATAGCGTTACCTTGTTTGTGTTCTTCTTCAAGTGCTGGTACAGCTTGTCTTGTCGTTTTGGAAGCAATTTCGCTTTCCTTTTCTTGTTTCTTCATCCAACTTGGCGTTCTTTTAATTTGTGGATCAGAAACTTTATCACTGACATGACTTTTTTCTCTCATTTTTGATTCACTTGTTTCCAAAAGATAAAAAAGATATTACAATCATTCTGTCTAATAAAATTTTTCACCCAGACCATTTTTTAATAGCTGAGACAGAGAAAACTTGATTTAACGCTAAATAAAAGGAACACAAAAACGAAAAAATCTTACAGAAGCATTTATATTCTGCATCCAAAAATATTTGCGCAATAATTGGAGAAGTGGGCTTGTCTGGCCACCCGTTTCTAACACTCAGTTTGAAGGTACTCATTCCGGTGAAAAAAGGCTATGGGGTAGCTCCCCCTCCCCTTCAATTCCCATCTTATTGGCTTGAAGTATCTCACGTAAAAATATAGGTATTTTTGGTCTAGAAAACACTTTTGATTATTCAAGCACTAGGGACATCTGCAGTCCATGATTTGTCCCTTATTCAGAGTTTTTAAAAATTCAGAATTCTAGTCATGTTCAGAATTTTTTTTGAAGATTCAGGAAACAAATATTTGTCTTGGTACTTTGAGGGCTTGATAAGGTTCCAAATTACCTCCAAAACTGTTAATACAAAATTTGTTAAGGTGTCTTATTTTTGTTCTTCCTCTCCTTTTTTTTTAATGATGATCAATCAAAACTTAATTTGTACCAAGAAACTGTTTGTTTTTTTAGTTTAGCGTTCTCCAAGGTCGTTAAACTGCAAATATTCGAACATAAGATCAGGAATCATTAGCTTAATCTAAAATTTAGAAATGATATAGAAAACAATTGAAAATTGTTTTGTATTTAACCCTTGATATCTCACTTACTAGTTTCGCAGCAGCCTTCCAGGTTGATCTTAACCTAACTTAAAGAATTTCTTTAGAGTGTTTCTCATATGATTTTGTTTTGTTATTTTTATAAAAAAAAGCACAAAAGTTTAAAATACACATTCCTGAAATGGTTGTAACTGGAATGGTCGTCTTAATTGTTTTTGCTTGATAGTTAGTACAATCTGTGAAAAAATTAAACTGTCCTACGCTAGGGGAGCCTTACTCCATCATTGTCTGAAGGACCTCTCACTTCTTCTGATGTCACCCCCCCTAAATTTAAAACTTTAAAAAAGTTAGTTTAAAATGTTGATTTTAAAAAAGCTTTCTTTTCGTTTTTATTGACATAATCTTTTTCATTGGAAAATAAAAAAATATTTTTAATGTTTTCTTTTTTTTATTAGAATGTATAGTTGGGCTTACTATTTGTATGTTGGAGAAAATCGGTCACACATTTTTAGTAACATACGTTTTTTTCGAAAATCTGAAGACACAAAATATTGTTTAATTTAGTTTTACATATCCTCAAGTTTTCCTGACAAATAAAACATAGTATCATTCCTAGAAAATTGCATCTACGCTATTTTGACTACATGGATGTACTTACACTGTTTTGATTTAACCCAACATTCCGCTCAAGAGTCCCTGAAAGTTTCACATTAATACCATAAGCCTTAGTAATATTAGCACTAACAGCAGCAGTACTACTAGTAGTAGTAGTAGAAGCATAGTGTGTTTTTTTTTATTAGCTCAACATAGCCCTCAGTATGGTCTGGAAGTTTCAACTTAATACTCTAAGCTGTTCTTGATATACTAATGATACGGTTATCCGACAGCCTGCATACATATAGCGTGATTCAAATCAATTTAACATAACCCCCAATATTACCTGAAAGTCCTTTACATCTCCCTAAACATGCACTGAAACTTTCAAATAAATAGTCTAAGCTGTTCCTTAGATTTAGCTGTTCTGGCCTTTTAATAGATGGTATCCACATAGTGTGTTTCGATTTAGTTCACTATCTTCATCAAAACTCCCTGAAAGTTTCACTGTAACACCCTTACCTTCAGCAGTACTCACCGTATTAGTAGCTGTAGCAGTCGTAGTAGTAGTAGCAGTTCTAGTAGTAATTTCAGTAGTAGTAGAAGTGTTAGTAGTTGCAGTAGTATGCACATTTTGCATTTTGCCTAGTTTAAGATCCCCCTTAACATGTCCTGAAAGTTTCAGATTAATACCCTAAACCATTCCTGGGCCGCTGCTGAGAGACCCTTTTGATAAACCTGCTTATACAGTGTTTTAATTTAGTTTAACATCCCCTTAAACACTCCCTGAAAATTTCAACTTCCTACCCTTAGCCTCAGTAGTAGTAGTCGTAGCAATAACAGTAATCGTAGCAGAAGTAGCAGCAGTAGTAGTAGTAGCATTATGCAGAGCTCCCTGAAATTACACCTTAATATTTTTAATCTCAGTAGAAGTGGTAGTCGTATAAGTTGTCATAGTAGCAATAGTGGCAATGTGCATTTGGTGCAAATGACTAGTTCAACATCCCCTTCGACATGTACTTGTTTAATTTATCATCCCCCATCGTTCCCTTAAAGTTCCAACTTGATACCCCAATTCATTCTTGAATTTCCCACTTTTGACAACCTGTGAGCCCATAACATATTTTGACTTAGTTCAACACTCCCCTCTGCATTCTCTAAAGGCTTCACTTGAATACAATTAGTTTTTTTTTTAACAACAAATGTCAAACATGCCCTCTTTCCCAATAACAAACACTATATATAAACATTGGACAATTTGCATAGCCTACAGCCCTTACTCTGAGGGCTGTGGGGGGTTGACATCCCAACATCCCAAAGATATAGTAACTGTATCTTTCATATATGCTGAACAAAACGAATATCTCAAAAATTAGATTGGATGTGTTTGAAGAATTAATGGGTTTGGAAGGGTGGCTGCTTGCCCTCCAGTTTCTCTTGATTCTTAAAAAGTGCACTATAACTTTTCATTTTCAATCGAATGAGCCCCTTCAAAAATTTCTATGAAAGTGCTCCGCTGCCTATGATATTGCTTATATACCCTTTTGAAAACTTGCATTCATAAAATATTTTTCGTTTAAATAAACACCAACCCCCCTCACCTCTAAACGTTCCCTAAGAGTTTCACCTTAATACCATTAGACTCATTCGTTACAGCAATCGTAGTAGTAGTACTAGCAGTATAAACATAGTGCCTTTTCGTTAGCTCAAAATCCGCCAAAACATACCCTGAAAGTTTAAAGTTAATAATGTTAGACGTTCCTTAGATATTACCGTTACATCCTTTTGAAAGTCTAAATGCTCGTTGTTTCTTTTTGACACCCACCAAAACACTACTTGAAAGTTTCATTTGCACACCCTTAGCTTTAGTAGTAGCAATAGCTGCAGTAGGATAAATAGTAGTATACCCATAGCATCTACTTTTTTCTTATTTTAACACGCCCCTCAAAACACGCTATAAGTTTTAACTTAATACCGTAAACCGTTCCTGAGTCATTGCTGATGCTTTCTCTTGACAACCTATGTGCGCATACTGTGTTTCATTTAATTCAACATTGTTTACACATTCCCCAAAATTTTCGCCTTAATATCTTTAGCTTCAGTAGCAGTAATATTAGTAGTAATAGTAGTAGCAGTAGAATTAGCGGTAGTCTTAGCTTTAGCAGGAGTAGTAGTAGTAGCAGCAGTAATAGTAGTAGTGGTAGTAGTAGTAAATGCAAATATTGCCTCTTGCTTAGTATAGCATCCCCAACAACAAACCCTGTAAATTCCAACTTCACACACCAGGTCGTTCCAAAGATATTGCTGTTACGCCCTTTTGACAGCCTGCATGCAGACGGCATGTTGTGATTCAGTTGAACTCCCCCCTCAATATTTCCTGAAAATTTTACCTTCATACACTTAGCAATAGATGTAATTGCAGTCACAGAGGTGGTAGTAAAAGTTCTAGTTGTAGGACTAGTAGTGGTATTAAAACAATAGCACTAGTATTAGTAGCAGAGGTAGTATTAGCACGTTACCTTTTGGCCAGTTGAACATCCCCCTCATCAAGCCCTGGAAGTTTAAATTTAATACAATTAGCCGTTGCTATGATACTGCCGATATACTCTTTTGATAATCTGTATATCCATTGCGTTTTAATTTAGTTCAACTTCCTTCTCAACACTTCCTGAAATTTTCATCTTCATACTCTTAGCGTTAGTAGTAATTGCAATAGAAGTAGTAGTTGGAATAATTGTAGTAGTAACAGTAGTATCAGTGGTAGTACTATTCGTAGTAGCGTGCACATATTGCCTTTTGGTCATTTGATCTTCCTCTTTAAGCATTCCCTGAAAGTTCCAACATAATTTTCAAATCCATTCCTGAGATACACCCTTTAGACAATATGTATGCACATAGTTTGTTTAGATTTACTTCAGATTTCCCCTTTATATTCTCTCAAATTTTCACCTTGATACCCCAAGTCTTAAAAGTACTAGTATCATAGCGGTAGAGGTAGTATTAGGAGCAGTAGTAAAAGTAGTAGTGTCGTATTAGTAACAGTAGTAGCAGCAGTAATAATAGCAGTAGTAGTATGAACAGGTGGCCTTTTGGCCAGTTGGACAAAAGCAATAGTTGGAGTGGTAGTAGTACTATAAGTGGTAGCAGTAATAGTTGTTGTTATAATAGTAGTAGCGGGCAAATATTACCATTTGATCGATTGATCTTCCCCTTTAAGCATTCCCTGAAAGTTCAAACTTAATACACTGATCCATTCCTCAGATATGCCCTTTCTAGAATCTGCATGCACATAGTGTGTTTTGATTTAGTTCAAATTTCCCCTCTATGTTCTCTCAAATTTTCACTTTTATACCCTTAGTCTTAGTAATACTAGTATAATAGTAGCAATGGTAGTAGTAGAAGCAGTAGAAGCGTTGTATCAGTAGTAGTAACAGTAGTAGCAGCAGTATTAATAGCAGCAGTAGTATGCAAATGTTGCCTTTTGACCAGTTGAACATCGCCCACTCATGATGCCCTGGAAGTTTCACCTTGATACGGTAAACCGTTCCAAAGATATTGCTGATACGCTCTTTTGACAAACTGTATGCACATAGTATGTTTTGATTTTTTCCTACTTTCCCCTCAACATTTTCTGAATTTCAATTTCAATATCCTCAGCCTTGGTAATACTCACTACAGAAGCATTAGCTATAGTGGCAGTAGTAGTGGTAACGGCAGTAGCAGTAGTAGTAGTAGTAGCGTGCAAATAACCATTTCCTGGAAGTATCAAACTAATACACTCATTCATTCCTCAGTTACATCCTTTTGACAACCCGTATGCACATAACATGTTTTGATTTAGTTCACCACTCCCCTCAACATTCTCTGAAAGTTTTATCTGGCTTCCCTTCGTCTTTTTGGATACTAAATATCAAACATTCCCACCTTTATCAATAACAAATACTATATGTAAACAATGGACAAATTGTATAACTTATATTCCTTGCCCCGAGGGTTGTGTGTGTGAGAGAGGGGGGGGGTGACATCCCAAGAGACATAGTTACTGGATATTTCAACTATTTGAAAAATGGTTATGACAACAAACTGAACGCTGCCTATAATAACAAACTGAAACAAGCGGTGTGAGGTTTTTAGACCTATTACATTTGACGGCCAATACTTCATCGACATTGTACCCTTTTTTAATTGTCCCCCCCCCAGTTCAAAAAGTATGCACACTTTTTAAATAACCGAAAAAATGTTTTTATATTGGGATTACATAATTTATTATGCTACCAACTTCTGTTTGTAACTTTCAATAGGTGACAATATACTTAAATGAATTTTTACAAACTTTGAATCAGTCTGAAAATTCGATTCGTTCTATGTGTATATATCCTGAAAATTTTACATTTTTTGAAGCTTTGGTTACTATTGACACAGACCACTCTTTAATAACCGCTCACCACTATGAACAGTTCCACAATAATAACCGTGTAGTTACTTATTTAACATACTGAAATCTGAACGCTGACGAATCTGAGCAGAATCCAGACGCGCAATTCTAAGTCTGTTGGTTATCTCAGAATTTTCTCTTAGCAGCATTTTGGCTGTGTTAAGGCCAATATTTTGTGTTGCAGCAAAAATAACAGATAATGGCACTTTGCCGTGGCACAATTTGTTTTGTTACTTAGAAAAGGCAAAAGAACTTCGAACTTCGGTCCTAATCAGTCATCCACAGATATTCTGCGACCAATAGTTTCCTGATCACTGGTCTGGTGTGATCCCTCCATGGCAAAATAAAAAGAACAGCAAATAAACGCGCACCCTACATAAAATTCCCTATATAAAATTAAAACCTATACAAAATTCCCTTATTCTCAAAATAACATGTTAAATTTGATGTTGTAATTTTCAGTGCTTTACTTTTTTTTACAGTGTTCCTCCTCCCCCCCCCCCCATTTTTCGAAAGCATGAGCATTTTTTTGAAATAACAAAAAAGTTATTGTAACATTATAAAAATGTTGTACAGCTAATGATTTATACTTGTAACTTCAAATAGGTGATATTATACTTAATAAATTGTAGATACTTTGAGCCTAAGAGATGAATTTTTGCAAAGTGTATATCTTTTTAATTCCACACTTTTAAGAGTTTCGGTTACTATTGACACTGTCTGCTCTTTACTAACTGAATCATGAACAGTTTTACAATAATAGCCGTCAAATTACTTCTTGGACAATGTATCTGACAATAAAGATAAATTAAAAATGAGTTATGCTTAGATGGTTGCAAATCCTGGTCGTTATAATAGACACGTCTCGCAAAATCTTATTCGACATTTTGCGACCATTCTATACTCTTTGTGTCTTGTCTCTACTGTCTGCTTCGAGAAAATGATCCGAGTCAAACCCACATTTATCATTTAGGCATTGCAAGTTTCTTCTTTATTTGTCACGTTCTTACCGAAATAGAAAATTAACTGAATAAGAATAGAATAGGTTTGGTGCTACGAATATTATGCGTACTCTGCACCATCATCAACAGGAACTTACTTCTAGAGCGAGCTCCAGACTAAGCCCACTTCACCGTCTCACCCGGTGGCTTTATGCTGTTTGATATTTGTTTAGTTCTTTTTATTATTTTTATTATTTCTAGTTATTACTTTGTGCAGTGCATTTTATTTCTTTTTTACTCAACATTTTTCTATTGTATATGGGTCATCAATAAGCATATTATATAATATACAGGAAAATCATTTTCCATGGTATCTCATTTTGACAAAAAAAATACCTTTTTCTGTCTTTTGGCCACCGCTCTCTCTCCCTTGACTTCGACCGAGATCTATAACGGGATCGAGTATATTCTTCATCATCTGATCTTGATCGTGTGCGTCGCCGACGGCGAGGAGATCTAGAAAAAACCAAACTCAATGGGACCAATAATGGAAACTTAATGGAAACAACCTATTATACGTTTCAACATAGCAAGACTCCTTAATCGTTAATCTACTTAAAACTTAAATGGTAACAATAACCTACTACGCGGTTCAGCACTTTTAGTAAGACAACTTAGCCGCTTGTCAAGATTATTCATCACGGTGTTTCAGAGACATATATGACAGCATTAGGGTATTAGGGTAATTACAACCATGAAGCACCCTAGATCACTAGCACTGCGTAATACTGCATAGAGCTGGAACACAGAGAATGAATGAAGTCACGTTACTTTTATCTGCTATACCTTCATTAGGCAATGAATCATTTTCTTAATACTAAAAAAAACTATTACAAACGTAAAACAGTTACTTGGCCAAAGAAACTTGGCTTGTTGTAGGCAAGAAAATGCAATAATGATTGAAAGAACCTTAAAAAATAAGGTAAATCACACAGGTGAACCAATCACACGATATATATATAAAATAAAAACAAAGGAGAATAAACACTAGAATACTGATAAAAAAAAAAAACAGGAAAGACTTAGTTGGCATTACAAAATGAAGAAAAAAACTGTATATACTGCCCTGCAATCTTACAGGGTGCGCTACAATACCGTTACTCCTATTTATCCAAACTGTTTTCAGTAAACTCATGTCTTGATCGAAATCCTTTTTGTAAATGTCGTAATCCTTTTAAAGTTAGTTTTAATTTTCAAAAGATACAGGGGCATCAATTTAGGGAGTTGGATTACGAGGGTACTCAAAGCCGGAAAAGGGCAAGGGGTGCTGATTGCCCTCCAATCACTTATGGCCCTTAAAAAAAACAATGACGCTGTCTAACTCACCCTTTTCGTTTGCAATTTCGTGGCTGACTAATATTTAACCCAATTTTTATTGGGCAGAGGCCATTCCTAGATTCTCATTGGTCACTCGCCTCGTGAAGCGCATGAAATCGACGCCTGAAGCGAGACCTAGTAAATTCAGTTACTGTGCATCTTTTACCCTAGTTTCTGGCCTTGGCCTCGAGAATTGATTTTCACTCGGTTAACCCTCTTGCGTGTGAATTTCAAATTGTTGGGATAAACCGACGTCTGTATACAGAACTGAATGTAAAGTGTCAAATTGAGTGTAAGATTGGAATTAAAACAGGTTAGAAAAAGGTGTAAAATGGGGTGAATGAAAAATAAAAGAAGCTTCAAAAACCCTTAACCATATGTCAATCTTTAGAAATAAAAGCAAAGCTCTTCCTATCCATTTGGCAACTAAGTGGAGCGAGAAGAAGTCTGTCAATTCCCATCTGATTTTTGCTACTTCGCTACTCGTTACTTTTGCTACCAAAATTTGCTATTGAAGCGAGTAATCGACCACGCAAACTTTCTCCCGTACATACCTTATCAAGCATCTGATTTATAAAGCTGTCTAAAACAAACTTTTTCTCGATTTACCATACGAATATGATTGATATAGATAGAAAAATTCGTAAAGCCAATTGAAGAGGTGGAAAAACTTCTTTAAAAAGTGCTCTAAAATTATACCCGAGAACCCCGTCCCCTCAGAAGAACTGAAAATAGAAGCCCAAAATTACATTTGGTTTTGGCGTCTATACCCCCCTTCATAGAAAAAGCTCGTGATCGCCTACTCCCCTCTTAGGTTGGACAGTGTTTCCTATAAAAATTCTGATAAAACTCTGGCTTCCTAAAATGAAGCACATGTCAAACGTTATTTTAAGTACGTTAAGCCATTATGAAAGAAAAAAAGACAGAAAGGCTTAGTAAAACCTGGCAAGTATCCAAACGTACCAAGCATGCAAATACGTAAAAATATGAAGATAAATAATTTTGACAACAGCAATCTTGACATTTGTTTGACAACAGTGATCGTTTTAATGCTTTTGATACTGTAATCAAGAAAAATTCAAAACGGAACATAAACAAGGACAAAAAAAATAGTAAGGTTTCTGACCTCAAATATCAAACAGAAAAAAAAATTTTGACTGCATTTGATTCTTTCGTTGCAAAAAATGTCTACACAGATAATGGTTTCGAAAAAAATACTGTTAGAGGCTTTCTACAATCTGAATATATTAATATTACAGGCTAAAATCTTTTACGTTTATTTTTGGGGGAGCAAGAGCTTTTTTTTTACATGTACACGCCTCACTATAAAATAAGATAAACATAATTTTTTCAAACCTTGACCGACTCCTCGTACTTGACCTCTTACGAATTCGTGGCTCTTCTCTATGGTCAGGCTTCCTAAACGAAGGCCGTTTGGCCTTAAAACTTGAAAGTTCTTCAGCTTCAGTTATCTTTCTATTGAGGTTGGCCAAAGACTAGAGCAAGAGTCGGCAATTATACAAAACACAAAGACATTTATTGTAACCAAATTGAGCTAGTTACTTACAATCTCTAAACGAATTCCTTTCGAATTCGCTAATCAGTTGTTCTCAAATTATGTATAAGTGAGTTACTGGATTCAGAATTTTAGCATTTGTTTCTTAGTTAAACTCAATAATAATTATGTATGAAAACACAATAAAATAAAAGTATACTATTACAAGTACTAAACTAAATTTATACTACTAAAAAATTCTGCTGAGACTATTGTGAGCAAAATATACTCATCAGTGTCTTTCGGATTTAATCCCAAGCTAGAGCAATCATTGGAACTATAGAGAATCTTAAAGGCCTGATTGAAAATTTAGAAAACCGAGTAGCAAAGCTTGAGGTAAAAATTAATGATTAGGAGTAAGAAAAACAGCTTGACTTTTTTATAGTATAAGTGATATTATTTTGCAATAAAATAAAAATTATCATCATAAAGATTATTGTCTTAGGGAGATTGAACCATCCCTCATATAGTCATAGGCAGCGCGCTAGCGCTGCCTAAGTAAAGAACGAAGTGGGTACAATGTGGGTTTTTTTTCCTCCACCCGGGCACTTCGTATGGAAGGAAATGTCGTAGAAACTTCGAAAACGGCTCATTCGATTGAAAATTGGAGTGGCTAGTGCCCTTTTTAATAGTCAAAAGTGATTGGAGGGCAACTAGCCCCCCCCCCCCACGCCCATCATTCCCCCGAACACATCCAATCAAAATTTTGAGATAGCCATTTTGTTCAGCGTAGTTGATTTCCATATAGAAAATATGTTTTTGAGGAGGACACTCCCCGACAACTCTCAGGGCAAGGGAATTAAGTTACGCCCTGGGGGCATATAAGGTTTTTATAGAAGGCGTTGTCAAAGAAACTTCAAAACAGGCTCATTCGATTGGAAATTCAAAGGGCTAGTGCACTTTTTAACATTCGAAAGTGTTTGGAGGGAAACTAGCCCCCCCCCCTCCCACGCCTATCATTCCCCAAAACACATCCAATAAGAATTTTGAGATAGCCATTTTGTTCAGCGTAGTTGATTTCCAGATAGAAAATATGTTTTTGAGGAGGACACTCCCCAACAACCCTCAGGGCAAGGGTTTTCAGTTATGCCCTAGGGGCACATAAGGTTTTTAATGAAGGCATTGTCGTAGAAACTTCAAAACGGGCTCATACGATTGGAAATTCAAAGGGCTAGTGCCCTTTTTAATAGTCGAAAGTGATTGGTCAACTAGCCTCCCCCCCCCCACGCCCATCATTCCCCCAAACACATCCAATCAAAATTTTGAGATAGCCATTTTGTTCAGCGTAGTTGATTTCAAGATAGAATATGTGTTTTGAGGAGGACACTCCCCCACATCCCTCAGGGCAAGGATTTTAAGTTATGCCCTGGGGGTATATAAGGTTTTTAAAGAAGGCGTTGTCGTAGAAACTTCAATAAAAGCTCATTCGACTGGAAATTCGAAGGGCTAGTGCCCTTTTTTTATAGTCGAAAGTGATTGGAGGGCAAATAGCCCCCCCCACACACCCATCATTCCCCCAAACACATCCAATAAAAATTTTGAGATAGCCATTTTGGTCAGGGTAGTTGATTTCTAGATAGAAACCATATTTTTAAGGAGGACACTCACCCAGAACCCTCAGGGCAAGGTTTATAAGATATGCCCTGGGGGCAAGTAAAGTTTTTATTGAAATTTTTGTCGTAGAAACTTGAAAAAGGGCTCATTCGATTTGAAATTCAAAGGACTAGTACCCTTTTTAATAGTCGAAAGTGATTTGAGGGCAACTGACCCCCCTCTCGCGCCCACCTTTTCCCCAGACACATCCAATCAAATTTTTTAGATAGCCATTTTATTCAACGTAGTTGAGAGCTTTGGAAATTAGGTCTTTAACGATGACAACTCCTCCCCCCACAGCCCTCAGGAAAGGGTTGTAAGTTATGCCCTGGGGGCAAATAAAGTTTTTATTGAAAGCGTTGTCGTAGAAACTTCAAAAGGGCTCATTCAATTGAAAATTGAAAGGCCTATTGCCTTTTTTAATAGTTGAAAGTGATTGGATAGCGACTAACCTCACGCCCACCATTTTCCCAAACACATCGAATATTTTGAGATACCCATTTTGTTCAACATAGTTGAAAGTTCTGGAAATTTTGTCTTATAATATGATACCCCCCTCAGAGCCCTCAGTGCAAGGGTTGTCAGTTATGCCCTGGGGGCATATAAAGTTTTTATTGAAAGCGTTGTCGTAGAAACTTCAAAAGGGCTCATTCAATTGGAAATTGAAAGGGCTAGTGCCTTTTTCAATAGTTGAAAGTGATTGGATAGCGACTAACGCCTCTCTCACGCCCACCATTTACCCAAACACATCCAATCAAAATTTTGAGATATCCATTTTTTTCAACGTAGATGAAAGTTCTGGAAATTAGGTCTTTTAGGATGATAACCCCCACAGAGCCCTCAGGGCAAGGGTTGTAAGTTATGCCCTGGGGGCATATAAGGTTTATATAGAAAGTTGTTGTATATGATTTATAGAATAGATTTTAGTCTTCCTCAAATCCAATTTTTATTTACAAGATAGTCTACCTACTCATGAGGTGCACTTTGCGAGTCGCTGGCTGGACGCTGGCCTTATTCATTATTCATCAAGAGAAGTAGAAATCTGTTAAAAACGAAATGGCTGTGGCTTTCAAAATCCTTGCAGAATAGTTGAAATATCTAAGAACTATGTTTTTCTAACAGAATTAATAATAAAAATCAATATTATTTTTATTCCTCGAAAATTATTCTATACTAAACTTTGAATACCTTATCATAGAATTCATAATTTATCTTTGAATATTAGTGCGTCGGAAAAAAACTTCGTCAGGCAAACTTCAGACGTATATTAGAACTGCGGGATGTGGCTATAGCTATCGTGAATGAAAATTAACTAATCCACTCTGTATGGACTGAGGCCATTTCTTTTCTAAGTCACTATCATAGTCACTATCAGGCCTACCACCAAAAAAATAGTCTTTCTACGGTCACACTAGTCGCAGGAATAGACAATAGCTTGATGGCAAGTGCGGCAACGCAGGAAATTTCATCGCGATTGTGTCTTTGGAACAGAAGAACGTTGCCGTCATCGTCGTCTTCGGTTTCTTCCTATCATGGGCAGTGCGCTATTGCTGCCTAAGTAAAGAACAATGTGGCCACAATGTGTTTTCTTTCTTCAGCCGGGCACTTCGTATCGAAGGAGTTGTCGTAGAAACTTCGCAAAGGGCTCATTCGATTGGAAATTGGAGCGGCTAGTGCCCTTTGTAATAGTCGAAAGTGGCTGGAGGGCAACGAGCCCCCCCCCGACGCCCATCACTCCCCAAAACACAACAAATCAAAATTTTGAGATAGTCATTTTGTTCAGCGTAGTTGATTTCCAGATAGAAAATATGTTTTTGAGGAGGACACTCCCCTACAACCCTCAGGGCAAGCGTTTTAAGTTATGCCCTGGGGGCATATAAGGTTTTTAAAAGGCGTTGTCGTAGAAACTTCAAAACAGGCTCATTCAATTGGAAATTCAAAGGACTAGTGCCCTTTTTAAAAGTTGAAAGGGATTGGAGGTCAACTAGCCCCCCCTCCCCCACGCCCATCATTCCCCCAAACACATCCCATCAACATTTTGAGATAGCCATTTTGTTCAGCGTAGTTGATTTCAAGATAGAAAATGTGTTTTTGAGGAGGAGACTCCCCCACATCCCTCAGGGAAAGGGTTTTAAGATATCCCCTGGGGGTATATAAGGTTTTTAAAGAAGGCGTTGCCGTAGAAACTTCAATAAAAGCTCATTCGACTGGAAATTCGAAGGGCTAGTGCCCTTTTTTAATAGTCGAAAGTGATTGGAGGGCAAATAGCCCCCCCCCCCCCACACACCCAACCTTCCCCCCAACACATCCAATAAAAATTTTGAGATAGCCATTTTGTTCAGGGTAGTTGATTTCTAGATAGAAAACATATTTTTCAGGAGGACACTCCCCCAGAACCCTCAGGGCAAGGATTATAAGTTATGCCCTGGGGGCATATAAGGTTTTTATTGAAATCTTTGTCGTAAAAACTTGAAAAAGAGCTCATTCGATTTGAAATTCAAAGGACTAGTACCCTTTTTAATAGTCGAAAGTGATTTGAGGGCAACTGACCCCCCTCTCGCGCCCACCTTTTCCCCAGACACATCCAATCAAATTTTTTAGATAGCCATTTTATTCAACGTAGTTGAGAGCTTTGGAAATTAGGTCTTTAACGATGACAACTCCTCCCCCCACAGCCCTCAGGAAAGGGTTGTAAGTTATGCCCTGGGGGCAAATAAAGTTTTTATTGAAAGCGTTGTCGTAGAAACTTCAAAAGGGCTCATTCAATTGAAAATTGAAAGGCCTATTGCCTTTTTTAATAGTTGAAAGTGATTGGATAGCGACTAACCTCACGCCCACCATTTTCCCAAACACATCGAATATTTTGAGATACCCATTTTGTTCAACATAGTTGAAAGTTCTGGAAATTTTGTCTTATAATATGATACCCCCCTCAGAGCCCACAGTGCAAGGGTTTTAAGTTATGCCATGTGGGCATACGCAGTTTTAACTTAAAGCGTATTTACAGAAATTTCGGAAAAGCTCGTTAAATTGGAAAATGAAAGGTCTAATGCCTCTACAAATTATTAAAAGAGACCGAAGAATAAAAAACGTTTATTCCACGCTCACTATTTTCCAGAGAACGCCCCATCCCAATGTTGAGATATCCAATTTTTTAAACGTTGATTACAGTTTTGTTAATTAGGTCTTCTAGGATTATAGCCCCCTCAGAGCCGTCAGGGCAAGGGTTGTAAGTTATGCCCTGGGGACATATAAGGTTTATATAGAAAGTTGTTGTATATGATTTATAGAATAGATTTTAGTCTTCCTCAAATCCAATTTTTATTTACAAGATAGTCTACCTACTCATGAGGTGCACTTTGCGAGTCGCTGGCTGGACGCTGGCCTTATTCATTATTCATCAAGAGAAGTAGAAATTTGGTAAAAACGAAATGGCTGTGGCATTTCAGAATCCTTGCAGAATAGTTGAAATATCTAAGAGCTATGTTTTTCTAACAGAATTATTAATCAAAATTACTATTATTTTTATTCCTCGAAAATTATTGTATACTAAACTTCGAATACCGTATCAAAATTCATCATTTATCTTTGAATATTAGTGCGTCGGAAAAAAACTCCTTCAGGCACACTTCAGAAGTATATTAGAACTGCGGGATGTGGCTATAGTTATCGTAAATGAAAATTAACTTATCCACTCTATATAGACTGAGGCCATTTCTTTTCTAAGTCACTATCATAGTCACTATCAGGCCTACCACCAAAAAAATAGTCTTTCTACGGTCACACTAGTCGCAGGAATAGACAATAGCTTGATGGCAAGTGCGGCAACGCAGGAAATTTCATCGCGATTGTGTCTTTGGAACAGAAGAACGTTGCCGTCATCGTCGTCTTCGGTTTCTTCCTATCATGGGCAGTGCGCTATTGCTGCCTAAGTAAAGAACGATGTGGCCACAATGTGTTTTCTTTCTTCAGCCGGGCACTTCGTATCGAAGGAGTTGTCGTAGAAACTTCGCAAAGGGCTCATTCGATTGGAAATTGGAGCGGCTAGTGCCCTTTGTAATAGTCGAAAGTGGCTGGAGGGCAACGAGCCCCCCCCCCCCCCCGACGCCCATCACTCCCCAAAACACAGCCAATCAAAATATTGAGATAGTCATTTTGTTCAGCGTAGTTGATTTCCAGATAGAAAATATGTTTTTGAGGAGGACACTCCCCGCCAACCCTCAGGGCAAGGGTTTTAAGTTATGCCCTGGGGGCATATAAGAATTTTATAGAAGGCAATGTCGTAGAAACTTCAAAACAGGCTCATTCGATTGGAAATTCGAAGGGCTAGTACCCTTTTTAATAGTCTAAAGTGATTGGAGGGCAACTAGTCCCCCCCCGCACCCATCATTCCCCCAAACACATCCAATAAAAATTTTGGGATACCCATTTTGTTCAGCGTAGTTGAATTCCAGATAGAAAATATGTTTTTGAGGAGGACACTCCCCCACAACCCTCAGGGCAAGGGTTTTAAGTTATTCCCTTGGGGCATATAAGGTTTTTATAGAAGGCGTTGGCGTAGAAACTTCAAAAAAGGCTCATTCGAATAGTCAAACCTGATTGTAGGGCAACTAGCCCCCCCCCCACAACCATCAGTCCCCCAAACACATCCAATCAAAATTTTGAGATAGCCATTTTGTTCAGCATAGTTGGTTTCCAGATAGAAAATATGATTTTGACTAGGACACTCCCCCAAAACCCTCAGGGCAAGGGTTTTAAGTTATGCCCTGGGGGCATATAAGGTTTTTTTAGAAAGGGTCGTCGTAGAAACTTCAAAAGGGGCTCATTCAATTGGAAATTGATAGTTCTAGTGCCCCTTTAATAGTTGAAAGTGATTGGAGGGCAACTCGCCCCCCCCCCCACCACCAGCATTTCCCCAAACACATCCAATTAAAATTTTGAGATAGCCATTTTGTTCAGCGTAGTTGATTTCCAGATAGAAAATATGTTTTTGAGGAGGAAACTTCCCCACAGTCCTCAGGGTAAGGGTTTTAAGTTATGCCCTGAGGGCATATACGATTTTTAAAGAAGGCGTTGTCGTAGAAACCAAAAAAGGCTCATTGGATTGGAAATTCGAAGGGCTAGTGCCCTTTTTAATAGTCAAAAGTGATTGGAGGGCTACTAGCCCTCCAATCACTTTCCCTCCAAGGATTATAAGTTATGCCCTGGGGGCATATAAGGTTTTTATTGAACTCTTTGTCGAAGAAACTTGAAAAAGGGCTCATTCGAATTGAAATTCAAAGTGATAGTACCCTTTTTAAAAGTCGAAAGTGATTTGTGGGCAACTAACCCCCGTCTCACGCCCAACTTTTCCCAAACACACCCAATCAAAATTTTTAGATAACCATTTTATTCAACGTAGTTGAAAGTTTTCGAAATTAGGTCTTTAAGGATGATAACCCCTCCCCCCACAGTCCTCAGGGCAAGGTTTGTAATTTATGCCCTGGGGCATATAAAGTTTTTATTGAAAGCGATGTCGTAGAAACTTCAAAAGGACTCATTCAATTGGAAATTGAAAGGGCTAGTGCCTTTTTTAATAATTGAAAGAGATTGGATAGCGACTAACGCCCCTCTCACGCCGACCATTTTCCCAAACACTTCCAATCAAAATTTTGAGATATCCATTTTGTCCAACGTAGTTGAAAGTTCTGGAAATTAGGTCTTTTAGGATGATAAGCCCCCTCAGAGCCCTCAGTGCAAGGGTTGTAAGTTATGCCCTGGAACATATAAGAACGATGTTGGCACAATGTATTTATTTATTAATTTTTTCCTTTAGAGCAGGGCACTTCGTATCGAAGAAGTTGTCGTAGAAACTTCGAAAAGCGCTCATTCGATTGGAAATATGAGTGGCTTGTGCCCTTTTTAATAGTCGAAAGTGATTGGAAGGCGACTAACACCCCTCTAAAGCCCACCATTTCCCCAAACACATCCAATAAAAATTTTGAGATAGCCATGTTGTTTAACGTAGTTGAAAGTTCTGGAAATTTGGTCTTAGAGGATGACAACCACCCTAACAGACCTTCGGGTAAGGATTGTAATTTATGCCCTGAGGGCATATAAGGTGTTTAAAGAAAGCGTTGTCGTTTTCAAAAGGGCTCATTCGATTGAAAATCGAAAGCCCTAGTGCCCTTTTTAATAGTCGAAATTAATTGGAAGGCTTGACATTTTTATATTAAAGATTGATATGGATGTAATCTATTTTTTTTGTTACTGTCGTTGTTTAGACCAGGCAATCCGTATCGAAGGAGTTGTCGTGGGAACTTCGAAAAGGGTTCATTCGATTGAAAACAGAAAGGGCTGATGCCCCTTTTCATAGTCGAAAGTGATTTGAGGGAAACTAATTCCCCTTCCACTCCCACCCTCCCGCGCCCACCCTCCCATTTCTGCTCTAAAAATTTAACCAAATCAAAATAGCGTAAATGTATCCAAGCTATCAAAGAAAGTAAGCAGATTATTTTGCGAATGGTATGAAGTTTTCCATTTTAGGTCATCTAGAGGAGTTATGAAACTAAATTAAACACTACTATTTGTGTCCTGATTTTTAAAAGGGTGTATGCTGTTAAAAATTGCTTAAAATGTGTCTCCAGCATACAGATAGCAGGCCAAAGTATGAAGTCTTAAAAAACGAAAAAGGTTTGAAGTAATATTTTCTTTTTTTCTGAAAAGACTATGTTAAAATAAAACAAACAGAATTTAATTTAAAAAACTTTTTCCACAAAATAAGTCTTTCAAAGAAAAGTAAAGAACTCCATTAAACAAAAAATGAGCAAAAATAAAATCAAATAATCTACCAAGCGTGAAACTTCCACAAATCAGCATTGATAAATAAATGAAACCCAAAACGAACAGATACTACAATAATTAACCGAGTGAAGCTCAAAACGAGCAGAAATTAACTGAAGTTGGGCGCAAAACCCTTATGCCTTCCCAAGGCCAGAACAAAATTTGCACTTTACTGAAAAAATACAAATGAATGTGCATTGTCAGTTTAATATATACGTATACTGATATTTAGTAATCAAAATGTTAATATTATTTGATTTATTAGTTATAAAAGTAAAAACATTTATATTTTTTCAGTGAAGTGCAAATTTTATTCTGGCCTTGGGAAGGCATAGGGGTTTTGCGCCCAACTTATGTTAATTTCTGCTCGTTTTGAGCTTGACTCGGTTAATTATTGTAATTTCTTTTCGTTTTTGGGTTACATTTATTTATCGATGTTGATTTGTGGTAGGTTCACGCTTGGTAGATTATTTGATTTTATTTTTGCTCATTTTTTGTTTAATGGAGTTCTTTACTTTTCTTTGAAAAACTTATTTTGTGGAAAAAGTTTTTTAAATTAATCTGAATACGGTGCGGCAAAAACGATTGGGCCTAGAAGCACCAAAGATTTTTACATAAATCGTAATGAAGAAACAAGAATTTAAGTTTTTGAAATCGAGGTGGACTCTAATTACTCCGATTCAAATGCTGTTATTAGTCTATCTCTACTAGACCAAGGAGTAATAATCAAAGTGCAAAAATAAATATTCCGAAAAAATTGCAAAAATCGTAATGAAGAAACAAGAATTTAAGTTTTTGAAATCGAGGGGGACTCTAATTACTCCGATTCAAATGCCGTTATTAGTTTATCTCTACTAAACCAAGGAGTAATAATGAAAGTGCAGAAATAAATATTCCGAAAAAATTTTCAGATTCAAAGCCAATCTTCAAATATGGACAAAATGTATACTATGAAAATCTCCTATATTCATCATTCTTAATATAGCGTCACAAAAGATGGAACCTTTAAGTGTCTAGTGACGTGATTCTTCGTTAGTTTATAGGTTGAAAGTGAACTTTTCAGGGTTGGAAAATGATAAAGTTGCCCCAGTTTTTGTGTTCCCAAATTGTTCCCAAGCAAATCGAAATTGGCAAGTCCTGAAATCTTCATATCTGAATCTCTAACGAAGCGCCGTCTTGATATTCTGGGTACGGCAAGACAATTTCTGTTTTGAAAATGCATGGTCAAATCGCGTTCAAAAGCTCGGAAAGCTTCCAAGTGAGCGAGCTGCTCGTCGAATTAACTCCCTTTCATATTACATTACAAAGTTTTTTATTACTAATCTCGTACGGTACCGTTTATTCTTTTTTCTACTGTTTTTGTATACTTTTTTACGACTATGTTTGTGTTGCGTTGGTTGGTTTCCTTAAAGAAATTTTCTTTATTTTTCTGCATTTCTATTTGGTCGGTATTTTTTCTGTGTATGAATATCTTCTTGTTTGAGCGTGGAGGAAGTAGGATGTAAAGTTATTTTCTACTTCTGTTCAGATCGCTGTCCACCTTTCACTACTTCAACAATTCCCTGCTGGGAGTTTTGTGGCGCAGGTTTGATTCGTCATCTGTATAATAATTATCAATTTTTGTAACTCGGGTAGAGTTTGCCGTGTGCGCAGCATCTCTCGTGGCTTAGTTTCGGCCTGTTTTGATTGGTGGGCAACAGTTTTTCGTTCGAGTTTTTTCGTTTTGTTTTTGTATGCGTTGATTTAGTTGTGCAGGTGTTTCCGCTACATATACAGGCCATAAAGCCTTTTGAGGGGCCAGACGTATGAACTGTTTGTAGTTTTCCTTATTTTTTTTGTATATTTCTTATTTTTTAATTGTTCCTGTAAAGTCTGATTTTTGATCTGTGGAATATTTAAGGATATGAGAAACACCTTTTTGATTTGACAATATTTTATTGTCATAAAAGAGTTACGCTATGCTTTATAGTTGTTTGTCTTGACCTTGATTTATTACGTAATTAGATTCCAGATATTATAGGAAAAAGACACATAGCAACACGCCAGCAAAAATCTAACATGTTTGATGTTTTTTTATTATTATTATTATTAATAAACTTTATCTTGTCTATCTACCTTATATTGTTCCTGCCTGTGCATCATAGGAATTCCTGGCTTTAAAAGTTAAACCCCATAGAGCTATGCAAATAATGACCCAGAGTCCGAGTCAGTTGAAAGGTTGAAGTGAATCGAAGGAAATAACGTCTATCATCAGCTATTATTTTAGTGACTATTAATATTTCTGTATGAGTTGTTTTTTTGTTTTTGTTTTTTTCTTTTTCCATGCTTCACTATAATACTTAGATGATGGTGTACTACTACATCATCTTATTATATATATATATATATATATATATATATATATATATATATATATATATATATATATATATATATATATATATATATATATATATATATATATATATATATATATATATATATATATATATATATATATATATATATATATATATATATATATATATATATATATATATATATATATATATAGGGATGAGCTTTCTCCATTACAACTTTTGCTTGCCAAGATAATAAAGTGGTTTGACATAAGTTTTACTTTCAAACAGTTTAACAGGCGATCATCCTTGGACTTGTTAAACTTTGGAAATGTTGGCCAACCAGGAAAATGGAAATATGCCACTGCCAGAACACAAATAAATAAAACAGTAAATAGCATGCTTTAATTTGATATTAAACACACTAGAAGATACAACTATGTCTGCTTTGCTTGGAGACTAGAATTCATTTATTAAGTACGAATTCATTTGTGGATTTTTACATTGCCTAGAATTTTTTTTTGGCTCAATTTATTGATCACAAGGTCTTATATTTCACTTATCCTAACCTCACCACTGTCTCTTTTAAAACCATGGGTGTTTTTAGCAATCTCCATCGATTCTTCAACTTTGATTTTCCGACTGTAAAAAATCTGGATCTTTAATCAGAAATACAGACCCGTCAAATAACGATAAATCCACTTTAATATATATTTTTTGCATTTTGTAAGTGTTCAGCAGATTATAGTGTCAAATTCAAGCCCATTTCATCACTTTTGACGAAATTAAAGTAAATTTTGAGCTTCCTTCCAGATTATTTCAAACTCAAATTTCTATCTAATTTTTAAGAAAGGTTCCAAAGAGTATCCTGATTGAATGCAAAAAATAGTTTCAGACTAAAACCACGAAGCTTAAATGCCACTTAAAGAAACTAATACGATAATTACATAAATATATATTAAGCTTGGAAAAGTGTCTGTTCTTTTGTTTTAAAAATTGTTTGGAAAAAAATAACAGGACCAGGAATGAAGTGTCCTTGCTCCTTATTTTTAAATAAAGGGGTGAATTTACATACAAAATTTTATTCAATTACCAACAGCTTTCAATAATAAGAGAAAGTCTATTGAAGAGAGAGCAATGGCAAAAATTGAAATTGAAGGACCACGAAACCAGAGATCAGCCCCGCTGGTAAAGTCCGGTGCCGTATTCTTTACCTTTTGTTTACCTTTAATGACGAAAATTCGGTCTGTTTTAACTTCAACCTATGTATACTGTTGCTTTTGGTAATTTTATAATTCGCCTTAAGAAATTTATCCCTTTACATGACATCCATTCATAAATCAGTTTATTGCACACTTATTGCTAAAACTAGGCCTACAACAAACATGCGAGAGCATCTGCCAGTCCTACATCCCTCTCCTCTTTACTATAGAGTTTACCTTATTATTTTTCTTTCTTGCCTCAGTGCTTCAAAAATTAATGTGCTCACTTAGGCAAAATTGCTTTAATATGCAGATGGACAAAAAAAACACATTCTGAAAGCCAACAAGTTGATAAACACTTACAAATTCCAACAGGCTACACTTTTTGCTTTATACTAAGCTTTCAATCCGGCAGAAATCAGCCGTTAACAGAAGACGTAGATTTTTCTATCTTTTTGTGTAGTAATTTACTCTTTCTTCTGAATCTTGAATAATTTTCTCATTTCTAATAATCTTCTTAATTTTCTAGTTTATAATTCACTTTTTACAATGCGAATATCAATATTATCAAAAAATGTTATTTTAGGTATCCTATAGATTCTTATTCAATTGAATAAAATACTAATTAAAAAAAAGAAAATCACTCACTCCCCATCGCTCTATAGCTAATTGCTCAACAGATGCACCCGTTTCTTCGCTCTGCTCCACCAGGCGTTTCTTCGCTCGTAACAGCCACTGAAGTCCAGCATCGCTAGTTCCAGCAGGAGGACGTTTTTCGGTAGTTTTACTTTCTTCAGGCAAGCCAGTTCCGCCACTTTTCCAATAAGGATTTAGTTCACGAGGATGTTGACCAGGCTATCATAGGCCAAAAAAGTGGTTAAATGAAGGAATGAAATGAACATGAAAATAAAGACTGCTGAGCACAACTAACAGTGAAAAGCTTATTGCGGAGGGGATTAGAACTTTAAAAAAGGTAATCTTATGTCTAGAATATTTAAAATTAATATTGTTACAATTATTCTGATGGGAACGTTCCTCAAAAACTTCTTAAAGGACAGGAAGAGCTTTGTCCACGATCCCTTTCTGGTAAATAAATCCCTTTCTGGCTAATTGGCAGCAAGGTCAATAAAAAAAATCAAAAAAAGAAAAAATCAAGACAAAAAAAGGTGCAATTATGAAAAGAAAAACATTTTTAAAGAACAATCAATTTTGCAAAGAGATGTTTTTATCGTTTCTCTATTGATTTTTGACTGCATAGCTGTAACTGGCTTTTATTGTATTATGTCTTTTCTGACATATCAACCTATGCCCACCCATGCATCTAGCCCTTCATTCTTCCATCTCTTCATTTCTCCATCGTCTGATCATTTTATTTCTCTCTTAGAGAAATATTAGTAATGAAACGGAAAATTAAAAAATGAAGTGGGTTATTTGATAAAAAAAAAAAAACGGCCCAAAATTCTACAAAGAAGGCATTAAACACACAAGGCATATATAGTTGGATTTTTTTTTGCTCTCTGATATCTCATAGGTTAACACAAGTCCAAACCAGGGAGAAGGGTATTAGAGCTTATTTGGGATGGGGGGATGGATTTCACGGATTGAAAACATACAACAAAAACCATTTCAAGGCAGCGACTTTTAATTATTTCTGAGGGGGGAAGGCTGATCCACTAAACCAATTTTAGTCCAAACATCCCACCCCGTGCCCCAGTAGGCTATAGGTCTAGGTTGTTACATATTAAAAAAAAATGATAGGCAGACATCTTCATAAAAAACTTAGTCGCTTCCAATTTCAAAAACTCACTTTATCAAGAATAGGTTGGTCTTCTCTTTCCTTGTTCTTCTTTTCCTTTGAAACAAGGGTACGCAAAAAAACAGCATTCCAATTAGAATCATCCTTATCTTCTGATTTGGTAGGTCCAGCTTTATCAGTTATAGTCTGTTTTGAAGTATGAGGGGTCTCCACCCATTCGTCACTGTCCGAGTCACTCTAAAATAAAATAAACTGTCAGCAAATCAAGTCATTCAGTGAAATTCATCAAATTATCATAAAGATGGCCGTCACAGCACTTTAGATTCATCTTGAACTTGGTACATCAGGGTGTTGATGGATTTTCAAAACAATAAAAAAATGATTTCTTACTTAAATAGTTCATACTCACTGCTTGAAAGTCCTTCGAGATGAAAATCTTATCTTTTGAATAGGGATGCTAATCACAGGGTGGGGGGGGGGGGTAGGGGGAACATTATCCCTCCTAGATTTCGGAATTACCTGTTTTTGGCATTTTCATTGAAAAAATTGAAAAGAGTCCCCCATAAATTTTGAAAAATACATTTTTCGTATCTTCATTTTTTTAAGGGAAAGCAAATCCTTCCCCCCGCCCTAAATTTTCTTGAATTGGCGTCCTGATTCTGCATACCATCTTCCTGTTTTTTGATAAGCTATTCTGTCTCTACACCTCCTTCTTTATGGGATCCCTTTTTCCATCAGAAATATTGGCATTGTCTCATCACTAGTAGTTAGAGAGCATTTTGGTTTGATATACAAAATACAAAAAACACAAATTCAGTTTACGTTTGCAACTCATTAAATTTTGTAAGGCCTTGGTGATTTATTTTGTCTTAGTGGCAAGCCAGGAAAATTTTTAGCACCTTCCATTTTTCTCAGTAGTACAAGTTAGCAACAGTTTCAAAGATTTTCAAGATAAGTCATCATATAACATAAATTATTCCATTTCCTGTACTAAAAATCTATCGATTTTAAAATTAACATAATTCTTAGCGGATTGAAGAAGCCAGACAAATAAGCTGTTCTTTGGCTCCAGGTATCATGAAAAAAAGTATCTCACAAACTCAGATTTTCCTTCAATTGTTATGAACCGTTTGATTTCAAATTTTTAAATCAAAGATTTGGCCAACAACATTTGCTTTTGGTAACCAGTGAACATCATTGTGGAAAAGAAGACCCCATGTTGGTATATAATTCATGCTGTTACATATTTCTTTGAACAAACGAGCATTGAAAGCACTAGATTTTGTGTAATTGAAACTGGATTTAAAGCTATTGTCACCAAACTACCAAGTACTTCTTGGAAATTTTTTAGAAGTCTTTGTAGAAAGGGCAAATCAGTGAATAATGTAGTACATTCCTTTTGCTTGCCGTTCAAGCTTTTTAACCTCCGTCAGAGAGCCCGACCTCAATCCAAGTATGTCAGGTGCTCTAGATACTCCACATAACTTTTTTCATTTTAAGCAATGACTTTCAAAGTAATTGCTTTCAAAGAATGACCTTGTCATCTCTAGGACAGCTTTACCTTTCGTAGTCTTTTTAGTTCCATTCAAAACACAAATCCTTCTTTGATCCCCTCTAAGTGAAAAATATCAGAGGCAACGCTACAGCGTTTCCTAGAGTAAAGGCCAGAAGGCTTCAATGTTTTATTACTATTATTATTCTTTCCCAGAGGCATATCATATGGAAGGGGTGGTCGTATAAACTTCGGAAGGAGCTCATTCGATTGGAAATCGGAAGTTCTCCTTTTTAATAGTTAAAAGCGATTGGAGACTAGTCCCCCCACGCCCTTTTTAATCCAAATGCACCAATAAAAAAATTTGAGATAGCCATTTTGTTCAAAATAGTTCAAAGATCAGATAACAAAAAAAACCGGGGTCGACACAACCCTCCGGGGCCCGGGAGCAGGCATTGTACGTTATGGCCTGGGGATATATATGGTTCTTATGGAAGGGGTGCTCGTATAAACTTCAGAGGGGGCTCATTTGATTGGAAATTGAAAGTTCTAGTTCCGATGTTAAGAGTCAAAAGAGATCAGAGGGCACCTAGCCCCCCCCCCCACCTCACGCCTTTTTTCTCCAAAAACCATCTGATAATACTTTTAGATATCCATTGTGTTAAAATTAGTTCAAAGATCAGATAAAAAAACCTCCGGGGTCAACAAAACCCCCTAGAGCCAGGTGGTAAGTGTTTTAAGTTATTCCTCAGGGGCATATAAGGGTTTTGTGTAAGGGTGGTGGTATAAACTTCAGAGGTGGCTCATTTGATTGGAAATTGAAAGTTCTAGTTCACTTTTTAAGAGTCAAAAGAGACCGAAAAACAATTAGCCCCCCTGCCCACTTTACTCCAAATCCAACCGATCGAATTTTTGAGATAGCCATTTTGTCAAAATAAGTCCAAAGATTAGATAACAAAATCTCCAGAGTCCGCACACCCCGTCATAGCCCGGGGCAAGTATTGTATGCTATGTCCTGGGGACATATAAGTTTTTTTATGAGAGGGTTTTTAAAATAGTTCAAAAATCCGATAAGCCCGACCCCCCCCCCCCCCGCCACTCAAAAAACTTATTAATGATACTTTATTTAAAACTTAAGGGAGCTGACCCCTGGCCTTCCCTGCTTGGCCCAACCCCTTCCCATTCTCAAAACAAAAAAAAACGTATTAACGACATTTTATTCCAAAATTATGAGAACTCACCCCTGGCCCTCCATGGGCTGACCCTCCCATCAAAAAACACCACAACTTATTAACAATATTTTATTCCAAATACTTTGGGAGCTGATCTCTGATCGTTCATAGGCCCGTTCCCCCTTCTGAAAAAAAATTGTCAATGATATATTATGGAAGCTGACCTCTGGCCCTCCCTCCATGGCCATACCCCCCCCCCCAAAAAAAAATTTATCAGCGGTATTTTATTCCAGAGATCTTTGGAACTGATCCTTGGCCCTCCCTATCCCTCCATTGGCTGGCCAAACCCCCTCCCCCTTCCCCGAGAAAAAAAATTATTAACGATATTTTATTCCAAAAATTATGGGTGCTGACCCAAGGCCCTCCCTTCATGACCCGACCCCCCCCCCCCACACACACACACACATCAAAAAAAAATATTAACAATACTTTATTCCAAAACACATGGGAGCTGACCTCTGGCCCTCCCTTCATGGCCCATACCCCTCCCCCCACAAAAAACATATTTTATTCAAAAAATCATGGGAGCTGACCCCTGGTCCTCTCTCCATAGCTCCGTCCCACTCCCACCCAAAAACAATTATTAACGATATTTTACTCCAAAAATCGTGGGATTTCAGTTTAATTTTATTAGCTCTTTCCAAAAAAGTTCAAGACACCTATAGTCTTCATTGCAAACAAGTTTGGCTACTGCCCATTTCCCTAACGGTAAAAGCATAATGCCTACTGCACATTTGGCGTTTTACTAAAACGAATTAGGCTATATTACAAATATTCTCTTTTGTACTTATTACAAAATTGAAATAAAATGAAAATTGCAGTGAATACATGGCCAGGATTTATCAATAGGCCCGAAGTTTTGGGGATTTCCTCGAAAATCTTGCAAAAACGGAGTGGCAAAAATGCTTGGGCCTAGAAGCGTCAAAGCTTTAAATCCGGCCCTGAGTGAAACAAAATCTTGAGCTAGTGAGCTTACAGCAATTGATATCATTATATAACAAATATTCAGTTTAATTTTATTAGTTCTTGCCAAGACTGTTAATTCATTTTGGAATAAAAAACATTTGAAATATGAAATTTTGATAAACTTGAAATTTTGGAAATCAAAAATGGACAGAAATTAATTTAAAGAAAAAAACTTTCTGAAAAAAGAAGTTTTTTAAAGAAAAGTAAAGGCTATATTAAAAATATAATCAGAAGAAATAGAAGCCTAAGATAACTCAAAGTCAAAATGACCAGGAATTACTATTAAAGAATAAATGAAACCAAAATAAACGAAAATCAAACAAACAATCATATCAGAAAAACATTCAACAGGTACTA
Organism: Artemia sp. Qi Xiang Cuo; assembly: GCF_049724085.1. Classification (NCBI taxonomy): domain Eukaryota; kingdom Metazoa; phylum Arthropoda; class Branchiopoda; order Anostraca; family Artemiidae; genus Artemia; species Artemia sp. Qi Xiang Cuo. Next base: position 65,040,239 of record NC_142797.1, on the reverse strand, counting down.
ACATAAATGAATAAATAAATCTTAAAACGAGTAAAGCTAAAACTGAATATGCAAATCAAGCTGGAAACGAATAAAAAATCACCACAAACAAGAGTTTGAGTTGTGCCTCCTTCTCTCACTGTAAAAGTCTAAAACCTACTGTGTCATCGGTGCTTTACTTAAAACTGTATGTCTTGAACAGTCTTGGAAATAATAAATTCAAATAAATTCAAACTCAATATTTGCTATATAATGATATTAATTGTTCAAAGATCATCAATATTTTATTTCACTGTAATTTTTATTTTCATTTTCAATGCTGTAATAACAGGAAAAAAATATTTGTACTTAAATTCGTTTCCAGCAAAGCGCCAATCACGCAGTAGGCTTTAGACTTATACAGTTAGGGAATAGGGCAGAATCCAACTCTTGTTTGTAGCGAAACTATATTTGTCCTGAAGGGCTTTGGAAAGAACTAATAAAGTTAAACTGAATATTTGATATATAATGATAATAATTGCTGAAAGCTCATCAGTTCAAAATTAATTTTACTGGAATTTGTATGTTTATTTTTGATGTTGTATTAAGTGCAGCAGAAAATACAGAAATAATAAACAGAAATAACAGAAATAATACAATTTGTATTCAGTAAAGCGCCAAATACACAGTAGGTTTTAGACTTTTACAGAGAGAGAAGAAAGCAAAACCCCAACTCTTGTTTTTAGTGATTTTTTTTCTTTTCAAGCTTCATTTGAATATTCAGTTTAAGCTTCACTCGTTTTAAGATTTATTTGTTCATTTATGAATAGTACCTATTTATTCATTAGTACGTGTTGAATGTTTGTTTGCTATGGTTGCTTATTTAATTTCTGTTCGTTTGGGGTTTCATTTATTCTTTAATAGTAAAATATACTTGTTTGTTTTAAGCTTGATTTGCGTATTCAATTTAAGATTTACTCGTTTTAAGATTTATTTATTCATTTATATTAGTACCTGTTGTATCTTTTCCTGCTATGATTGTTAATTTAATTTCTGTTCATTTTGGGTTTCATTTATGCTTTAATAGCAATTTCTGGTTGTTTTGAGCTTGAGTTATTGCAAGTTTCTATTTCTTCTGTTCTTAAGTTTAATATGGCATTTACTTTTCTTTAGAAAGCTTCTTTTTTGGAAAGTTTTTTTTTAATTAATCTTATGAAAAACAAGTAATTAGGAATTTTAACTTACATTGTTGGACTCGTCAGATTTAAAGGAAAAGATGAGAGACATAACTGTTTCACAAGAAATGGGTTCCAAAGCATTAACGGACGTCTGAAAAGCACCTCTGAATTGTGTTTCTTGACACAGATATCCCACACATTTTAACACTTACTTCTCCATGAACTACCTTGACTGACTTTAACAAACATGGCAGAGCTAAATAGTCTCCTGGGTAAAGCATTATGTTCCAATGAGTGCTGACACTTAGCTATACCATAATTTAGGCTATGGACACCAATAGAAGTTCATAAGAGACCTGACAGCCCAAATATTATGATTGGGACAGTGGATCAACAGGTCTGAAGCACACAACAAGGGCAAAAATGAAGCAAATAATAATGAGGTACTATTGACTTAGCAGCCACCCCATGTCTCTTAGGCTCATAAACTTGTTACAAACAAATTATAAACGCTTAAGTTTTTTCTTGTCTTTGTTAGAACTAATGTCTATCATCAAAATCTAGCTATGATATTGCATCTTTTCTTATACTAGTATTTTCTATTTTTTCCAGATTCTGTCAGAATGATGATATTGTATTAGCATCTTTCTTAATCTGATAATTTCCAAAATCAATCATGAACAGTCTTTTTATATATAAAAAAAATAACAATAACAAATAAACAAGTCAAAGAGAATGGGAAACTTATAAACTTATTTAGTATGGAAAACAAGAATTAAAACTACTAGTGCCACCCACAGTCCAGGAAATTACAACTTGATTAAAAAGTAGAGAATTTAAAACAAAATGGGAAATTGAAATCATTAATCTGTAATTTTATAGGACTAAAACTGCAATTTCATTGTGAGTGATGTGATTAAAGCACATTTTTTTCAAGAATTGTTTTAAGTCAAAATCCAGTCTGTATCAAATAGGCCTATGTTTGCTTGAGAAAATCTTAGCAGTTTAAGTAGACTAGTTGAATTTAAGCTGGTAGGTCTTCTGGAGATACATTTGCTTCCTTTACTGTCCCTACATCTCATTAAATGAAAAAACTAGTTATTTTTCAACTGAAAGTAAGGAGCAACATTAAAACTCAAAACAAACATAAATTATTTCATACATGAAATGGTTTTCCCCTCCTCAACACCTTGCTCTTTACGCTATAGTTTTTTATTGTTTTGAAAAATACAGTTGTGAGAAAGAGTCAAACTTTAGCATAAAGAGCAAGGCATTGAGGAGGGGACAGCCCCTTTCATATACGGAATAATTTCTGTTTGTTTCAAATTTTAATGTTGCTCCTTACTTTCAGTTAAAAAAACTTGATTTTTTTTATTTAATTTCTGAACATTTTTGAATTAATGCCGGTTTTGATTTTGGCACAAGTTAAAAAAAAACTTGTTTTTTTTATTTAATTTCTGACATTTTTGAATTAATGCAGGTTTTGATTTTGGCTCACATACATATCAAAGCCTGATTCCGGCTTTGATATTGATTTGAAAAATAGAGTTGTGAGAAAGAGTCAAACTTTAGCATAAAGAGCAAGGCATTGACGAGGGGACAGCCCCTTTCATATACGGAATAATTTCTGTTTGTTTCAAATTTTAATGTTGCTCCTTACTTTCAGTTAAAAAAACTTGATTTTTTTTATTTAATTTCTGAACATTTTTGAATTAATGCCGGTTTTGATTTTGGCTCACTGTATATGAATAATTAAAATGAAATGTGCATATTAATTTTACTTGTTTGGTTAAATGGCTTTCTCAAAAGTTCTTTAATTTTACTTACAAATATTTTTATTAGTAATAAATATAAATAACTTACAAATGAACTTCCATAAAAAACTTCTATATTCATATAGGGGAGAAGAGGGTATGTTGGAAAAGGGTACATTGAGACATGTGTACTTCCAATAGAAAATATGGGATAAAACAAAGTTCTTTAAGTGCATTGTGTTTGCCATCTATTGCTAAAACTGTCATCAAAAAATAGTGGCTCTTATATGAAATTTTTTTTCAAAGTATTGAAGTGAGAAGTTTTTTGATGTAATTTGAAAAAAAAAAATTCAGTATGCAAGATTTTGAAGTAATTTAAGGTAAGCTCATATGGGGAAAAGCCTTAATTCAGTTGGAATTGATCAATTTCTTGGCTTTCTATTGGTATATTCTTCAATTTGGCTGCTTGTCATCTACTGGTAGAGAAGCAATTTTTTCCTAGAACAGTGCCTATGGGGTACTCTGAGATATTTGGTTATGGGTACCTTAGGACACGTCAAGTGCATTGTGTCCCAGGGTATCCAAATGCTTACGAGCTGCTAGTAATCCTTAAGGAGTGGGAAGGGGGGACACTGAATTTATTTAGGAGATTAAGGAGGGCAACAGACACATCAGCCCTATGAATGATGTCTTTAACGTGGATATCCCACTTTAAATTTGAAGAAACTGTGATGCCAAGTAGTTTAAATGAAGACATAGAAATTTCAGGAGGGATAAGAGTAAGAAAACAGGGCAAGGATTTCAGGACACAAATTACCATTATCAGGACTTAGAGGGGTCCAATTCCAAGGCCTCATCTTCAATTTCATTGAGGATACTCATAGGGTTGCCAATTAAATTCATGCAGCAAGTTTCAACAACCATTATGTTATCAAAAAATCTACATCAGTCAGGAAATTCCTTTCCGAGGCTGTTAATTATGACTGAGAAAAGGAGGGAGACCCCCTTTTTTGACCACTTTATCTTTTTAACTCTTTTATTGACTTTATGCAGTTAAATTACAGACACTTTTTTAGTGTCAATAAATTATTGACCTTTTAATTAATATATATTTATATCTCGTTTTTTTGTATTTATTTGCTTATTTTGCCCCCGCCCCTTTTTTCAATGTCCCTTTTAAATTCTTTTCTGATTTGTATTTGTTGAAGTTTAGTTCGACAAGTTTTTTTTTTTGACTTTTTAATGTACTTTTTACAGTTTGATTATTGCCTCATAAATGATTTTTCTTTTTTGTTGTTGTTTTTTGCATTTTTGCCAGTTTTAGAGCCGCCATATGATCAGTAAACTCCTAAGGATTGTTATGGAAAAATACAAAACAAATACGACAAAACCTAGTGATTTTGTTTAGATGGAGTACAAAGACAAGAAGGGTTCAAAATTTCATACTGGTGAGATTCTAAAGGATCTAGGTGATGGTTACTTTGTCAACTTCCTGAACAGGCAACTCCCATCCTGGAAGTTTGGCATCTTGGAAGTTTGTATTCCCCAGAGAATGAGATGAGGCCTTTGTGGATGCTAGAGAGGCCAAATTGTGTCTTCCAGTTCCTAGGCTCTATGGTGGGACTGAACGCGTTTCAAAGATGATTATTTTTTAGATTGATCTATCTACATATGCAGTTGAATGAGAGAAACAGGCAAAATTAAGTTGCTGCAGTGCCTACCTTTGTGATTTGAAATTGAAAAATTTTTAAATGTTTTGTATTTTTCTTAACAACTGAAAACAAATTAGGGTAAAATTCTACTTTAGCTACTTTAGGTTATCTTGAAAAGGGGTTAGGTTAGGAAAATGAAACTTTCAGAGATGGGTCTACAGACTAAAGTATGTCCCAGGAAGGTAATTTCAAGTACCTACCTCCATTCCTTCCAATATTTTACTTTAATTTTTAGTTATCAGCTTCTTTTTCTCTAGCTTTAGTTCTGAAATTCCTGTTATTTGAGTAGAATTTAAAAACATATCTAAGTTTTTTCTTCAAAATATATGAAATGTATTTACACATCTTTAAAACCTTATAAATTGGGATTGGGCAATGTTGTGAAGCTGAAAACTATTTTGTTGTAGCCTACTTTATTTAAGCAGAAGATCTATTTTACCAGATTTCACTTTCAATAAACAATGATTTTCAAATGTCAGGACCCTCTAGAGGGAGAAGGAATGGAGGTAGGTACTTGAAAATACCTTCCTGGGATATACTTTAGCCTGTAAACCCACCAGAAAGTTTCATTTTTCTAACATAACCCCTTTCAAAGATAGCCAAAAGCGGCTAAAGCAGAATTTTACTATCTTATGCTTATACCAATACAAGTTCACATTTCAAACACCTTATTTCAAACACCTTACCTTCCTTTTATCTTTTTTGCTTTTCTTGGACTTCCCCATCTGCAAGTTCTGGTTTCGTAAGTAGCGTTTCTGATTTTCAAATTATCATCGGTATATTGCCATTTAAGAAAAACTAGATGTGCCAAAACCATCTACAAATACTACAATATCTAGTTTAACAATAATCAGTTCAAAGTCTAGTTTGATTTTGTACTACAAAGTCAATAGACTATAAAAAAGATGTTACGTTAAGATTTCACTCTTTTAAGCTGTATTTGTGCCTTGCCTATGTCGAATAAGAGCAGCAAATTGAACACATTATTTTTGGAGGTTGTTTCAAACGGGTTATCCCACGTTTCACTGGGAAAAAAAACTTGTGATATTGTACGACAAAGTCAATAGACAATACAAAAGATGTTACGTAAATATTTCGCTCTTTTATGCTCGATTTATGCCTTGACTATGACGAATAAGAGCAGCAAATGGAACACATTATTTTTGGAGATTGTTTCAAACGGGTCATCTCACGTTTCACTGGGAAAACAAACTTGTGATTTTGTACTACAAAGTCAATAGACAATACAAAAGATGTTACGTTAATATTTCGCTCTTTTATGCTCGATTTATGCCTTGACTATGACGAATAAGAGCAGCAAATTGAACACATTATTTTTGGAGGTTGTTTCAAACGGGTGATCTCACGTTTCACTGGGAAAACAAACTTGTGATTTTTTACTACAAAGTCAATAGACAATACAAAAGATGTTACGTTAAGATTTCTCTCTTTTATGCTCGATTTATGCCTTGACTATGATGAATAAGAGCAGCAAATTGAACACATTATTTTTGGAGGTTGTTTCAAACCGGTGATCTCACGTTTCACTGGGAAAAAAAACTTGTGATTTTGTACTACAAAGTCAATAGACAATACAAAAGATGTTACGTTAATATTTCTCTCTTTTATGCTCGATTTATGCCTTGACTATGACGAATAAGAGCAGCAAATGGAACACATTATTTTTGGAGATTGTTTCAAACGGGTCATCTCACGTTTCACTGGGAAAACAAACTTGTGATTTTGTACTACAAAGTCAATAGACAATACAAAAGATGTTACGTTAATATTTCGCTCTTTTATGCTCGATTTATGCCTTGACTATGACGAATAAGAGCAGCAAATGGAACACATTATTTTTGGAGATTGTTTCAAACGGGTCATCTCACGTTTCACTGGGAAAACAAACTTGTGATTTTGTACTACAAAGTCAATAGACAATACAAAAGATGTTACGTTAATATTTCGCTCTTTTATGCTCGATTTATGCCTTGACTATGACGAATAAGAGCAGCAAATGGAACACATTATTTTTGGAGTTTGTTTCAAACGGGTGATCTCACGTTTCACTGGGAAAACAAACTTGTGATTTTGTACTACAAAGTCAATAGACAATACAAAAGATGTTACGTTAAGATTTCTCTCTTTTATGCTCGATTTATGCCTTGACTATGAAGAATAAGAGCAGCAAATTGAACACATTATTTTTGGAGGTTGTTTCAAACCGGTGATCTCACGTTTCACTGGGAAAACAAACTTGTGATTTTGTACTACAAAGTCAATAGACAATACAAAAGATGTTACGTTAATATTTCGCTCTTTTATGCTCGATTTATGCCTTGACTATGACGAATAAGAGCAGCAAATTGAACACATTATTTTTGGAGGTTGTTTCAAACGGGTTAACTCACGTTTCACTGGGAAAAAAAACTTGTGATATTGTACTACAAAGTCAATAGACAATACAAAAGATGTTACGTTAATATTTCGCTCTTTTAAGCTGTATTTGTGCCTTGACTATGTCGAATAAGAGCAGAAAATGGAACACATTATTTTTGGAGGTTGTTTCAAACGGGTTATCTCACGTTTCACTGGGAAAAAAAACTTGTGATATTGTACTACAAAGTCAATAGACAATACAAAAGATTTTACGTTAATATTTCACTCTTTTAAGCTGTATTTGTGGCTTGACAATGTCGAATAAGAGCAGCAAATGGAACACATTATTTTTGGAGGTTGTTTCAAACGGGTGATCTCACGTTTCACTGGGAAAACAAACTTGTGATTTTGTACTACAAAGTCAATAGACAATACAAAAGATGTTACGTTAATATTTCGCTCTTTTATGCTCGATTTATGCCTTGACTATGACGAATAAGAGCAGCAAATTGAACACATTATTTTTGGAGGTTGTTTCAAACGGGTGATCTCACGTTTCACTGGGAAAACAAACTTGTGATTTTGTACTACAAAGTCAATAGACAATACAAAAGATGTTATGTTAAGATTTCTCTCTTTTATGCTTGATTTATGCCTTGACTATGACGGATAAGAGTAGCAAATTGAACACATTATTTTTGGAGGTTGTTTCAAACGGCTTATCTCACGTTTCACTGGGAAAACAAAAGTTATGAGGTCATTAAGGCAGATCTGAAGATTTAAGTCATAATCAAGCTTATCAGCTTTCATTAAGTTTTACTCGGCTTTTTTTATTCAGCTGTATTCAATTGTCCAATTTTATTTAGTTAATTGATAGATTCTATTTGTGTTAAAATTCTTGAACTCATTTCTAAAGCGACACCAAACTCAAATGGTAAGCCACGAATATAATGTTGAAAAGCCACAACCAACGATTCTATCTGTATGCCAGAGCGCTGCCACAAGACTCAGTGCAGTGGTACCAGTTTAAGGAAATACTATGGGGGTTCTATTTTTTTCAAATCTAGAGGGTCTACGATTTTTAAATACTCTTAAATGGAATTAAAATGGGTATTTTTCAGTGGAAGCTCCCAAAAATGTATTTTCTTAAATCTAGGAAAGTAGATGCCAATCCTTCCTTCGTAAAACCCTGTATGGCCCTGTGCTGTTTAACAACCGGATATTCAGTTTTATTATAAGTGACACGTCAACCCTTGTCCTGGGACTGATTAATCTTACAAGTAAAATTATCCTACTATTATTATCATTAACAGTCCGAGAAAAAAATTAAGCCGATAGAATTAAATAAAATAGATTTCGGAACGTTTAAAATAGAGTGTTCAGATGTTTAATCGCATTTTTAACTAAATACGTTTTCAGGCAGAGGGACAATTTCACTGGCAGGCCGCAATTTGTTAACTATTATTTATTCTATAATCCTAAAACCTCTTGGCAAGCTGCTGAGTTTATAGATGTTATTCCATCTAGTAGGCAATTGCCACTTGATATCGATTAGAACGGTCATTTACGCATTAGAAAAATGTATCACCTTGTGTTTCATAATTACAATAGCGAAAATAAAAAATTGCGACGAAATTCAAGAATTAATATTATCATGTACTAAAGTTCAAAGTCTCCCACAATTTAACAACAAAAATTTTCAACAAAACAACCAAATAAAAGAATAAAAAAACAGAAAGTTTAATTCAGTTAACGAAATAGGAAAAGTGCAAAGACCTTAGAAATAATAACCACTATGCTGACTTCTGAGCAAGAAAGGGTTTTCAAAAATATTGCAAAACTATTAAAAAACCAAGTACATTTTGTACCTAAAACCAAGATTTTCTTTGTGTGTTTTTAATTTTTGCTCTGAAGAGATTTGGTACATTTCGTACCAAAAATACATTGTAAACCAAGTACAAAAAACCAAGGGTATTTGAATGCAGACTTGGTGGGATTATCTTTTTTTGATCTCACCATTACAGACGACGAAAAGTTGTTAATGGCTAATAAATTGCTCACTAGCACCAATGAACCATCAGAGCACACTAGGGTTGTAAACTCAAAAATCAGGAAACAAAAATTAAAACAGGTAGTTGATGGAGGATTGGTAAACTTACTAACCAAAGAAATATTTACATTCTTTGACCGATTTAATATAAAAGCAGCTTTCCGAAGAAAACATCCTAACGCCTGGCCTGAAAATAATGGCTTCCAAGAAGGATTGAATAAAATCGTTATTCAAAAAAAAAGTTGGAATATCAGGTCCAACCTTTATGAGCAATTTTTTTTTTTTGTTAGGCAGTACTTAAAAACAACATTCATTATTAAGGTTGCATATTGAAACAATTCTTGGTAACAAACTGTAAGTATGGAGCGACCCGGCTCAATATTGACCGAAATTCTAAAAAAGATATGTCTATACCAGTAGATATATCAAAAGAATCAAATTTTCATGGTTATTTTAAATATAAAAGTTTTATTAAGTTTAGTCTTATCCATTAAAAATTATGAACCTGTGAAAATTTGCATTATTTATTAAAAAAGGGGAAACGCCCCCTAAAAGTCAGAGAATCGCGATGAAAATTACACCATCAGATTCAGTCTATATGAGACCCCATTGTAGAAGTTTCAAGCTCCTATCAGCAAAGATGTGCAATTTTGTAGTTTTTTGACCAGAAAAAAGATCATGAATTCGTGTCTAATTGTTGTTTTCTTCCTTAGGGGTGATTGTATCAACCCAGTGGTCTTAGAATATCGGAACAGGACTCATTCAGACGGTAATTTAAAGTTCTAGTGTCCTTTCTAAGAGACCAAAAAAAGTGGACCGTAACTAGGCCCCCTCCCACGCCTTTTTTTGTTCCCATGCCCATTTGTTCAGTATAGTTGAAAGGTCAGATAACTATGCCTTCGGAGATATCATGACCTCCCACAGTGCCTGGGGAAAGGTCTAAGTTATAAAAAATTGCCCATTGTTTACGTATAGTATTTGTCATTGGAAAATATGCACACTTTTATGGATGGGGGGGGAATTTGTCGGGGGCAAATAAGAAGTTATTACTTATATGAGGGGTACTGTTCTGCCTCAACACCTCGCTCTTTACTCCAAAGTTCCAATTCTGTCCCAATTCCTTAAGAACGACCCATGAAACACTTTGTTTATTTGACAAGAACAATTAGAGGCTTTTTTAAAGTACTAAAAAACTTTAGCATGAAGAATGAGTTGTTGAGAAAGAGCAACCCTCCTAATATACGTAATTATTACTGTTCGTTTTAAGTTTTAATATTGCTCCTTACTTTCAGTTGAAAAAATACATTTTTTTTAACACCATCGGGTGTTTAAGTTGCATAACCGAGTGTCTTCCAAGTTTTGGGATGAGGCAAAAGTCCAAAAGCGTTTTAGATTTGATGTGCTAGCTGCTGCCATAGCCACCTCACACTATTTAAATAAATATCTTGATAGATTTTTGACTTGAATTAATGCATTGGCACATTTTGTGAATATGCTGATGATTTTGAGGCTTCGGCTCAATCGAAGTGTTGATATTTTGAAATTTTCAGAGATTATAAGATGTGTGTAACTGCAAAACGTGAGCTAGTAAAAAAAAGTATCAACAAACAATTTTTATATAATAGGGCCAATACATGTTGTAAGTTTATTCAAAATAATAACATTCAAGCTATAGATTCAAATAGTAAATGAAAATATTTAGAAACACCCAATACATCAACTGAACGAAGACATATATTAGTTCAAACAGCAAAAATAACGTATTTCTTATTGTTTTTCTTGTGACTAAAATAACTTAGATCTTAAAAATTGACAGTAGCCTATCCAATATTCTAGCTTTTACTAGTGAATTAGATAATATGTTTTAACACTTTTTCTAGCAAATACTGACCTAGTCTAGTCTATAGGCTAATAAGAAATCTGGAAATGGGCCGTAGTTATATACGTTTTATGGGTTAATTTAAGGCTGTAGCCTACTCAGTGAGAAATAGTGCGCAAACAAAAAAGATTAAGGGAAAGATTTTACAATTTACACTAATTATAGAGACTATGAATGACCGGAAAATCGAAGCTATATTATAGTATAGTTTCAAATACTTTGGCTACTTATCCCCAAACTTAAGATCAATATATTGGAACGTGCAACTTTTAATGGTAAACCCCAATGTTTCGAAGTCTCAAAGCACATAAAAGTTATGTAGAAAAACCTAGCACGTTTTAAGCCTCTTGAAATCCAAGTTTCGTCTTAGACACTATATTTTGTTTATTGTTTCCGTTTCCTCGTAAGAAAGAAGTTTTTGCGGAATGCGGGGAATTTTTTCCCGCATTCTGCCTGTTTATTCTTTTTCTTATTGTTAGTCTCTAAAAAAGAGACAGAAATGTGAACTGTGTATCTTCTGAATTATTGGCTTTTTTTAACATCGATGATATTGGCTCTTGGCGGGCAAAATTGGATTCTCTTCAATGTAGCTCTAATTCTAATGTCCGATATGAATCGGGGCATTACTTTTGGATAGGATTGAACTGGCACGAACAAACAAAATCTGACTACTTGTTATTTTTTTTTCTTCTTTACAGACGGGAAGAATGGCTCAGAGCTGTGAAACGTGAGGATTTGCTGGAAAATCCGAATGTGGTAAAAACACTCTTCATATGCACGAGGCATTTCAAGGAAGAGCATTATATGGCTGCAGATATTACTAAGCTAAAAAAAAGTCTGCTTGAAGCCAAGTGCCATCCCGTTTATTTTAGTCGGTGGCGGTCAAAGTAAGACTTTATGTCTGTTCATTACGTTTTTTCTTTTCTTCTTTCTTATAGAAGTAGATTAGAGTAGATAAGATATGTCGCAGCAATAAGAATAAGTTTTCTCCACTCTTACAGGTGACATTGCTTTCACTGACATTGGTAGCAGCTCAAACAACCTGAATTCCGTTGAACTTGTTAATCTTAGTGGTAAGTCTTGTTTAGTAAATTAGTTAATAAATCTAATAGCGCTCGTTATTGCTCATGCTCATTTATAGTCAGTTATTTCCTCTTTCTCCCTACTTTATGAAAAAGACATAATTAACACTTAGAAACAAAAGAAAGCGATTTTGAACATAACCGCTCAAGATTTTGCCATTATTTTTTTCTGTGATTTGATGGAGGGATTCTATATGCATTGAAGGAGTAATTAAAAATTCGTTGGAAAGAAAGTAAGTTAATGGTTATAGTTTTTTGTGGCTTTTGTTGTTTTGATTGGGGAATAAGCTTGTCCTCATAAGCTATAGTTTTGAATATTATTGAGATTTTTGCCTATATGGTATAGTCATATACCATATAGGCAAAAATTTGCCTATATAGTTTTTGCCTATATGGTATAGTCTCCCTTGCTGACTCCTTCGAGTCAGCAAAGGCAAGGGCTGATTAGCAAGGGCCCACTTTGCATGCCATGGTGCCTCTCCATACAATGGGCGTCTACTCCTAACAAGTAGACCTCTTGGCTGGTAAAACACTGCTTTTTTGGCTTGTTCAGCCTGGTTGTCTAACTTCGCTTACTGAGTCAGGCCATCGAACATCAACTGTTCACATTTTTAATACCGATTGGTAGAGGAGAAGCAAAGCTTTAGGTGTGTCTTTAACATAAAAGCTTTCCTTGTAATTATTATTCAACGTGTTTATTTTACTAACATAAAGTTTAAAAAAGGGCACATTTATTAAAACCGCAAAACGTAAAGAAAAATGTGTACTATAAATTAGTGATTAAACGTTAATTAATCAAGATTTCAGTAGTTCATGTATGCATATTTTTCATTAAAAATCCAAAACTGTCGCATATGAGATCATAATCAGGGCTGAAAACTGTGGGATACAGGTAAACCTTAGTTCATCAGTTAGATGCGGCCTGGGATTGCATGTTTGACTTCTCTTATAATCAAGGAAATTTATAATTAATAACTAAATAGCTTCAAGTAGAGTGTAAGCTGTGTAAACGTTCAACCTCTTATTATCTGAGTCATTGAGTGAAGAGGCTACCGTTTTTACTCTCTGAAAGCTCCGTTAAGGCTTGAAGGATGTAATGAAGAGAGGCTAGTTGCTCTCCCTCATGTTTGTCTCTTAAAGAGGAACTACAACTATACATTTCAAACCAAATGAGCCTCGTCCAAAGTTCAATCGAACACCCCTTCCTTAAAAGTCTTGTATGTCCCTGAAGCATAACTTACAACCCTTGAGACATAACCCAGGCCCTCAGGCATAGCCTAGAATCCCCCAGACTCTGGGGGATTCTGTCCACCTCAAAGGCCTTATCATATGGTCTTTGGACTATTTTTGAACAAAAGGCTATCTCAAAATTTTTATCGGATGCACTTAAGGAAAATACAACGTAGGGGGGGGGTGCCCCCGATCACTTTGACTCTTAAGAAGGGAACTATAACATTTGATTTCCGACCCAAAGTTCCCGCTCTGGAGTTCATACGACCACCATTTCCATAAAAACCTCATGTGCCCTCGGGGCAATACTTACATCCCTTGCGATGAGGGGTTGGGTGTGGGGGGTGGGGGTTTTCTTCATCCTCAGAAATGTAATTTCTACAACTTTCGGCTGCTCTGAACAAAATGGCTATCTCAAAATTTCGATTAGATGTGTTTTGGGAACCCTTGAGGCATAATCCAAGCCCTGAAGTACTGGATTATGCCTTGAGGCATAACCCAGAATCCCCCCGACGCAGGGAGATTTTGCCCAACTCAAAAGCCTTATTATGTGGTCTTTGGACTATTTTTGAACATATGGCTATCTCAAATTTTTCGTCGGATGCATTTATGGAAAATACAAAGTAGAGAGGGGAGGAGGCGGGTGCCCCCGATCACTTTTACTCTTAAAAAGGGAGCTAGAACATCTTATTTCTGATCCAATGAGCCTCCTCCGGAGTGTTATACGACCAACCTCTCCGTAAAACTTTATATGCCCTTGGGGCATAACTTACAGCCCTTGTGCTGAGGGCTTGGGAGGGAGGGGGGTATTCATCCTCGAAGATATAATTTCCAGACATTTGAACTACGCTTAACAAAAAGTATATCTCAAAACTGAATAAAATGGCTATCTAAAAATTTTGATTACATTTGTTTTGGGAATTGATGGGCTGGGGGAGGGGGCATAATGCCCTCCAATCACTTTTGACTATTAAAAAAATGCCCTTTCAACTTCCAATGGTATGAACCTTTTTTCAACTTTCTTCAACAACAAATGGTCAGCACAAATTCCTATCAGATGCATTTAAGGAAAATACGATGTGTAGGGGGAGGGGCATCTGCCCTCCGATTACTTTGAATCTTAAAATGGGTACTAGAACTTTTTATTACCGATCCAATGAGCTCCCTACGAAGTTTATATTATCACCGTTTCTACAAAACTTATATGCCCCCAGGGCGTAACTTACAACCCTTTTCCTGAGGGTTTTTGGGGGGAGGGGATTTGTCATTCTCAAAGACATAATTTCCGGACCTTTTAACTACGTTGAACGAAATGGCTGTCAAAAAATTTTGATTGGATGTGTTTGGGAAAATGGCGAGCGTGGGAGGGGGGCTAGGTGCCCTCTAATCACTTTTGACTATTAAAAGAGGCACTAGCCCATAGAGGTTTCTAGGACAATAAATTACCATCTCTAAATTTTTATCAGATGCATTTATGGAAAATACAAGGCGCTGGTAGGGAGGGGGAGGGTATCCTCCCTCTGATCACTTTGAATCTCGAAAAGGGAACTAAAACTACGGCTTACCATTCCAATGAGCCCCTATTGAAGCTTATACGACAACCTTTTTTATAAGAAATGTATATAAGCTTCAAAGGGGGCTCATTGGATTGGTAAGCAGAAGTTTTAGTACCCTTTCTAAGACTCATTGTGATCGGAGGGAGGTTACCCACCCGCCACACCTCGTATTTTCAAGAAATACATCGGATAGAAATTTAGAGATGGTAATTTGTTGCCGTAGAAATTTCTAATAAGGCTCCTTCGATTGGAAATCGAAGGAGTTAGTGCCTCTTTTCATAGTCAAAAGTGATTAGAGGGCAACCAACTCCCTCCCACGCTCACCATTTCCTCAAACACATTTAATCAAAATTTTGAGACAGGCATTTCGTTCAACGTAGTTAAAAGGTCCGGAAATTCTGTCTTTGAGAATGATAAACCTCCTCCCCCCACAGCCCTCAGGAAAAGGGTAGTAAGTTATGCCCTGGTGGGACATAAAATTTTTGTAGAAAGGGTGATAGTATAAACTTCGGAGGGAGTTCATTGGATTTTTAATCAGAAGCTCTAGTACCCTCTTTAAGATTCAAAGTGATCGGAGGGTAGATGCCCCCCCCCCTAAACATCGTATTTTGCTTAAATGCATCTGATAGAAATTTTGTGATGGTCATTTGTTGTTGAAGAAACTTTAAAAAAGGCTCATTCCATTGGAAATTGAAAGGGCCTTATTTGATGCTTAATTCAGATTACAAACCAACGATGCTTATCTCAGTTTCATGGCTCTTTAGTCCCAAGGAACAATGAAGAGTTGGGTGACAGCCATTCAGATGCTTAGAACGCCATTCCTGTTTACCTCATACAGATTTCTCCAGGTATCCATTTAGAGCTTATCAACTCTGGCTTAGCTTAGAGTTTCGCCACTGACCATCGTTCCAGTCCAATAATCAGTGACGACAGGACTCAAACCCCATCCCTGAATATGAATATGTTTCTTATCTCTAGTAGCCTTAGGCTAAATTGAGGCAAAGGGTTGAAGAAAAAAAAATCATCAACACCATCTAGCATTAGGTGTCTGCTGGTGTTTTTTTAGTGTGATTAATTTTAAAAAGCTTTTACCACAAAATAAGTTTTTCAAAGAAATGTGAAGAGGAACATTAAACCAAAGAGAGCAGAAATAACGTTAAATAATTATGCAACCGTAAAAATACTATGAATTACGATCAATAAATAAATACCCCCCCCCCCCAAAAAAAATAGCCTCTTAACTTTAGGACTGGCAAACTAATTCATATTTTAGCTATAGTTTACTTAGTACCGGTAACGGAAAAGGGGTACAAAAAATGTTTTATGGGTAAAAAGGGGTAGAGTTTCTAAATACGTTTGAGAACCACTGCCTTAATGCATTAGCATGCATTCCTCTTTGGTTCAATCATGGCTCCGATTTCAAAAACCTTTTCTTTTCTGATCGAATCAACTAAACAAAATAATATCACAAGGCAAATTAAAATTTAAAAATAAAAGTGCTGCTACTTTTCTCAATCTCAAGCTCTCTAAAAGCTTTGAGTTTTATTTTCTTTTTGTTGAAAACGACATGTATTTAGAGCAGAACAAGCCCCCTCCCCACGCCCATCAATTCCCAAAACACATCTAATCAAAATTTTGAGATGGCCATTTTGTTCAGCATAGTTCAAAAGTCTGGAAAATACGTCTTTGAGGATGAGGACCCCCCCAAAACCCTCAGCGCAAGGGTTGTAAGTTATGCTCCGAGGGCGTATAAAGTTTTAATGGAAAGGATGAACGTATAAACTCCGGAGGGGGCTTATTGGATCAGAAAGCAGATGTTCTGGTTCCCTTTTTAAGAATCAAAGTGATCGTGGGTCCCCGTTCCCCCCCCCCCTACTTTTTGTTTTCTATAAATGCGTCCAATAGAAATTTTTAGATAGCCTTTTGTTCAAAAATAGTCCAAAGACCCTATAATAAGGCCTTTGGGGTATATAGAATCCCAGTACCTCAGGGCCTGGTTTATGCCTCGAGGGTTGTAAGTAATGCCTCAGGCACACATAAGATTTATATGGAAGGGGTAGTCATCTGAGCTTTAGAAGAGGCTTATTTGGGTTGAAATGTATAGTTCTAGTTCCCTTTTTAAGAGTCAAACATGATGGAGAGAAACTAGCCTTTCTCCGTGACAACCTCTTTTCCCAAAATGCATTCAATTGAAATTGTGAGAGAGTCATTTTGCTACCATTAGTCCAAAAATCATATACGCAATCCCCCAGAGCGCATTGGCAAGGATTGTAAGTTACACCCGGGGCATATAAGGTTTTTATGGAACGGATAATCGCATAAACTTTGGATCGGATGGAGCTCGTTTGATTTGGAGTTGGAAGTTTTCTGAAATGTCCAGTAATTATGTCTTTGGGGCAATGGCGGATCCAGGGAGCGAGGGGGCGTGCGCCCCTCCCCCCTAGCGTAGTCTAAAGTAGTTTATTTTACTCAATTAACTCAAGTTTGCGTTAATTAAACTTGCTCATAACGCAAGTTTATCGGATCAACCTATTTCGCCCCCCCCTAACAAAAAAATCCTGGATCCATCCCTGCTTTGAGGATGTCAACCTCTACATAGTCCTCAGGACAAGGGCTGTAAGTTAGGCAATTCGTTCTTTGTTTACAACTAGCATATGTTATTGAGAAAGGCATGCATGTTTGAACTTTGCTTTCGAAGAAAACGAAGGGTATTAAGGAGAAACATTCAGAGAATGTTGAGGGGAGTGTTGAACCAAATCAAAACACATTAAGTGTACATTGATTGTCGTAAAAAAATGTTTAGGATCAACCTATTTTGCCCCCCCTCCTAAAAAAATCCTGGATCCACCGCTGCTTTGAGGATGTCAACCTCTACACAGTCCTCAGGACAAGGGCTGTAAGTTAGGCAATTCGTTCTTTGTTTACAACTAGTATATGTTACTGAGAAAGGCATGCATCTTTGAACTTTACTTTCCAAGAAAACGAAGGGTATTAAGGAGAAACTTTCAGAGAATGTTGAGGGGAGTGTTGAACCGAAACACACTAAGTGTACATGGATTGTCAAAAGGGTACAATACAGGAATAACTGAGTATATTAATTGCGAAAATTCAGGAAATAATAATGGAAATGATCAAAAAGGTAATATTTGCATGCTACCAATACCACTACAACTACCACCACTACTACAACCACAATACTTTATTTAGAGTACTAAGGGGGAATTTGAACTAAATAAAAAGAAGCTATATGCAAGCACATTGTCAAAATATCTTATCTCAATAATCGATGTGGGTATGAAGTTGGAACTTTCAGATAATACTTAAAGGGGTAGATCAATTTACCTAAAGGCAATATGTGCACACTACTCCTAATACTACTGTTACAGCTACATTTACCATTACTACTACTACATTTTCTTGTATTACAACTACTTATAGGGCTAAGTTCATTGATGTTGCTTAAAAATAAATCAAAAGGTATTGTGTTTATGGTTGCCAAATAAGACACCTCAGCAATATGTCGAGAACGACTGGGGGTCTTATAATAATACCAAAATATTATTTTGTGTTTAAAGAAGCTGCTATTTATAGCCAGTTTTAAGAAAAGAAGAAAAAATGTGTAACACATATTATTTGATTCTCAAGTAGAAGCTAGAATACTGGATACTGTCAATTTTTAAGATCTAATTTATTTTGAGTAAATTTGATAAAAGAGAGGATGGATGCTCCAAAATAGGGTGGGATAAGATTGAAAATTAATTCAATAGACATAATCTAATTGCTTGCCTAATCAGGACAAAAACAAGTGGAGTATAAAAAGAGAAAAAGGAAAAAAATAAAAACTTACAGCATAAAGCTACAAGGACCTAACCACAAAAAACACTCCCTGGAATCAAGACCTTAGACTCCCCCCTTCCAGTCAGAGACCAAGACCCAGAATCTTCTAAAAGTAAACCTGCAAAACTGACCTCATCAAAACCACCAAAGGAAACATCAGAAGAAAATCCAAATCTACTTACAAACTTATTGCTTCTACATATTCAACTTCAACTCACTCTCCAGAACATCCCTCTCAGAAGATCAAAAATCCTCAATTCTAGAAGAGATAGCTAATACCTACTCCCCAAAATATCTTAAGGACACAGCCAACACATATTTCAGCACTATACTCAATAAACTAAATCTATCTATCAATGGCTCTCTATCCACCCCAATTTTGCAATGGAATGTGAGATTATTAAATGATTGTAAAATTACTGACCTTCTTAAGTATACTTCTTCACACAACATAGACAAACTATGCCTCCAAGAAACCCTTTTAAACTCATCAGTTAATCTCAAAATTCCTGGATATGATGTCCTACGAAAAGATAGATCTTCCAATAGAATTGGTGGTAGAGTTGCCATCCTTGTAAGATCACACTTCAAATTCTGCAGTATCAGCCTCCCTGATTTCAGTCATGACATTGATGCAGTTGGTGTAAAGTTGTGGCAAGCGAACATGGAGGTTACTGTCATTAATTTATATAACCCAAATGGTAACAAAAATCAACAAGATTTTTGCAATTTTATTTCTAATAAATTTTCAAAATCAAATCTAGTGGTTGTTGGGGACTTCAATGCCAATAGTCCTATCTGGGGTTATTCACCTAGAAATAATGCTGGCAAATACATAGAGTAATCCCTCATCAATTTTACCAATATAGTACGAGTGACTCCTAGACACCTAAATACCTACTTCAGTAAAAGAAGTGGGAGCTATTCAACTATTGATCTTCAATTAGCCTCATCAAAATTTAATAAATAAAACTACTGTCAACAGAATCGACAACCTCCTAAGCGACCATTTTGTCATATGCCAAAAAATTGGTGACCCAGCCATCATTGATAACTTCATTCCCCACTATGAATGGCAAAAAGCAGACTGGGCAAACTTCTTCCATATTCTCTCAGACCATGACTACTCTTCACTGACCAAAACCAGCTCTCCAAAAATCTCACATCACTACTTCTTGATGCTGCTAAACTTAAAATACCCCAGTCCCAATGCCCAAAAACACTGAAGAATAATAAACCCCCTAGGCCATGGTAGACCTCCTCCTGCCAAGAAGCTTGGCACAATAAAATGAAGGCCATCAGATCCTTCAAGAGAAACCCATCCATTGGAAAATAAATAGCACAACTACAAGCAGAGGCAAAACTTAAAAGAACGATCAAACTTGCAAAAGAAGAGGCATGCAAAAACTTTCTCTTATCAATGTCCTATGAAACACAAGAGTCAAAGATTCATAAGCTCCTAGACAAGATTTTTGGCAAATTCTCAGCACAGAACCTCTTCTATTACCAGCTAACTCTAAATGGTCAGCAGCTGGAAACCAATAAAAAAAATCTGAATTTTTAACAGAGTTTTTTTGAGAAGAAATTTAAAAAAAAACCTCATAATTCACCTCAGATCAGCCTAACACCCCAATTTGACTTGCCTGGGTCCCAGTATCTAAATCAAAATTTTTAAAATGATTGAGCTAGATAAAGCAATCAATTCAAGCAAACCCAAAAATCTTGTAACCACGACCAAATCCATCCATCTTTGCTCCGACACCTTCCACTAGACTTTAAAAACGCAGTCTTATCTCTCTTCAATAACGCCTGGAGTAATTCCTTCTTCCCAACCACTTGGAAAACATTACTCCTCTTTCCTATTTTAAAGCAAAATAAACCCAAAGATGACCCCAACACTTTCAGACCCATTATGATTAGCCCAATTCTGGGAAAACTATATGAGAAGATAATTCACTCCCGACTGTATTGGTTTGCTGAGTCTAACCACCTCATCCTACATACCCAAACAGCCTTTAGGAAATATCATTCTTCCATTGACACATTTGTTTGCTTAACCAATGCCATATCTGAGTGTCTGAAAGATAACCAAATCCAAGTTTCAGCCTTCTTGGACTTCCAAAATGCGTATGATAATATCCAACATCCACTCCTACTGCAAAAATTATCATAAATGGATTTTCCACTATCTGTGGAGAATTTCTTTAGAAGTTACCTATCTGAACGCTTTTTTGTTCTCCAAGAAAATTCCTACATCCCTTCTAAAAAGTCGATAAAATAAAAGTTCAAAATAGGGATATAATCCTTTTTAATAGACAGTGTATAGAAAATTCCACAAAAAATACCAGATATTTCGGTAACATATACAGTGACCGTTATCAAAAGTATTACTACTGATGACGGTCATTGTATATGTGACCGAAATATCTGGTATTTTTTGTGAATTTTCTATGCACTGTCCATTAAAAAGGATTTTATCCCTATTTTGAACTTTTATTTTATCGTCATGGAAAGGCAGTGTGGTCTCCAAAATTATCATCTAGAAAGTTTGTCTCCAAAGACCTTCCCTAAGGTGCTGTGTCCTACCTCATCTGGGATCTGAACCTACCCCAAACAAATATTCAGTTTGCAGATGATATAGTCCTATGATCTACCTCAAATAATTATGAACTGGCCAAATCCAAGATACAAAAGTCACTTTATGTCTTTGAATGTTTCTCTAACAATTCATACCTACCCACCACTTCATCAAAATCGGCTATAGTATAGTTTCATTATACGATAAACCCCCAATCTGCTCTACTAACCCTAAATGGTGTTGTCATCCAAGAGCAACAAAAAATCAAATATCTAGACATCACTCTAGACCAAAAACTAACCTTCAGGCTCCACATTGAAAATGTGAGAATAAAATGCCTCAGAAAAATGCGGATCTTACAAAAGCTACTCAATATGCCTTGGGGCTTCCATGAAAAAACCCTAATAAATTTCTATAAGAATTATATCAGATTGATTATGGACTAATTGTCAATGGCTCATGCTCAAAAACCCTATTATGCGGCCTAGAGACTATCCAGAATACTATGATCCGCGCTATACTTGACCTCAGGAATCACATAAAAACCAACTTCCTCCTCAGCGAAAGTGGTCTCACCTCTATTGCTACTCAAAGAAAAATCCTACTTGCCCGCTACTTTACAAAAACTGAAGATAACAGTTCCCATAGATTATATGATTGGGAAAGAAAACCTGGTGCTTTAAGGGGCCTTGCACGGGAATTTGCAACCACCCAAATGACCATCCCCATGCCTCAATCTTCTTTATTTCAAATATACCCCCGGATACGATCCTGGGCTAACCACTACCCAAAAGTAAACCTTTTGTTTACGCCAGCTATTAAGGCAGATCTTTCCCTTGCCTATGTAAAATCATTATTTCACGAATTTGAGTCTCAGAGATATAAGCACCACCTCCCAATTTTTGTGGATGGCTCATAAATGGAATCCAGGATTCCTTGCGGAGTCCACTTCCCATCTTTAGGTATAGCAGCTGCAGAAAGGCTCCAAAATAATGTGAGTATCATGACAGCTAAAATAGCTACCATCAACAACGCATGGGAAACCATTATAAAGAAGCCAAACCCTCCAAGAAACACCCCTCTTAAGTTAACCCATAACTTTATCTGCTATATTCAAGCGCCTTAAGTTAACCCCTAATATTGACCAACTGGCACAAAGGAGACACTCTTCAATCGATGATGCCGAATTGTTCAAAGCTATATTTAACTGCCTAAATATAGGTGGTTTCATCAATGATGTATAAATTCTATTATTAAATAATAATTGTCTGATTTTTATATTTGATTTCCCAGGACGCCCCTGACATAATCATACAATACGAAAAAGGTTAAATGGATTTATCCGAAGCCTATAACTGAAGAAGAAGAAGAAGTCAATGGTTTGTGTTTTGTCGACTTTACTGGATTATAATAGGATTATACTACTTTACTGGATTATAATAGGACGTAATTTTTGCGACTAGTAAATTTACATAAAAAGGCAACATCTTGTTCAGCCAAAAGCGAATTGTCCCAAGAACAAGGCTACAATTTTATTCTAAGAAAAGAAGAAACATTCAAAGATTGGGATACATTCAACCCAGAAAGAAAAGGGGCAAATGATCTGAGGCCTGTTTTCAGGCCATCCAGATCCAACACGGAGTTCGACTTGGGGTTGTGCAGACTATCGTTTTGAGTGCCGTGTTCAACACGGGTTTAGAGTTTGTGTTCAACACGGGTTTGATAGCTAAAACGATATCATGCAATCATTTGGTGAAAATTTTTAAATTGGACCCCTATGCAGAAAAGATCAAAGGATTTATGATTTGTATCTTTTAATAAGAAATTAATTTATCAATGGTTGTTTGTCTTTAGTGTTTTACATTCTCGGAGGTTAGGCTATTTGGCTGTCCCATGTGTAGGACAACTTTTTTTGTCAAATATTACTCTAGGCTGTATGTAGCCTATATAAACTGTTTCTGCTACATTAATTAGTATTTTTATCCAAATGATGAATTTAATGTTTCTTCTGCCAACTTTGATATTTTCTAAAAATTAGCCTAGGCTACCTTAAATCACAGCTTGGATTAACCTAGCTAAACAGCTTCTTAACTTAACAAAAAAACTACAATTTTGTTGGGATAACAAAAAAGTACCTTTTTTGAAGGCTATATATTTGTGGTAAAGCTTTCTAATTATTAATTGAATAAAAATGTATTAAGACGCAAAAACAAAGTTTCAAATTATCACTTTTTAAGATAAAGATACAAATCGTGGAATGTGTGGGCTTGAAGGGAACTTGCTCAATAACCAATTTCCTGGCTAAATGCGTCAATGTACCGGAAGGAGGTGGTTAGTTTTTCGTATATATACCTTGATTTTTGAGACTGAAGACAGACTTTTTGACTTGCAGGGTGAACCTCTGCCCGTTTATTTTCTCATTAGAAATACCTTGGAATCTTGTTGGATCAGTTTAAGTGTCTGTATCTTATTAAATATTATTGTAGTTTTTGAGACTTGTGGTCTAATTGGGGCAGCCAGTCCCAGTAGCATATCCATATCTGTAATGATTATGTGTAAATTGAATAAAGGTATTGTGTTTTAGACAACCTCTCTACGATCTACCTTTAGCCCCTCGGACATACCCAGTCAGTAGGCCTCATTAGTTCAGTCATAGCCTAAGGCACGCTACCAAAGTTTAATTACCTTAGCGCCAGAGTTTATCTCTCCAGTAAAGGGAGAATAAAGGCATCTACGACTACAACCCCCAAATACCATAGATATACACTTCATAACAACTGGTGGTCGCTGGAAAAACTGGGTCGAGAAGGCTAAATAAAAATAGTAGATTGAAATAAGATGGCTTTACCAGAGGAAAAGATGACTTCCCTATCAACAGTACTTGAAATTGCAAAAATTATACCAGAATACGCGGGAAATTCAGATGTAGATGAGTTTATCAAAAAAGTAAAGATATTCGACGAACTAACTGAATCGTTTGAGGATAAGGTCAAAGAGCAAAGCGTGGCAGCCAGATTAAAGGGAAGCGCCCTTAAACATTTTGAGACAATTAAGGAAAAAGAGCCCAAGAACATAAGTACTCTAATTGAATTTTTTAAAACAAAATTCATAGAGACAAGCATCTCCGAGAGGTTAAGAACAGAGATAGTCACATTCAATACCTCAACTAGTATCAGGGAATATGCCGAAAAAATTTGTAGATCCGTGTGTTTACAATTAGAGAAAGTCGGAAATGACGAGACAGTACAGAAAGTACAACTACATACTTTTACCCAAGGGTTACCAAAAAAAGTTATTAAGACTAATATTATCGCGGAAACCTGAAAATTTAGAGCAGGCTAAAATACTAGTCAAAACAGAGGTAAAAATTGACGAGGCTATGAAAAGTTTGACCAGATGTCAATAAATAACACAGGAGCCCAAGAAAGTATAAAATATGAAAGGGGACAGAAAAGGGTGAGCCTTGAGGAGCCAAATCATGAACCAAAAAGGCGCGACGGAGGCCGAAGGTCGCCGTCTAGGGAAATAGCTGACAGATTCCACAACCTTGAGAGATTAGCAGCTAATAAATATAGAAAATAAGGGCACCCTACCCCACCAAAGACAGATAGTTGGGGAACCAACAAGGACAGATCAAAAATATTTAGAAATAACCAGGAAACAAACAAACAATTTAAGAGAAAATTTTATTGCTATTATTGTAGCAAATCAAACCACTATGCAGCAGATTGCTGGCATAGAATACGCAAAGAAGGCCAGACATACAAGACAAGACACCAATTCAGAATGCGGGGGGACAGAAATTAAGGAAGGCAGGGAACAAATAATACTTTGCAAACACCTAATGATATTCTTGAATTTAGGCCTAGGAGGCAAACGGTTAATAATACCCAGGGTCAAAGTAGCAGCGCTGAAGAAAACTGGGATAATCCCAGAAACTTTTTGCCAAACAGTGGGCATTTAAACGGAGCAACCAGCCTGATAGGGGCGACAGAGCTGTTTTCTTACAAAGACCCCTATATAGTTTAGAATGTTGTGATACAAATGCAAATAATAATAGTCTACCGATTCTACGTTGTTTTAAAATTGATTGTTTTCAAAATTTACCATGTTTACTAGATATAAGTGCATCTAAATAATTAATTCGAGAAGAAGTTTTTAAGAGGTTTCCTCCTAGTGTCAAAAATCATGTAAGCAGATGCCAGAATACCCTGACATCAGTGACAGGGCACAAGCTGACAATTTTGGGAGAATGTCAACTGAAATTTAGTGCAGGGGATAAAGAAATAACAGTAACAGTAATAATATGCAAGCAGCTACCATTTCCTTGTATTCTAGGAAAAGATGCCATCAGAAAATATGGGATTGTATGGGAACCCATATTCGATACAATAACCATAAACCAGGCAAATGAAAATAATAGGCAAATTTGCGTAACAACAAATAACGAAAGTGAAGATTCGAATTATAACCTAAAACTAAGCGGAAAAATCGCCATAGAAGGAGAACGACAGCTCAAGTTCTAGCGACAGTAAATGCAAAAGTAGGAAAGGTTAAAACAATGGATGCCATGATAGGAGGGTACACCATAAAAGAATACCCATTGATTTTCGTGGAAAATCAAGTTATAAAAATTGAAAATGGAATAAAATACTTAAAACTATCAAATCTAAGTAATAATAAAATAAAACTGAACCAAGTAGAACTTGGATCAGTAGAAAAGATTTCAAATTCAGAAATAAAATCTATAAGCAGTCCAGAATTGAGCGTAAACTTCACTAGCCACGAACATTTATCCTCATTAAAACCGCAAACACAAGATAAGTATGGGATGTCGAAAACAGATTTTTTGTAACAATTTGATTTAAAACATTTACCAGAGAACGTAAAAAACCAGGGTGGAAAATATTCTTTGGGATTTTAGATGGACTTTTGCAAGACACAAAGCGGATTACGGATTGACTCACTTAATCACGCACAAAATATCAACAGAGGGCCCTCCAATCAAAAAATCACACCGTATAAAACACATTATCATTTAAAGCCATGGCTAGAAAGCCAGATAAAAGAAATGGAAGATCAGGGAACAATTAAAGAAGGTGTTAGCGATTGGTGTTTTCCACTAGTAATAGTCAAGAAAAAAGATAACACCTTGAGATTATGCATTAAAATCTCAAGAACTTTAAAAACTTTAAATCACTAAATACCGTCACGGTTAAGGACGTGATGAAGTTACCAAGAATTGATGCAATTTTAGATTCGTTAGGGGGTTCAAAATATTACACTAGTTTTAATTTAATAGCAGGATATTGGCAAATCGCTTTAGATGCGGAAACAAAGCATAAGGCTACAGTAATCTTAGACGATGGAAAAACGTTCACATTTGAACGTATGACGTTTGGCTTATCATTTAGTCCAAATTGTTTTAGTCGACTAATGAATTTGGTGTTAAAAGATAACGAACCAAGAAGGAAAAAAGATACCTTGGCTTATTTAGATGATGTAATTTTGTGTAATGAAAACCTGGAAGACCACTTGGTCGGACTTAGAAAAATACTGGAGAAGTTTGAAAAAGCAGGCTTAAAATTAAACCAGAAAAGTTAAAAATAGTAGTACCAAAATTAGCTTTTCTTGGAAACCTGATATACCAAGGTACTATTTCACCAAATCCAGAAAAATTTACAGTCATAGAAAATTTACAACCTCCTAAAGATCAAAAAAGCTGCAGATCAGTTTGCGGTTTGTTAAGCTATTTCAGACGATATAATAAAAATTATGCCACAATAGCACAACCTTTGACAAACCTTTTGAAAAAATCAGGTAAATTCGAATGTCCTTGCGGACGCAAAATAAGCCCTAAATGAAATAAAAAGGCAACTATTACTGGCACCAATACTAAAACTACCAGATTTGTCACAAGACTTCTGTTTGCAAACAGATGCTTCGGGGTACGGTACAGGTGCCATATTATTAAACATAAATTCTGAAGGAGTAGAATCAATAGTTCAATACGCGAGCAGGTCAATGTCTGAGGCAGAAAAAAAAATTCTCGACAGTTGTAAGGGAGTGTTTAGCAGTTGTAGCTTTAACAGAATATTTTCGACAATTTTTACTTGGAAAAAAAATCATTTTACGCGTAGACCAAAAATCATTAATTTGGCTACATACGATGCAAAATAATTTAGCCCGGCTGACACGGTGGATATAACGTCTGCAAGGATATTCATATACTCCAATATATATAAATGGCCGTACAAACCTTTTACCAGACTATTTGTCACAAAATCCAGATACGGAAGGAAATTTGATAACAACCATCCAGAACGAACTGGGAGGGCTAGAAATACTGTCTAATGAAAATGTTTCGAATCATCAAGATACAGATGATTTTTGTTTAGCAATGGAATCCTTTTTATCAAAAGGAACGGGACTGCCAGAGCACTTTAAACATTTTTTAAAAGACTTAGATAATTTTGATCTGGACGAAAGTAAAAATCTTCTAGTAAGATATCATAGACCATCGCAATAATATAGAAAAAATGACTTAAAAATTATTCCAGTAATTCCAAAATCTCTGGAAGGAGAAGTTTTACAGATGGCACTTGCAACGATTGGCTGTCACATGGGAGAAGCAAAAACTATGAAGAGGCTGAAAGAAAATTTTTATTTTCCAAAAATGTACTCAAAAGTAAAAGCTTTTATACAAAGCTGCCAAGAGTGCGCCAAACAAAAGTCGCCACCAAGGACCCCTAAGGCTGAATTAGTTCAATACCCCACCCCTTCAGGGGTAGGAGAATTAATTCCAATAGACATTTGGGGAGCAGGAGGAAGTTTAACAGTTTCTAGGAAAGGAAACAGGTGCGTACTAACCACAGTCAATCATTTTGGTTTGTACTTATAGGCTTTTCCAATTAAAGATGAAAAGACAAAAACCATTGCGAAAGTTTTGGTCAATCGCCTATTTCTGAAACACGGGATTTTCCCTAGAGTTTTACTTAGCGACAATGGGCCATGTTTTAGAACAAATTATTAGACGAAATTACAGAATATCTGGATGTTAGACGATGGTTTACCTCGTCTTACATGGCAGCAGCTAATGGGAAGGTTGAACGTAAGCATAGGGAATTAGCTTACATGCTGGGAATACATGCAAGAGAGGAAAATGAAAATTGGGATGAACATTTACCATTTGTAGTCTTTGCAATAAATACGGCTTTTTCACGTTCCTTAAAAGAAACGCCATTTTTTTGCAACATATAAGAGATCTCAGAATTTGTTTAGATGAAATACAAAATGACAGAATATATTACAACCTAGACCAATATAAGCAAGAGATGGTGATGCGAATGAAAAAAGCTATGGAACAAGTTAAAGACAATCTGGAAGATGCGAAAACAGAACAAAAAGAAAAATATGACAGAACAAGCAAAAATAAAACAGATTACTGTTTAGGAGACTTGGTTTTTGTTTACAAAACGAATCTGGAAGGAACAAAAAAGTTAAAACCGAAATGGAATGGACCATACAGGATTATAAAAATCCTACCAAATAACTTAAAATATGTTCTAAAGAATCAGTATAAGGAAAAGGAAGAAGTAGTACACCATAATAGAATGAAAAAGGGATATTTTTCAAAACCGTGGAAAACATAGCCTATTCTTTCAGACGAAGAAATAGAAGAAACAATTTCACCAGTATATATCAGAAGATTATATGAATTTTGTGACATATTCAATGAGCAAAAAGGGTAGGAGAACAGGAAGGAGTGTTTAGCCCAGTCTTGACTACAAAATCTCCACAACAAAGGAGAAAAAAGGGGAAATATTCGATACTCCTCGGATACTAGCGATGAAAATAATCAAACACAACATAAGGATTTAAAATGTGATAAACCAAGGGTAAAATTCACAGAGGAAGAAAAATAGGAAGGAACCAATGAATTATCTGATTTTCGTACATTAGATTCACCTACAGTCTTAACGCAAAAATGCCTTTTGGAACAAACACCATCTACCAGACGCGAGCTAACAGAATGTGACACTGAAAATTCTTCTAAAGAAACCGATATAACTAAACCTGGGCCATCGTCAAGAAAATCCTCTATAAGAGAAAAATTATGAAGAACAGTAAAGAAACCAAAGGGGCAGCAACCAGTTCCTTAGTCAGCAGCACAAGTAGCTATAACACTTATGAAAAAGGCCAAACATCAAGAGAAACAAAGATTAAAGATATTTGACGAGGCAACAGAACAGCACTCGGACTCAGAGCCATGTAAACCACACTATAGAGACCACGGAAAAACTTGCAAATATTATAAAGAAGAAAAGCAAAAATTTGGGGTCCAGAACTCTGACCAGGAAACGGAGAAAGGCAGAACAAGCGCAGCCCCCAGCAGATTAATCTTTGAATAAATCGGTTGTAACGGAAAAAATAATAAATAAAAATAAAACGAGTAATAAGGCTCTAAAGAAATATCTATATTTTCTTTTTAATCGGTATATAAATAACATCAAGTTTTCTTTCAAATATATATCACCAGTAAAAATTATTACCGTTACGTTCTAACACTAAATTATTAGCTCCGATCTGAAGTGACATCATACGTCCCTGCAAAAATTTTGTTTCCAAAACGAGATAAAACTTCGCGAAAGATGTAATGTCAAGACTGGTATAAACAAATTAGGCTTCATTTCATAAAATTAATAAGGCCACGTAACTTTTAAATGGGTGTAGGAAACAAATTGAATTATACATATTTGAAATCAGCATTAAAAGGTGGTTCTTTTGATATGTATATTGGAAAAATATTTTTCGGGGGGATAATAAAAAAAACGAAGGAGGTTAGTCTACTGAAATAGGGTCATTGGAAGCTGGCAAATTTCTGAGTTGAGCTCAATCACTGCTGGTCTCTCGTTGTTCAGTAAATGCGAAGCATCTACTGACCTTTGACTCTATGAGGTGACACTTTCAGTCGAATTAGAAAAAAATTATTTTTAAGAAATTTAAAAATAATAATAATAAGAAAAGCAGCAAAAGTTTAGATTAAGTGACCACTAGATATATAAGCTAGATGTCATCTTGTTATAATTAGTTATAGTCTAAAGTAATACTTTTTTATTAGTTACAAATGGTAAAAAGAAAAAAAAATTAAAGAAGCGCTATAAAGGTTTAAGCAAAACTTAGAATAAGCTTAGAAAGCAAAAAGAATGCTTGGTAGAGGAAACGAAAAGTGATATAAAAATAAATTATAACCTAAAAACTTACGAGGAGGTAAAAGCTAAGGACAAAATCCATTAAAAATAAACAAAAAATTAAACCTCATCTTCACAAGCAAACTACAGTAGTTCAAGATAATAATTTTAACTCTAGCGATGTTTTGGATCTGAGAAAACGAACTGGCAAAGGAGAATCCTAGTTTAAACAATTGGTTTTCACCTGTGCCAACCCAAACACCCAAATCCCAATCCGTTGAACCCTAACACAAACTAAACAGTATCTACTTTTTCTTTGAAAATAAAATATAGCTTTACACAACAAAAGAAAACTCGCAGTAATGAACACTGAACAGAAATTCATTCTTGTAATTCTCCCAGATTCAAGCTTATCAATAAACCACAGATAAGGAGCACCGAATTCAAAGTTATTTAGCCTTGCAACGGAAGTATTGTCTCTCTTTCTTTGGCAAATAAAATAGTAATTAAAGCTGAGATAAAATTGGCAACCAGTATATCGTAAACATGGCATTTTAAGGAAGAAATGAGAACTGCCAAATGCGGGGCAAAACTTAATTAAAAGTGTTCTAAAAAAAACATTAGCTGAAAAACTACAGTACTTTTTTAACACGAAAAGTTTCGAAGAAAAAATTTAAACAATTTCAATAATTACAGGCTGCAAAAATTAGACAAAACGCCCCCCCCCCCCCACCTCTTAAAAATATGGAGATAATGAATTTGACCATAGAAGAGCAATCAGCATAAAAACTTGTTAAGGGTTTTTGGAAAATACGTGAAACATATAAATATAGGCTTAGGAAAGACATATTTTACTGAAAAAGCGGGAAAAGACTTGAAAACCCCCTTAGGCTCCATTGAAATAACGAATAAAAAAGAGAGAAGGGTTCAAGTTGAAAATATAGCCAGACGAAATTAAAAGGAAAAATAAACTGAATGAAGTCAGTTAAACTCTTTTAGACGCGCTTATTGAACTTGCCGAACGAACTAGTTTGAAAAGTGTACTAAATAAGTACACATAAATAGCATTAACACTAGAGAGCCACTATTACATTAGTTAACGCAGGCCTAGATTAATAGAAATATTGGAGAAATCCTCAAAGTAGTCAAGAAAAGAAATTTGGCTCTCTTATGTGGAAGTCGTTTTCAGAAAAATGACTAACATGGCATTAAAAATTAAAAAAAATTCACTTAATATCCATAAGGACTTAATTTGAAGTTGAAACCTAAGACAAGACCACTAAAAGTGGCGAAGTTAAAGTGAAAATAGTCATTGTCACTTGTATGTCAAAACTTGAATTACTGTGTGTCATGAAGGCCAGGTATTTTCTGCAGAAGGGCCACATTTCTGATAAAAGAATAGACCAAGAGAAAATTGTGGCAACAAATCAAAAAGTGTGACAATAATATAAATAATTAATTATTGTGTGTGCAGGTTCATAATAGTCCTTTTAGCTGTAGCCATGACAAGAGGACCTGGAAGCGTTATAAAGAGCTACCAGAAGGCAGTCATGGTAAGCGAACCTTCAGAGTACAGGCAAAGTCATTTGATAATGGCATAACAGGTATAAGGTGAACAGCAAAAATTTTTTAGCTTATCAGATAAAAGCTGTAAATAAAGACTTGCAACAAAAAGACATTAACGGTGAAAAAAGAGAGATTACAGACAAAAACGTTATAAAACTGTCTCAAGTACCTAGAAATTCGAAAAGATTTGAAAAGCTTGAAAGTCTGAATAAACAAACATGCTTATAAGCTAATGGCAGTTAATGACACAAGTGGGTTTGAAATAGAACCAAAGTTTTAAAACTAAATGTATATAGTCGTATATGGGAAAAGTTATATGGTTGTAACAAATGTAATTGAGAAAATATCTACTGTTATAAATATATTTCGAAAACCTTTTAGAAACAGAGAATTATATTTAAAAAAAAAATATTATAAAAATGTAAATAGAAAAGTTATGTTATATGAAATATTGCCATGCCCTTATATTGAGGGCAATCACAGTTACTAGTTATAGTGCATAAATCTATTTGTTGGAGTTGCTTTTGTTTTGTAAATGTTTTAATTACCATTAGGACTTATCATATAAAAGTCTTGACGGACTTATTTAAAAGTTGTACAACGAATAAGTATTGCAGTGATTAAATAAATTATTAAAGTACATTACTATTATTTGTTTTAACAATTAAGTTATGTATCAACATAACTTTCGTTAACATATATATATACATATATATATCCTAAACTATCCATATAAATAGAGTAATTAAATGTTGAGTATTTGTGTTTTTTTATGTTTATATCATTCAAGAAGTATCCTACATTAATACTTCATAAACAATTAACAAAACAATAATTGGAATTAATTCCAATGCTTATCTATACCGTGCATTATTTTTTTAATGCTTTAAGTTTTAAACAGTTGTTAAATATCCTATTTAGTTTTGCGAATGAAAAAAAATATTTATGTAAGCTATTACACAATGCTTATATATATATATATATATATATATATATATATATATATATATATATATATATATATATATATATATATATATATATATATATATATATATATATATATATATATATATATATATATATATATATATATATATATATATATATATATATATATATATATATATATATATATACTATGTTTTTATCAACTTTAAGTTTTAACTAGTGATTTAATTTTATATGTAAATGTTTGACCTCGAGTCAACGTATTAATAATTTTTATTGTGAAATAATCCGTTTAGTATTAAGTTTGAAAGAATAATCCAGCAAGAAACATAATGTTTCGATTTAAGCGGGATAGTATTTTTGGAGTAGTTAAAAGAGAGAAAAGTAAATAAAAGTAATTAAACTTTACGAAGTTGAGTGTTTCTTTCTAATATATATGTAAAACTATATGCTTTTATATGTATACTAATGTGGATATTTATTTTAGAAACAGCCTCAGCTATTTTTTTGGAAATCAAAATTTTGATAACATCCTTTTGGAGGAATTTCTCATTCATTTCTTTGATCCATTTTTGGAAATTAGCAAATTTTAAAGCCAGTTCAATTAGATCCTGATAACATCATCTCATACAATCAGAAACCAAACCATACTTGATCAACTGATATTTGGAAACTATAGACTTTACTACAAGTTCATCAAAAGTGAGATAAAATCAGAACTTAATTTAGGACTAGTTATTGTGCTACATAGCCCAAATGGCTTATGTTATTGAAATATGTGAAAATGCTTCGGGCTGGAAAAATATGTGAAAATCTAAAAATCAGTAATGTTATATGTAATTTATCCAAGGTAATTGAAAAACGAAAAATAAACGGTAGATCAACCACATCACACAGATAAATTAAATTATTAATGGGAATTAAATTTAAACTCAAATAATTCATAAACTTTTCTAATATAAATTGAAATCTAATTTAAGCAAAACCACTAATATTATGTTTAAGCCGCTTAAGGTCAACTTAAAACAGAAGATGCATATTAGAAGAATAAAAAGAGTATTTTTCAGTACTAGATACAGAGAAAAAGAGAAACAAGGATGAATTTCGAATTGAAATCCTTCGACAGAAAAGAACATGGCCCATATTGGACCAGAAACATAACCCTAGGGAAACCCATTGAGGGTAGATGCACATAATGACCCAAAGATGGCAGCACAATAGCTATAAACGAAATTAAGTTGTTTTAAAAGTAAAATATTGAAAATTGGGACAATTCTTCTTTAAATGGGGAGTATTGTGGTAAAGCTTTCTAATTATTAATTGAGTAAAAATATATTAAGACGCAAAACCAAAGTTTCAAAATACCACTTTTTAAGATAAAGATACAAATCGTGGAATGTGTGGGCTTGTCGGGAACCTGCTCAATAACCAATTTCCTAGCTAAATGCGTCAATGTACCGGAATGAGGTGGTTAGTTTCTCGTATATATACCCCGATTTTTGAGACTGAAGACAGAGTTTTTGACTTGCAGGGTGAACCTCTGCCCGTTTAGTTTCTCATTAGAAATACCTTGGGATTTTGTCGGATCATTGTAAGTGTCTGTATCTTATTATATATTATTGTAGTTTTTGAGACTTGTGGTCTACTTGGGGCAGCCAGTCCCAGTAGCATATCTATATCTGTAATGATTATGTGTAAATTGAATAAAAGTATTTTGTTTTAGACAACCTCTCTACGATCTACCTTTAGCCCCTCAAACATACCCAGTCTGTACGCCTCATTAGTTCGGCCATTGCCTAAGGCATGCTACCAAAGTTTAATTACCTTAGGGCCAGAGTTTATCTCCCCAATAAAGGGAGAATAAAGGCATCTACGACTACAACCCCCAAATACTATAAATATACACTTCACAACAGTTTCACAAAGTTTATCTCCCCAATAAAAGGAGAATAAAGGCATCCACGACTACAACCCCAAATACCATAAATATACACTTCACAACATATTGGCTTTAAAATACACTTTTCTATCTATCTATCTAATATGCAGAATAATTGTACCAAACGCATTTTGCATACTGACCCGCTAAAAATTTGTCCCATGAATAGGCATATTCTATACATTACTACTCAAAGAATTTAACATTCCTTGTGACTTTTGGGCTATAAGTTGTATTTAAACTAAAGATAAGTAGTGTTTTGCTTCTTTAGTTTGAAATTTTGATTAACTTCACAAAGAACTATCTTCATTATTTTCCACTTCTTGAGAACCTTCATTAAAATTTATAAAATGTTTTGCACAGTCCCTCAAAAGTCCATTAAAAGAAATTTTGTTATCCAAAGAAATACAACATTAGTATTTGTCATCCATCATATAAAATTGAGAATTTTAAATGACTAATATTAAAAATAGAAAAATTTTACATAATAAAGTTCCATGGTTAATTCCACCCTTAAAAGCAATCAACTTTTGTCAAAATTCAAAACCATGTATATACAAGACTCAATTGATTGATTTTTACTCTTTGATTGATCAATGAATCTTTTGATTTGACTCTGGTTGATTTTTATATAAAATGACCATACACTTTTATTCTAGGTGGAACTATGAAAGATGAACTAATGTTGTTTGAAGCATTCATGCAAATCTGGAATGTTGATGAAATCTTGTAGCCAATGAATTTAAAACCGCTTCTTGAAGAGCACAAGGAAAATAAATATAAACAACTTCTAATAGTGCATTACGGTAATTATCTGGCTTACAAAAAAAAAAAAAAAATGTCTTCCTACTTTAGTAACTGAAATAAATGAG
The DNA here is from genome assembly GCF_049724085.1 of Artemia sp. Qi Xiang Cuo. NCBI lineage: Eukaryota > Metazoa > Arthropoda > Branchiopoda > Anostraca > Artemiidae > Artemia > Artemia sp. Qi Xiang Cuo. The sequence goes on along the minus strand of NC_142797.1, from coordinate 65,004,527 downwards.
CACTTGAACAAGGTCTAGACCCTACTCATTCATCCAGTTCCCCAGGACTAAACAGTATAACCAATCCGACAATCCGAAAATCAAGTCCAAAATAGAGCAAAATCAGCATCAATAAGCATACGTCAATGTTCCAAAACTAAGCTATAGCACCTTAAATCTACAAAAGCATTATATTCCCAAGGTGATCACCACATGTCGGAGCTCATCAGATGAAAACTCATTGCCTAAATGGGTTTCGGCGCTTAAATTTCATTACCCAGGCAATATGAGCGCGCCATGCCATATTCTGGCATACCCCTATGTAGTAACATCAATTTAAAAAACATAAAAAAAATCCAAAATATACAAAAAATTAGAATATTTACCCCAGAAATTTTTTTTTCAAGCATCCTTAACCAACCTTCAAAAAACAGAGAGTCAAACCTTCAACCAATTCAAATACAAATAAACAACTAACACTAGTCCTCCAATCGGACCAATTTCACTTTCACTCAAATTCCAAAAATTAAATTCCGAATATTACACCATAGTTTTTACCACAAGTGTCGCAATCCAACCCTCAACAACCGGGAAGATAAACCAAATTCCTTCAACACGTTACCGTAAAATATCATTCAAGATATCTTGATAACTTTTATTATACTTTTGTAAAAGCTGATTATACTTAAAACAAAGCTTTTTAAATTGCCAAGCAAGTTTATTGGTGGAAAAGCCTCTTATGATTAGCTTCTTGCTAAGTAACATACATCTATTTCTAAAATCGATGTAATTAGTACAAATTCTTGCATATCTAATAGTTGGGAAAAATACGATGAATATGTTATATTTGAATGAATATTACTTTTTGGAAATGGAAAATTAACTATTTCAAAATTAATATCGTCTGTTTTATTATATATTTTAAAATTTATTGTATTATTAGGTATCACATTAATCTCTAAATCTAGAAAATGGTCATATTTGCCATTTCCATTACTGGATTCCAGCTTTAACTCTGGTGGATATATTTTACTTGCAATCTCTAAAAAATTTGAACAATTTATCACCAGAAGGTCATCTAAATATCTTTTATTATTTGAGAGCAAATACTTTATATTACTTGGATTCTTTTATCCGTCATATAATCGTATTCTAAATAATTTAGAAATAGATCCGCTATAACTGGACTGGCATTACCCCCCATAGGAATTCCATTACTTTGATAATATAGATTGCCATTAAATTTTATATAAGTATTAAATAGAACAAATTCTAGTAGATCAAAAATCATATCTAGGCTATAACATCTTGAGCTAGTTGTACTATTAAAATAATTAGTCCATCTCGCCTTCTTATTATACGCATCAATTTTTAAAAACGGCAAATTAGACAAAAGAAAAGCTTTCTTAATAATTTTTTTAAAATTTATAAATATTAAATTAATAGGTAAATTTGTATATAATGTAGTTAAATCAAAAGAGTGGACTGTTTTGGCTGAAACCGAAGCCAGAGAATCTTTTACTTGCAGCGATTTATTAACGCTCCAATATGGATAAAACTTAGAAAATTCTTTAATTCCCGAGCAATATGCCTCAAATTTATTTTTGATTTCTCCTAAAATACACAACAAGTTAGTAGCCGCAACTCTGGTCGGGCACCTTGCTGCACCCACAATAAAGCGTGGTTTCGGGGGATTTTTATGAAATTTTGCCGTCCAATATAAAAACCGAAAATTTTTATCATTATCATTAACCTTAATATTAAATTTTTTAAAAAGTATATCCTCTATTCCAATCAATAGACTATTATTAACATCTTGAACCTTTTTATATGTATTTGTTGTACTAAGCTCCTTTGTTAAAACATCACAATAAAGCTTCTGACAAATTATTGTAAAATTATTATTCGCTTTATCAATGGGTACAATTACAAAATCCCTCTTTATATTATCAATTGCTTGTTTTATCTTAGAATTATAAAAAACTGCATCATTATCATGCTTATTTGTCCTTTTATATATCTTATTTCTAATAAGATATATAAGATATTTCTAATAAGATATTTCTAACCTTATAAATAATTAAATTTCACCAATTCTGAAAACTATTTTTTTTAATTTTCTCTTTTTTGCAACAATTATCAATAAATATTTCGAGATTATTATTTAACCCTCTATCCAGATTCGAGGGTTTTAGATGATTTGAAAGACGGAATTGAGCCCCCATTTTCATTATATTCTACAATTCGATTTGCTTAATTATTGTTAAATCACCTGTAATAATATGTTCGTAAGTTGGATTAACAAACGATAACAATTGGTCACACTTACAAATAGGTTTCCAATTACTATCCGTGTCAAAATTCTTAAGTGTTAAATTATAATTAAAAATCATTTGTCCTATCGTTTTTGAAAATTTACATGTTATAATCAGATTATTCTTATGCTTCAAATTACTAGGAAGGGCCTGTTTCACATCAGCCTGGTTTAAAATTCCAGGTAAATTTATATCCTCTATTTGTTTACTTATAAAAGTTATAGGTAGATATAATCTCTTCTCCTTATTAACAGTCTTATCTGACTTTTTATCTTCTGAATTACATTTAGTTCTAGCTAGAATACATACTGTATCATAAATCAGTTTAATTTTTGAGTTACATGGTGTTTTATTATTTACATTCCAAAATAATTTTTTTAAATTATTTTTTGATAACTTATTTAAACATTTTATTATACTAGCCATACCATTAGACTTAAATAGTTTGCACAATTCCTTCAAATAAATATTTAAATCTATATTATTTTTTCTATTATTTTTCCTATGCCCTCTTGGTCGAATTTTACGTTTAAAGTGATGATTAAAAGAAGGATGATCAATTAAACCATTTATAAAATTAAAAACAACATTAGATATGTCTCCATATTTAGCCACTCGGTCATTTAACCCGAACGGATAAGCAGTATCGAGGGTATGGATCCAATAGTCTTCACGCTTACGTAAATTTATATTTTTCTCTTCTTTAGTTCGATTACTGAATTCCAAATTTTCTAAAATCTTAATAGTTAAATTAGTTAAAGCACAAGTACCATTATTACAATGTTGTACTAGATAGATATTCGTTTTTTACCCTTAATTGTGCTTTTGTGCCCCGAAAATCTCTCATATATGTTATTAATACTTTCCTCCACATATTGTAAGCCACAAATTTTACGCTCCAACAAATAGATGATATTATTTGTTTTACAATTTACCCTACCCCGAAACAAACAATGAAACTTTTTGTTATATAAAGTACTTTGTACCATAGCCCTAGGGGTGAAATAATCTCGGCATAGAAAACAACGACCAGTACACCTACCAATATCCGGTAGACCGCTTTGAATCTTACTAGCATTCGAATTTATCATTAAAAACCAGGTAAAAAACCAAAAACGACAAACAAAACAAAATCCAAATCAATCCAAAAATCAAGCATTGTTCCATTAACCATAACACCAAAAAACAACCCAAAACCAAAAATAAAATGACTTCCCAGAACAATTATCCGTCTCAGGTTAAAACCTGGATCAGGGTTAAGGTCTGTCGGGGAAAATTTTTTTTAACAATTCCTCCACCAGCACTAGATCCAACCTGAAATCATATAATGTATTACGGTAATTACTTGGCTAAAAAAAAAAAAAAAAAAAAAAAAAAAAAAAAAAAAAAATGACAATAATGTTGGAGCAGTCAAAAATGATACATCCAAAAGTTGAAGGTTACCATGAGTTGATTGTGGAATCATTGAGTGAGGAAAGATTCCGTGAACACTTCAGACTTAAAAAAGGAACTTTTAATGCAGTTTGTACAATATTTCTAAATGAAAGAGACCTAATAGTACAGTTTTTCCCACAAGAGTTCAATGACATTCAAGAAAATAGCTACAATAAGCCTATAAAATTCAGGAAGGCCATGCAAATAACACTTTGGTATCTTGCAAATACTATTTCAATGAGGGATGTTGGTGATTGTTTTAATGTTGCTAAGTCAACTGTATTCAATTGTGTCAGAAAATGTTGCAGTGTCCTTACAAGACTAGCCAATAAATTTATTATTTGGCCTAAGGATACAAGGGACTGTGCAAGCATTACTTCCAAATTTTTATCTATTTCTGGTTTTCCAAATGTGATGGGATCAATAGACGGATGTCACATACCTGTCATATGTCCAGCTGATCAACAAACAGCATATCGTAATAGAAAGTGTGGGCATTCTATAGTGCTCCAAGCAGTTTGTACTGCAGACAAAGTTTTTGTTGATGTCTCAACAGGATACCCTGGCTCAATGCATGATGCTAGAATATTGCAGAATGGTGGTATATTTGAAAAAGCTACGTCATACCAAATTAACAATTTCAATGATAAGTCACATTATTTGGTAGGTGACTCTGCCTATCAACTACTTACATGGATAATGGTACCTTATAAAGACTTTGGGTCCCTTTCTCAAATTCAAATTAAATTCAATAAGAACCTTTCAAAGGCAAGAGTTGTAATTTAAAATGCTTATGGAATGTTGAAGGGAAGATTTCGCAGACATCAAATGTTGGACTGTGATATAAACTTTACCCCAAATGTCATCATAACTTGCTGTGTGCTGCATAATCAGTGTGCCATGGAAGGGGACCTCATAGAAGAGTGGTATGATGACAACATTAGTAGAGCAAATGCAACAGTGCAAATTGAAGAGCCCCTAAATTTCAATGCAACGGCGTCATCTGAAGCTCATGAAATGAGAGATATGTTAGCTGCAAGCTTTTGAAATAATTTTTTTTAAATAAAGCACTTCTTATTAGGTGAACGATTAGTTATTCAGGAGCTAACAAAAAAAGGACATAAGGTCCTAACATGCAAAGCATAAAAAAAGAGAATGTAGTATAATTACATAAAATTTTAATAGATTGGATTTTCTGATGAAAGACAATCAAAAGTATTGTGAAATATTGTAAAATTAAGAAGAAAAAGCTTCCCCTACAGGTTGATAAAAGTTGCATCTTTTAAATAGAAAATTGTTGTTTCATAACTTAGCTTTAAAATGGCAAACAAAAAACACAATAGGAGACAAGCTGTAGCCAATAATGTTTTTCAAAAATGACAGAAAAATTTCACTCAAACATTTGTTGTCCTTTTCTTCCATAAGAAAAGTTTTAATTGCTTGCTCTGCATCACTAGAAGTAAAATGGCTTCTGTATTGAATAAGTGTCAACTCTGAAGGAAGCTGCAAGAGTTCATGAGTACCTGTAATAGACAAATTACTTCATAATCATAATTAACATGATTTTTTTTTTTTTAGCAAAACATCAAATGACATTGCTACTGAATTTAAAAACATCTCTGGCTTCCCAAATACTGTTGGCTCAATTCATGGTTGCCATATCCCCATCATTTGCCCAGCGGACCAGCAAGTTGCATATCGAAACTAGAAGTGCCAACATTCAGTGACTCTACAAGGGATTTGCACTGCTCAAAAGATGTTTACTTACATTTCAGTCGGCTATCCTAGGTTAATGCATGATGCTAGGGTTATTCGGAAGAGTGGAATATTCAGTAAGGCCACAAGTGACCAGTTGTATTTTGCACAATGGACAATACCATTTAGTTGGTGATTCTGCCTATCCATTGCTGCCATGGCTTATGGTACCCTACAAAGATTTTGGTGCTTTAACCAATTCTGAGAAGAAATATAACAAAAAGCTTTCTAAAACTCGAGTAGTTATTGAAAATACATTTGGGCTCTTGAAGGGCAGATTCAGAAGACTCCATATGCTTGATTGCAAAATTGACTTTGCCACCTATGTTATAACAGCTTGTTTTGTTCTAAATAATATTTTTATGTCCAAAGGTGACCTAATCCAGGAGTGGTATGAAGAAAACGACGGTATGCCACCCCAGGATTCATCCTCAGAAACTTATCAAAGTATCAGTGGCAGGTCACCAGCTTCAACTGATGCAATTGCAAGACGGAAAGTTATAACTGCTAGTTTATGAACATTTTTTATGAGCTTTAATTCTTTCATTATCTGAGTTATTTTATTAATTCTTTATTGTATGTTTTGTAAACATATTTTGCAAGAAATGTAATCAACGCCACTGCTTTTACCCGCCATCAAAATTTATCTTAATATTTTGAATAGTCACTCATTCACAGCTAGTTTTTTTTTGCTGTTAGAACCCAGCAAATAATTTAGCATATCTTCTACTAAAATCCAAAATTAGGAACTCAGGTCTTTCTTCTTTTCAAGAGCCTGGGGAAACTGAGATATCTTCTGACAGCTCTACTTTTAGTCTGGAGAGGAGTTAGTGCTATAGATCATGTTCCCTCAGAGCCATCCACCTACCCCCCAAAAAGATTTGACTTATTATAAATTTCATGTTTTCACATCAGTTTATGGGCAGTAGTTTCAAAGCTAACATACATTGAACTTGATCATTGAAATGTGTTGGAATATTCATTAAGCTTAGCAGCCTCATCATTAAGGTTAGAATTTTAGACTAGGCTGGTTTGGTTGGTTGAATTCTAGATGATGGCCTTTGTACTATCTTTGGAAATAGTTAAGCTTGCTGAATAAAATTTTCAGGAATTGATTTAGAGTCCAACAGTGGCATCAATTGGGAGAGGGCTCTCCTCTAATTAGGATTTTTTTGTGGGGGGGGGGTCTTGTCTGTTGTCCTGACTGCACTCAAATTCTTGATCTGAGTCAAACTAGTTTCTCTGTATGTACTTAGAGATAATCAGCTTAGTCTCAGTGAGATAAACTACTATACAGGCATATTTTTGTTAAAAATTTAGTATATAGAGCTGGTTAGGTATTTGAAATAGTGCGTTCTAGGTGGCATGCATTCTATATTTCTCTGTTGTAGTTTCCATAACTTTGTTACTAAAATATAATATTTTTATTATAGTTTGGTATGTTTCATTATGATTAACCTAATTTCACTTCTATAATAAGGTGGGATAACAGACAAGTACCTTTTTGGAGGTATTTTCAGTGATAAATAACTTGTTTTGGTATTCTCAATATAAGAAATCTCCAATAATACCCATGTGAATAAATAAATTGCCCCCTCCCGTCTATATTTTCATATATTTGTTCCATTGGAAGCTAAACTGTTATGCTGGGAAATTTATCTGAACACATTTTGGCTCCAAAGTACATTATTGTAAAAAAACAAAAAAACAATTGTCTTTTGTTTTTAGGCAACAAGCCTTTATCTAAAATGGGAAATGTTCTGAAAGTTCTACTTACCTAGCTGAACAGTTTTTCAACTTAACAAAAAGCAGAAACCAAAATTGAGAGGGGGAGGGGGAGAGAGTAAAATGTGCGAACCTGAACTATTGGTGCCAATTTTCTAAATACTACAGACATGCAAAATACCAAATATAGAAACTAAAGAAATGCAATATATAAAAAGTTAAAGAAGAAATCAAGATCAATCGCTGTCACTATCATCATTTTTCTTTTCCTATTCCCCCCTTTTCTTGTTTTTATTAGTTGTGTCATTAATGACAAATTCTGATTGTATGCCTCTTTCTGTTAGGCAATGAAAAAATGTCTTTTTTCATTAGGTCCAAGACACTGGACCTGAACTCTTGGTCTTCTTGCCCTTTTTTTTCTTCATCTTTTTTCAGTTCGTCAATTCTTTTTGATGTTTCTGCTGTAGTTTGTCTTCTACTGACTCTTGGCTATAGGTGGTGTGATGGGGCTGTTAGGAGTAGGGCTTATGTCAATATCTACTGTAGGCCTATCACTACTTTGTCCAGCACTAGAGTTACGCTCCATTGGATCAATATCTACTGGACCCCTACTTTGTCCAGCGCTGGAACTACCCTCCATTGGATCAAAATCCACTACAACATTCAAAGTATTTTTTCTTGACACATCTACAAAATTTTTTAAGGTTATTGATGGATCATCCGATAGAACAGCTATTATCTGTTCATAAAATACAGGTTTTTCCATGGGAGCAGCACCAGTCCTTCTGGTGTTATCGTTATATTGTTTTATTTGTTTTTTTAAATTGTTCCATTTATTCTTATATTTTTCAGTAGGAGAATTTCCAAGGTTGTAGCCTTGGCCAACCATTTGCTCTGCAAGTTTCTTATAAATTATGTCTTTTCTGATTTTTTTGGATTATAGATTTTCTTTCATGTCCTCTACAATCTTAATTAGATCTATTGTTGCAGCATTCTCCTTTTCAATAAGCCTTGGATCTTTGTGTTTTGCTGTTCACAGCTCATCTTTGGATGAAACTAAAATTAAAAAAATATTAAGGCTAATTCCAAATTGAAAATTGGACAAGATTCAAATTATACTTGTGACTATATCAAGCAAAATTTATTCCATAAAAACCTGAAATTATTTCTAAACTTGGAAATAAATACATTTAAATGTCTGCAAAATATTAATTGATATGGCTTCAACTCATAATTAAAATTACTTAAGTTTTCAATAAAGCGCTAGTTTTTTAGAATTCCATAAATACCAGGAGATATCAAAAGCCAGATTGTTTGAAACAGTCTTTCAGATATATGTTAAATAAACTTAAAAACAGTTAATTTAAGTCTGCTTTAAGTTTCAACTTCACTCTTTACTTTCATCATAAGAACTTATAATCACTGAAATATCACTAGAAATTTATCCCTGAAATATCACTATACATTTATCACTGAAAAAAAAATCGTGCAGGCACTGGAAACTGGCAAACCTATTTAAAAAATAAATTACCTCAAGTAAGTTTTCATAAGGGCTTGTAAACTTTTAGCTCCTCTTTTGAAGCAAACAAAATACATTTTGGAGGAACTTTTCAATCACTGTTATACTAATTTGTTCATCAACTTTAACTAACTACATCCATATTAAAAAATTTCAACAATTACACAAACTAACATTTTAAAATTGAAAGTGTAAATTTTAAATTCCCTGATTCTTGAAATTGTCAATGGATAGAATTTACAAAAGATAAATAAAATACATATTTGAAATAGCTAGTTGATGTCTTTGTATGCCTCTGAGTTTTCTTACCTTTTGTCAATAGACTAGGCCCTCTGCCCTTACATGATGTAATCTGTAAATAATAATGTTCTTTTTCTTTGTAATTTATATTTTATGGCCTACTATAGTAGGCCATTCTAAAATTCTTTTCCAAAGAATTTCAAGTTCCTTGTCTTCCAGTTTTGTTAACATCACAAAAAGCAAACAGAAAATAGATTAATGAGCCATATTAACCTAACTTAGATTAAAGAACATATGTGCCACTTTTCTCAGTATAAAGCCTACAATAATGCCCATTGTTCCAAAATCCTTTTTCAAAGAATTTTGAGGTACTAGTCTTCCATTTTTGTGAACATCACATAAAACAAACAAAAAATAAATTAATGAGTCATATTAAAATAAGTTAGATTAAACAACACATGTGCTACTGTTTTCAATATAAAGCACGAATTTTCCAGCAAATAATAATATTTTGGCTATACACTCACAGCCAAGAAATTTTAGAGACATTTTTTTAAATTTCAATCAAGTAGTTGATTAAAATAATATTTTACTTAACAATGATGTACTTCAGAAATCTTGTTATTAGCATATTTTTAAAATTAAAAAAATAAGAGGCAATACATATTGGTTTTTCAATAATGACAAGAAAATTTCACACAAACATTTGTTGTCCTTTTCTTCTATATAAAAAGTTTTAATTGCTTGCTCTGCACTACTAGAAGTAAAATGGCTTCTGTATTGAAGAGGTATCAACTCTGAAGGAAGTTGCAAGATTTCATGAGTACCTGTAACAGACAAAATACTTAATAATCATCATTAACATGATTTTTTTTTTAGCAAAACATTAAATTCGATACTTCACTGGTTAAACTAGAACCAAAGGCTCTCAAGTTGACATGAAATTAATTACATAAAATATATAGCCAATTGGAATTCAATTGATATCAGCAAGAAAATGAACTTCATATATTGTGTAAAATTTACTTTAGCATAAATATGGGTAAAATATATATTATTTTAAGCAATATTGTGCCACATCACTTCTAAATTTTATTCACTAAGTGAAGAAAATTTGCATTTCCCTGACCATTACAAATTAAGTTACACATTAGATTTTTTAACACCTTATTAAGCAATGTATGATAATTCTAGAGTTCTCTGTTTTAGCCCAGATCTCATATTAGGTTATAAAAGTTAGTAAAAAATCAGTGTGTAAAACTGCATAACTTTGTAAACAAGCCATTTCTAGCCATACAATTGTCTATTCTATATGGTAATATATCTTTGGTTTACAAAATACTGTATGAACAGTAAAGTTACATCAACAACTGTAGACAATATATTAACTGTCCCCTTCCTGAACTTAAATTTTCTGTCCCCTTCCTGAACTTAGTGGGCTGTCGTCTGGAATCTGAAAGGGCGACAAAAAATAGGGGTCGATGAAGAAAAATGTCTTAATTAAACAGCTTTAGAGTCTGAATGAGATATAACTGCGCTTAGTTTCAAAATTAAATACATTTCAAGTTTCTAGCTGCTTCCTTTTGTCATGTTTGGCAATGTTGATCGACGGATTTTCTTTCTGGAATTGCAGCTGGCTCCAGTAAATCTGCACTTCAAAGACTTAGAATGTGGTATTTTATACTAAAATCGCTCGAACACCTCCAAAAACTCAATACAAAAAAAGAAAATCAAAATTCTACCAAACCCTGAGAGCCATATCCCGATTTTCTCCCGAAAATTGTCAAGATTTTACAGATTCTTTGAAAAGATAAGTGGAAACACTGCCCCGTGCCTGAAAACGCAACTCTGATGTTCAGGACGAACGCCGGTTAAATCAGGATATTTTCAGGCTAGAGCGAGAAATATTATGTACGCATTCTTATACTGATTTTCATAAAATTAAGGCTATTTCTGACAGTTCTTTTAACTTTAGATTAGATTTTGTAGACAAAGACTTTTTGGGAAACTGCACCATTTAAAGTTGGAAAAACTCTATTTTAAACCACCTTTTGTCCCAAATGCGTACCCTGGTCCTGCTGTGATAATTCTCAGCTCCATACCACTTACACCGGAGCAAAATCAGGTTCTGTCGAAAGGATTGAAATTTCGAAAATTACCTTATAGTGAAATACCCTTTCGAAAATACCTTATAGTGAAATTATCGCGAACACAGAGGGGGCTTTTCATGACTCTCGTGCGGATATTGGAGAGATTGCTGAGGTTAGAGCACAATTTGTTGAAACTTTGTTGGATTCGCCTTCTGTTAATAATCGAAATTTAAAAAATTTTTAGTAAAAATGAACACTTGGTCTTACACGCACTTCATAAAGATCATTCTAGGATTATTATTACAGCATATAAAGGCAATATTGTTGTTGTATTAGATTAAGATGATTGCGACATAAAAGTCAGAGAAATTTTAAACTACTTTAACACATACGAACAATCAGCCACCGACCCCACAGAAAAAATTGTACGGGAAGTCCAAAAAGAGCTTTCTTATCTAAAAGAAAAAGGTGAAATTACAGATCAGCTGTTAGAAAGGTTTTACCCACGCGGATGCACGTCCCCTCTCATTAATGGTCTTCCTAAAGTTCAGCCCTGTTATCCACTTCGACCCATTGTTTCTTCTTTTAATTCTCCTACAGCAAAAATAGGGAAATTCTTATCAGTGATATTTCGC